>NW_005841956.1:3101595-3109153 GCF_000455745.1 Alligator sinensis
CAGTGAATTCTTTTACTAGATTATTCGTGAAAAATGAGTGTAAATGGAGCATGAAGAAAATCAAACTGACTCTGTTTTTGAAAATGAATGGCTATTCATGGAATTTTTATTTTCATATTTTTCAGGATTCTCCCTGAAGGAAACTAGTTTGGTTATTAAAATGGGATGAGTTTAAAAGCTTTCATTTACTTCTTGCTATTGATATTGTATGTTTGTTACCAATGGTTCCACTCAAGTTGGATAGTGAAACCAATCAGATTGGTTTCACCTTCCAGTTCTACAGCAGTAACCTAATGTAATACCTCCCTATAGATACTTATGAGCTATCCCAAAGTACCTTTGGATTTCCATCATTTCCAGGGATTCTTTAATCAGCCTAGAATATATTTTCATGGAAATAAAGGAAAAATAATTTACAAAAATCTATATTGGTGCGTGACAATTTGGAGAATCTGCTATTTTTACGGTTTATACATTCCATTTGATACTGGGAATTCTCCATAGGTCCCTTGATCTGACCCCAAACTCCACTTTAAGTGTAAAGATTGTTTGACTTTTTCTTTTTCTCTTTTACCTTTACCTATAATTAAATCCTACAAAAAGTGACAGGAGAATATCTCAAACTTGGCACAGGGCTAACAATGGAGGAGATTTAACTGTTATGATCTGCCAGTCAAGTCAGCATCATTGAACAAAAAGAAGACTAGGACCCAAGGCAAACTGGTCCTTGAAGTCTGAACTGTGGAGCAAGGAATGGTAACTAAATAACAAATAATCAGGTGTGTGGGATACTGATTACTTTGATGTAGGCAATTCTGACAAAGGAGACCAGCAGTT
Source organism: Alligator sinensis (assembly GCF_000455745.1). Taxonomy (NCBI): domain Eukaryota; kingdom Metazoa; phylum Chordata; order Crocodylia; family Alligatoridae; genus Alligator; species Alligator sinensis. Next base: position 3,102,433 of record NW_005841956.1, read on the forward strand.
ATAGAAGAAAGGGGTCGGTCTGTCTGTCTGTCTTTTAATTGTAGAAGAGGAGAGAACATGAGTAGAAAGGTGCTGCAGGAGCAAGGGGAGACTCTGCTCTGGAGGAGACACCATATCCAGGAGGAAATAGGAAGGCTCCAGGACTCCTTATAGAAATCTGACCTTAACCCAAAATTTGCTCTGAAGCAGGGTGGAAACCTTCCTGAAGGTAAGGAATGCCTGCTGGCATTTCTGTTTTGTCTAGTTCTAATTGTTCCTATATTCCATATTTTCTATTTTGTCTAGATCTGGGTACTTCTTATGCTCTCAGAAGTAAAGGTAAGTTGTCCTGGAAGACTTTGCAAAGTCTATGGGTTATATATTGATTGTCTTGTGTTCCTGAAGAGGTACTTGGCAAACCAGAGGGTCTACACTTTCAGTTTTGGGGAAAGATGTCTCAGCTGTGGAGACCTGCTGCCTCAAACTGGTAGACTGTGAGGTCCCTCTCTTGTGAAAAAGTGGCAGACGGCCTTGGTACCAAAGCAGTGCTCTAGAGAGGGGAAAGAAAAAGACAAGAGCATAGTGAGATCTAGGGAAACTCAACAAAAATTTCTCTGCTATGTGTGGGACCCAAATGCAGTAGCCTGGTAAGTGGAGTGAAAGAGGGAGGTTTTACCATGGCAGCAACATCATTTTTGCAGAAACAAAAGGGGGAGGAGAGAAAGTCACAAAAAAGGATTTCTATTGCAAAACTTTATTAAAAAAAAAAAAAAAAAGAAAGAAAGAAAGAAAGAAAACTACCTCACCTCAGTTTAGGGGTTTGACCTACCTGAAATGAAACATCGATTAACAAAATTAGTTTGCTGGTTTGGTTTGTAAGAAAATAGTCCCGTGATGCATCTCAAAAGAGCCTCTGTCTGAGTGAAGGGGAGAGCAAGGGGAGGCTTGGACAGATAACTCGCTAGCTCACACTCTGTTATCATTCTGGCTCCAACATGATTAATTCCTGTGGTATTTATTGTAATAACATTAGTCCCGGTGACCTCACTTGCTATACATGCTGCTGCCATTAAGGCTTCAATATGTTACCCGCAAGATAGTGACATTTCAGCCATCTGTGCTGTACCTGCTGTGAGGCGATCTGGGCGTCTACCTCAGCAACTGCTTCCCGATCTTGCCCTTCAGCTGGGGCTTCAGCTGCCTGGGTTTGTGGCCAGTTGGATGTCCTGATATGTTGCATTTGTCTTGGTACTACTCCACCAACTAATTGTTCCACACATTATTTGGTACACTTTTCTCATGTGGGTTTAGTTTTATCTGCCGTCATAATTTCTAATCTTGGGGCCTGCTGAGCTGGATTTTCCCTTTGCTTGCAGCATGACACTCATTTGAATGTAATTATTATTTTGAAAAAAGGAGAGAGATGAAATCAGCTTTAACCTCTCTTGCCACAGCCAACTGCAAGTGGGAATATCCCAGTCTGAGGTTACAGCAATCAGCCTTTCATCTGAAGGAGTACAACAATAACCAATAATAACCCATTTTCACTTAAGTGACCTAAATGACCCTGCAAATGAAGTTTAACTTCCATGTAATATTTGCAGTCTATGTTGCCCAGTGTTGCACTCTGGTAGGCAGGAGCTTCTAAATGCTACTCTCAGTTCTAACCCTGAGTCACTCTCTAGGTGACCCTGGCAAAATGTTCAAGTGTGGGTACCTAAATCTGGCCACTTATAAGACACTTACTTTTCCTGAAGTGCTGGGTGCCTGCAGCTCATCTAGATTCGGCAAGCGTTCTGGCTGCCCAGACCTGGATTTAGCTGACTAGCTGTAGGCCCTTTAGTTTGAGAATGTTGGTTCTACTTTGTCTGTGCTTCTGTTTTCAAATCCAACAAGTGAGACTAATAAAACAGATCTGCCTCACTAGAGGTTGTGAGACTTTTGGTGTCTGCAGGGTGGTACACATTTTATCAATAATCCATTTCTTTCTCTTTGTTGGCATTTCTGTCCCATGATCTCAAACATTAATGAAAACAACATCCTTGATTCCACTTCATCCCACTTTTAAAACTGTATTCTATGTCTGAGATTCCTGGGATGGAGCTGAACACAAGGAAATTTAAGATGAAAATCCAGCAGGGAAAACTGTAAGATTCATCAAATATTGGAATCCTTTCCCAAAGTGAGGTGATGGGTGGCTTTGAATTTATGTCTGTTAATCTGAACTAGGCAAACAACAAACTGTATATGCAGGAAAGCATCTTGCATGGGGCCAAGGTGGCTTAATGGCCATTTTTAATTTCCTTTTTGTAGCTTACATATGTGACATGTAGTTTCACCTAAGGCTGGGCAGAGTGGTATTCCTGAGAACCAACCACTTCCCTGTCCTTCCTACTCCCCTGCCTCCACCCCCATTCAAGTGGAGCAAACCCAAGGACCTTTGTGAATGAATAAAACTTTTTCATAGAATCATAGAAAACTGGGGTTGGAAGGGACCTCAGGAGGTCACATCTAGTCCAACCCCCTGCTCAAAGCAAGACCAGCCCCAACTACATAGTCCCAGCCAAGCCTTTGTCTAGCCAGGTCTTAACCTCCAAGGATGGAGATTCCACCTCTCTGGGTTACCTGATCCACTGCTTTACTATAGGGATGTGTGAAATTTCACCAGGTGTTTCGTTTCGATGCCGTTTCAATTCATTTCAAGTTCAAAACAGCAAAATCAAAATGAAGCAAAAGGCTTCGAAACAGCCTCAAAAACGAAATGAGGACAGCTGAAACATTTCAAAAGTTTCGAAAAGTTTCTAGTTTCAAAGCTGGGCTTGCTTGCAGGGAAACAGAAAGTAAGGAGAGGGAGGGGGAAGAAGGGGGAAGGACTGTTCTGACATTGGCATGTGTAGCTGGCCAGTGAGTGTAATCCTTCCCTGAGGTCCCTTCCAATCCCAGTGCTCTGGGGGAGGGACAGAAAACCAGCTGTGCCTTAACACATGCACACGTCACAAGTTTTGTTTGTCAGGAGCTTGAGGTGCAGTTTCCCAGAAACCCCTCCACCTATCTCCTTGAACTGTGTCAGATTTCATGGCCTCAGCAGGGGCTACCCTTCCTGCTGTTTTCACCCCCCTGTGCCTTCACACTTATAAGTGACATGAGTTTTGCTTTCAAGACTTTGAAGTACAGTTTCCCAGAAACCCCTGCACCTGTCTCCTTGAAACTTGCAAGGCTTTGTGGCTTCAGCAGGGGCTACCCTTCCTGCTGTTTTAATTTGAATCAGGCAAGAAATAAAGTTATAGGCAGTTTCATGATTTCCCATTATAGCCTATGGGTGAAACATCAAAACAGCGTCAAAACAGCAAAACAGTTTTGACTAAAAGAAACAGAACAGTGGTTTCAAAATTAAACAAAACTCAAAATGAAACACTGTCCTGTCAAAATGGTGAAACAGAAGTTGAAACAAAATGGTGCTGTTTCGCATAGCCCTACTTACTAGTGAGAAGGTTCTTCCTAATATCTAACCTTGTTGCAACTTGAGACCATTGCTCTTTGTTCTTTCATCTGCCACCAGTGAAAACAGTCCAGCTCCATCCTCCATCCTCCAACTGACCCTTCAGGTGGTTGAAGGCTGCTATTAAATCCCCTCTCAGTCTTCTCTTCTCCAGACTAAATAATCCCAGGTCCCTCATCCTCTCCTCATAAGTCATTTGGCCCAGCCCCCTAACCATTCTTGTTGCCCTCCACTGGACTCTCTCCAACTTGTCCACATCCTTTTATAGTGGAGGACCCAAAACTGAACACAGTACTCCAGATGTGGTCTCACCAGTGCTGAACAGAGCGGAATAATCACTTCCCTTGATCTGCTGGCAATGCTCCTACTAATGCAGCCCAGTATGCCATTAACCTTCTTGGCAACAAGGGTACTCTGTTTTCTCATATTCAGCTAATTGTCCACTATAACCCCCAGGTCCTTTTCTGCCACCTGCTGCCCAGCCAGTCAGCCCCCAGCCTGTACCAGTGCATGGGATTGTTCCATCCTAAGTTCAGGACTTTGCACTTATCCTTGTTGAACCTCATGAGATTTCTTTTGGTCCAATCCTCCAATTTGTCTAGGTCTCCCTGAATCCTAACCCTACCTTCCAGCATATCTTCTACTCCCCTCAAGCTTGGTGTCATTTTCAAAGTTGATGAAGGTGCACTCTATGCCATCTTCTAGGACATTGGTGAAGATATTGAACACAACCAGCCCCAGGACTGACCTTTGGGGCACTCTGCTTAATACCAGCTACCAACTAGACATTGAGCCATTGATTACTACCCTCTGAGCCCAATGATCCAGCCAGTTTTCTCTCCAGCTTACAGTCTATTCATCCAGCCCATGTTTCCTTAGCTTGCCTGCAAGGATGTTGTAGGAGACCAGATCAAAAGTCTTGCTGAAGTCAAGATATACCACAACCACTGGTCTCCCACATCCACAGAGCTAGTCATCTCATCCTAGAAGGCAATCAGGTTGGTCAGGCATGACTTGCCCTCAGTGAATCCATTCTCACTGTTCCTAATGACCTTCTTCTCCTCCAAGTGCTTAGAAATGGATTTATTGAGGACCTGCTCCATGACTTTTCTAGTGACTCAGGTGAGGCTGGCTAGTCTGTAAGAGAGAATAATTTTTCTTTTTAATGTGTTCATACCCTGATTAACAGCAGGCTCTGATGAAAGGCTGTACTTTTCCTTGCTCCAGCCAAGCTTCCATGGGCTTCAGCAATAATTTTGTTCAATGAAGGCTACATATCAATGCATAAGGCAAGTCAGGCAAGCCATACAAGAAAAGGCTGAGGGGCTTGGGTCTCTTCAGCTGAAAAAAGAGAAGGCTGAGAGGTGGCTTGGTAGAAGCTTACCACTATGTCAAGGGAATACATCAAGGGCTCGGGGAACAATTGTTCACCAGGGCACCCTTGGGGAAAACCAGGAGTAATGGCCACAAACTCCTGGAAGACCATTTCAGGCCTAACACTAGGAAAAACTTCTTCACAGTCAGGGTGTACAGACTGTGGCATAAGCTCCCTCCAGAGGTGGTGCAATCACCTACGCTGGGAATCTTCAATCCGAGACTGGACGGTCACCTTGCTGGGGTCACCTGACCCCAGTTGTCTTTCCTGCTTGGTGCAGGGGGCTGGACCTGATGATCTTGCAAGGCCCCCTGCCCCTTACAATCTATACACTTATAAAATAATGATAAATAATAATGGGGGGAAGGCATTTTGTGGGAGGCCCTGAGATCTCCCCTGCTGCATCTGTGATTTGGTAGTGCTGTTTACCACATTGATTTCCTCTGTTTCTCACTCATCCCGCGATGGCTGTCTGCTAAATTTTTACTGACGGGCCTATAGACATGGAGATGAAGAAAGAGTGATTTTTAAACATGCTACTAGAAATCCAACCAGTTGTTAGCTAAATTACACCGCAAAGGAGGTTACAGTAAGGTTAGTGGCAGCAGGTTACCCCAGAGTTATTTGTCTCAATCTGGTGAGCCCAGAATAGCTGCTCTGCTTTAGTTTCCAATACAAAAGCTGTCTCTGTTGCTCGCATGTATGAAGCAGGAAACCAGCAGGAAGGGGTGAAGATTCCACAGAAATTCCACCTTTTCCTGTACTGCTAGAAGCATTGATGCTTTCTCTGGTTCACTGTTGCTTGGCTGTTAGGCAGCAGTCCAGATTCACCCTCTGGCAAGAGACAAAAAGTGCCGTTCATAGATTGAAAGTTGGGGCGTCGGTCTTGAGAGACCATTTGGCTGACAGATGTTTTGGCTTGTCTGTCTTCATTACTAATTCATTTTTCTTTATATTAATTTCTATCTTAGGAAGTGTGTGGCACTAGGGGAAAGAGGAAGAAAACCCTCACCACTGTAAATGGAATTTTACTAATAAAATACTGACGGTCCAATTATATCCACAGGGATGCATCTCAGCTGTTGGGATTCTGTATGCTATGAACATTCACATACAGTCAAAGAGAAAATGTGACACTGTCCCTCAACTCCTATTCCACAGACTAGGGAGGGTTGGCAGTTTTATGACTCTCAGAAACATCATAGTGTAAAGTTTGCAGTACTTAGGCCCCAACTCCGCAATGAACTATGTGAAGGGTAATTCCTCAGTCTGTGCTTTGGTCAGGGGCCTTAGATGGAGGACGTGAGCATACATAGTGTGGTGACAGACATGCTACCCAAGAGAGATCAGTGATGGTATTGATGAGGAAATAACTCAAGGAGACCAGATTTGATGGTATTTTGGCCCTCTAAATGCCTCCTTGGAGTACTAAAAAATGGAACACAAACACTGACATTTTTATTTTATGGAAACCACATTCACAGCCTGCTGCAAACCCACCCTAACCCTTCGCAGTTCTTTGGTGAGTTTTAAAAAATATATATCTATCGACTGACACCGACTCCTATCCTTTTATAGGTGGAATCTTCTGAGCCAAGAATTTCCCAACTACGCTTAATTTTTTGTTCTTGTTCCCTTACTCTCCTGCACACTGTATAAAGGAACTTCTTTCTTCTAGAAGGAAGGCCAGCCACATTTCCACTCCCTTAATTACGAGGCCATCTGGAGCTCTTGATTCAGGTACTTTAACTCAATGGCAACGCGTAGGGGGTGCACCCCCTGACAGCACCGGTGCACCCCCTGACCGCGAGCACTGCAGCCACTTTGTGATTGGCTGCGGGGGAACACCCCCCACCCCCCCCCCCCCC
>NW_005841956.1:3109163-3150609 GCF_000455745.1 Alligator sinensis
GCTGCAGGGGGACTCCTCCAGTCAGTGACTGGTCACGGGGGGAGCTGTGCCCCCCCCAACTAAGGTGGCACCAGTCACCCATGCTCTAACTCATGAAGCTGCATTCATAAAGGAGCTAAGAGATCAATCCATGCAACTTATTCATTTTTTGATGGAAGGCCCTCACAATCCTTCCCGGATCTGCTTGAGGCACAGTGTCTCAGCAAAGGTGTTTTTACCTTCTCCAGCAGGCTGTTTTGAGATATACTTCTCTGAGAAACAGCTTCAATGATGGTCAGTGATGCCTGTGCTAACACAAAACCATCACATGGCTTTGGAGTTGCATATATGAAATAAGCAGGGGTACTTCAAGCCAGTTTCTGCTGGGGAGGTGTCCAAGCATACAAAACCACTTAAAACTGCCATAGTTGTGGCAGCTGTTGCAAAAGGCCAGGATTGAGTAGATCAGGGAGAGTGAAATTCCTTTTCTCAAGACAAACTTTCTAAAGAGCTCCATGTAAAGATCTATGCACAGAACACAATAGAAATGTGTTCTTGAACATCACTTATTGATCGTGTGTGTGTGTGTGTGTGTGTGTGTGTGTGTGTGTGTGTGTGTACGAACAGAGAACATGAACAGACAGAGAACATTCCTGCAATGCAGATTTGGGCTGAGGCCTTTTGGTAAGGCTGTGAAGGGAAGCTTGCCTTAGTGTTTTGTGAGTTGACTGAGGAGGTCATGCCAAGTTGACAGTGTTTATCAGCGCTTAGTTAACCCCACTAATGCTAGGCTGTGAATGTCCTTTTGTTTGAGTCCCATCATCACAATGGAACAATAACTGTTAGATATAACTTTGCTTTAAGATACTTGTTTCAAGTTTCTTGGGCATGTTCATATGAAGCAAGAGTGCACGGCTCAGGAAACAAAGGGCGTTCTTCTCTGAGGTGTGTCGTAGGACAGCTGATAAGATACACAACTCTTCAGCCCCTTTGAAACTGAGTCAGCTCACATGAAAGTTGGGCAAGTGCCTTTGCTCATCTCTGCACACAGTGGAAACTATTTAGCGAAAAAGATAATCCAGGAATGTCCTGTTGTCACTTTTCCTCTCTGGAAGAATGACCCAGTTTTGCTTTGTCCTGTGTGACTGTTTCCCTTATGTGAGTCATACAAGCTACGAGATCTGCTCAGCATGAGACTTTTTTGAATGGAGCAGGCCAGCCTCCTTTAAATGAAGCATCTTAGTTCCCTAAGCCATTTCAGGCCTACAGTCTCTGGCCAACCTCTGATATATTTCTCCAGAGCTCATTGCTCCATTACAATTGGTGTTTCAGTTCTAAGAAGTGTCAAAGCCTGAGGCTCATCGTGTTAGTGGGATTTGCGGGGTTAGGTTTTTAGAAGCTGATGCTGTGGGGTATAGGCTACTGAGGCTGGGGGGGGCATGTACCACACTTAATTGCATTTTATTGCAAACCATCAAGGAAGAATAAGAGACCCAGGGGCATGATGGTCAGAGTACATGTGCCTCACTAGGTTCTGAAAATTCCTAGAGCCGTGGCCAAAATTAGATAATACCTCAGTGATGCAATCCTGTGAAATGGGTATGTTTGGGTGTTGATGTTCCTTTGTACACTATAATATATGGTTCATAGACCCAACAGCTGCTTGCATAAGCATTTTGAGCCTGAGCTGAAGCTGCTCTGCCAGTCAGGGGGAGAGATTGAGAGGAGTGACATGGACCAATAGCTGTTCCTTCCCTCAGGGCACTGACATTGGGCAGTTTGCTCCCTCTGGGCACTTGTATTTGCCTGTGCAAAGAAATAAAACTCCATGAGCTGCAAGATGTACAGTAGAAAATCCCCTCTATGCGATCCCACTGGGATCTCCTTTGCACTAGATTGGGTGATGAATAGGAAAAAGCGACAAGTTGGCAAGGAGGCTGGGAAGTGGGAGGGTGAGTTGAGAACCACAGTCTCCCTTCCACAGGCTCAGGAGAGTCACTGGCTGCCACGTTCTGAATCTGACTGCAATTCAGTCCCAAAGCAAGAAGAAGACCAATGTTGGAAAATGGAAAACTCCACATGGCAGCATCTCCTCTGGAACAGGGAAGTTGTGCTATTTAGGACTGGGCGCTTAACTTTATTTTTAACAACATCTCGTATACACTTCTTGTTATTGACCTTACAAAGAGTGGGAGGAGGGGTTTCCTTGCAGCGTGGAGCCTTTGACTCACCAAGCACAAGGACAGTCTTGGAAGGGTTCTAATTCCAGGAATGCAGCTTATTATAGGCCCTGGTCCAGGAAACAAGTACATGGCTGAGTTCTACCCTGAGAGAGAGATTCTGTACAACCCTGCTGATCAGTGACTTTTGCCCCTCTCTAAACCTAGTACACTAATGGTGCTGGCATGGTCTAGTTTATGAATTAAATAGGAAGGACTGGGATAAAAGATGGTGGTTGAAGTGTTATAACTAGAGCAGCCAGCTTAAGTGCGTATTGGCGAGACTGCTGAGAGTTGTAACTTGTAATTTCCCAAAGGAAGTGGCAAAACCCCACTGATCTGTCTCAGAGTACTATATAGCACTTATCTCAATAGTGTCTAAACAATTCTAAAACCCCTGTTTGGCACGCTTAACAATGGACTTGATAGGTCCTTGAGTTTTGAGTTGTACTTTAAAAAACCTAGTAACTCTCCTTTGATGTGAAGGGAAGCAGACACCTGAAAATAGCTGGGTTGTTTAAAAAAATACGCACCAAAATATTTCCAATAAATACAATGTATGCAAAGTTAGTTGTTGTTGGCCTTAGAAATCCAACACTTACTCACATCCTTAGTATGCCAAGTCTGGATGCAAAGCAGGAAGAGACTAGTGGATATTTTGACTAAACTAGTAGGCCTTAAAGTTGTAATGTCCTCTGTTCTGCTCTGTAATGTCTGTGAATTTTAAGGCATATCCTCAACTTTAGTCAGGCTGAGCATTTTAGGAAATGGGAACCCCTCAAATGGTTGTCCTCTTGTGCTAGGATGGTCTTTGTCCACGAGGAGATTTTGATTTCTTTGGAACATAGAAATAATTTGTTGACTAAAAGCTCTGGATTATATTTAAATGATTTCATGAATAACTTGTGGCCATGCTGTTGGTTATTCATGAGTAGTTTCATATCCTTACTGATAACAGCAAGCCAAATTTGGCATATGTATCCATGAAATAACTATGGTTATTTAGTCTGGAGAAGGAAAGACTTGATGGGGGGCGGGAGGCAGATAACAGTCTTCAAATACCTGAAAAGTGATTATAGAGAGGTTGCAGGTAGTCTTTTTTCTGTGGTTGTGAGGGACAGGACTGGGAGCAATCCTGTAGGTTCAACAGAGGAAGTTTTAGAGAGAGATTAGGAAGAACTATCTTACTATGAGGGTGGTCAAGCATTGGAACAGGCTACCTACAGAAATTGTGGAGTCTCCATCATTGGAAACTTTCAAGAGCAAGTTAGACAGACAATTGGCTTTGGCATAGTCAGGGATGATCCTGCATTGAGCAGAGGCCTGGACTAGATGAGCTTGTGAGGTCCCTTCCAGCCCTACCTTCCTATGATCCTATGAAATATATGTGAATCAGATTCTTGTTCTTCAATCATCACTGGTTCATACCCACAGAAGGCAGCTAGAGCTGAAGACCATTTGCCATTCTCTGCCCAAACTGAATCTAAGGGGGGTTTCTTCACTGCAAAATGATTCCGGTGAATGAAAAATAACTGCGGTGCCAACTGTTTTTCACCATTAAGCTAAGTTTCTGTTGCTTCTGGAATCTAAATTGGACAGATTTGAAGATCTGGGGCTTTTGCAGCAAGAGCTCTTTCAAACCCTTCCTGTATAAGGAGTTAGGAATTTGTATAGGTTTTCCTGTGGTTTGGCATGCGAGAGACATTCCATAAGTGTATTGTAGAACTTAGATGGAAAAGACCTATTAGTAGATCTAATCCATCTCACTTGAGCCAACACATTAGATTGCTCCCATTTGGGCATTTATTATTATTTCCTCAAGACAAATTTTAAATTTCTCAGGGAGCTTCCAGCAATTCTTTCCAGGAGATTATTTATTAACAGCTTAATATACCTCATTGTCACAAAGTCTTCCTGATATCCTGCTTAATTTTTCTGTTACTAAATTTCAACCCATAGCTACTGGTTAGTCCCTGGCTGCGTCCTGTTGGATCATTAGTAATTCCTCTCCATCCTAGGTGTTTATACCTACAAATAATTATAAAATGTTATTGGGCACATTCATACTATGGGGATAACAGAATTCTGAGTTAGATAATGCTCACTTATTCATTCCTACAGATCAGTTTGAGTCACTTAATTTTAATACCCCAATCACTGTTGATCTTTAGATTTCTTCTTGTTTATCAATATCTCTTTTGTAATGTGGTGTTCTGTATTCTACTTTCTTCTGTCTCCCAGTTGTTTGGTAGCTTGCAATATTAATGTTATTGTATGCTCTTCCTTCCATTGATTCAAAAGTACTTATGGTTATTTGTCCTCATCTGTAACTTGAATTTTTTTTATGCTTATAACTCTTTGCCTGTATTTCCAAATTTTGTAGCATTTGAAAGTATCTGGGTCTTGGTACCCAGATATGCGCTCCTCCTAAGCCTGTTTTGATCAAGTGAATAGAGCAGGTCTTTACTTAGTATCTGGTGGATATCTGTCCATGTTTCTGAGGTATTCTGCAAACTGGCACTCCTGACAGGAGTTCCTCTAGGTCAGGGATGGGATTTATTGGCAGTGCTGTCAGTAGCGGAGATGGGAATAGAAATGGAATAGCAAGTACATGTCACAAGTAAGGACCAGAATGAAATAGTAGGGTTTAAGGCAAAGGAGACAAGGCATGAAATAACAAAGTTATTGTTGGCCAAGCACAAAGTGCACCTATCAAGCCTTGTCAAGGTTTGCAGCTGAAGTAGTAAGAAATATTTTAGAACCAAGTTATGTGGAGACACAGATTCGGACTAAAAGGATGTGATGAACTCTGAAGGAAAGACTGGCAGAAATGCATAGAAGACCCTTAATCTCTTAATGAACACCATCCTTGGTGCCTAAAGATCTAAACTCTTGTCCCCACTCTACCATTGGTGTGATGTAAGACCCAAAATAAGCCCCCTTTCCCTCTATATAGGATGTACACAATTTATCTTTGTAAAGTATCATGAGATCTATGGATGATCTATAGCATAAGTGCTATATAAAGCTACTTATGATGAAGATTAGGACAATCTGATCTAGAGAACAGGGGAGCCTGGTTCCATTTGCCGCTTCACAATGCATAACTAGGACAGTGCAAATAGACATTCTGTTCTGCTCGTGTCTGCCTCCCACTTCATATACATGTTGGGGATAGTTGTTAGAGTTTTGTGCAGTGGTGTTGTAAGACTTGGGCCTTTTCCATTTCTTTCAAGGCAAGGAATTACCATTCCTAGGATTCCGGTTACTTGGATTATAGCTTTTCATCAGGTTCTTGGGGAGGACCTAACCAGTAATCGTTGGTGATTCCTCACGGTCAAGGATGATCACTCCCACATATCAAGTAATGGGTTGTAGATTAATCCATTGATAGCTTAGAAGGCCATGATCAAAGAAAGAGCCAAAGAATGCCAAATGTATTTTGTACTTGCATTCCAAATGTTAAGGTGTGTGAGAATTGATAAACAAGTCCAAGATTTATTTCAGCATAGAGCATGCATATTAAGTCTGTTTAACATTCTCAGTGCCCTCTTTACTGATTTGTTTAGCCTAGCATATTATTATTACACACCATCTGCAGTCACAAAGCTTCACCAGCAGGATTTATGCCACACACCTACAGGTTCATAAACATTTTGATAGATCTCATACAATTAGGGTTGTTTTTATCTCTGTCTAATGAACCTTTCTTGTAGGGACTTTTAAATAGTGAAGATTTATTACTAACCCTGGCACTTCCAAGAAACCATGCACAGTAGCAATTCCTAATCTGGCCAGGTTGCCTTGAGGTCTGGAATTGGTTTTGTGTGTCACAGAGATGTATTAAAGTTGGATCAGCATTAAGCTGAGAATTTGTGCACTTGACTTGTACCTTCATTTGTTCAGGCAAGCCTTTTTGTGCATGTGATACTGTACGGACGTAGCTGCCATTTGAAGAAGTTGTACAGTGCCACTTCTATTCTTTTTTTTCCTAACTGTGCCCACCTGGCTTCAAACACCCGGTCGCGTGCGGCCTTGGTCTGGGTGGCTGGTAGCAATTGCCCTATGGTCTCCTGTAGGCTGGTGGGTAGATGTTTATCACCGGAGTGGCCACCCCCAGTCTCTCCTGCCATGACTTTGAATGTTATACCAGTGGGGGGGCCAACCACCCAGGGTTCCTCTGCAGCGGGGAGTCCGCCCGGCGGTCATCTGTGGGGCTCCACCTCCCCTACACCCCAACCTCACGCCAACCCTCGGCGAGTCACCAAATCTTCTCGGCCGTACTCCCAATACTGTTGTACTCCCGGGCTCGGTGGCCTTTGTAGCCCTCTCCCATCCTAGGCCCTGCTCCCTGGGGTAACTCGCTTAGTTAGCCATAAGTCCCCCGAGATTATTCACTCTGGTCCTGAGGCAATCTCTGCCCGGGTCTCAGAAACTAACCTGTGCCCCAAAATAAAGATGGAGGACAAAAGAAACTCCGATACAGCTATCCTGTCTGCATTGCCTCACCCTACTCCTCAGCCCCTCCAAAAGGAGGAAACAGAAAAAAAAAACAACACAACTAAATCGCGAAGGACCCGTATGGTTCCTTCCCCAGCCCTTCTACTAGGGTAACAGAGTGCCTTTGTTCTCTATGATCCCCCTGGGGTTTGGCCCAATGTGTGGCTGGGGTAGACCATGGCCCCTCGCCCCAGGTCATCTCCCCCCTCACTCTGCCACTTGTGGTTTGTGGCACTTCTCCCCTTCTCTGCTGTTGGAGATGTCCTTCTTCCAGTGCCTTGCAGTACCTCCCCAGGAGCATGGCTGCTTCTTATGTTAAAAGCCAGCACCCAGCCTCTTGTCATCCTGGTTCGCAGCCCCTCTTGCTGCTCCCGTCTGGTATGCCCCAGAGGGAGAGCCTTCTCCGCCTCCTGGGTGCCCCCGATGTTCCCACCTTCAATGGTGTAGAGAGCCTCTTCTGGCTCTCCCGTCCCTCAGGCGTTCCTGTCTTTGTCGGCGCAGAAAGCCTCTTCTGGTTCTTCTGCCTCCTCGCCGGGCTGTCCTCTGCTGGTGCAGAGAGCCCCTGCTGGCTCTCGTTCCCTGGGAATATCCCAGATTGTGTCCGGCATCGGCGTTTTCCCCGGCTCTGCTCTCCTCCCTCCACCATCTTCCCCGGTGGTCCGTTTTATCCCCACTGGCCGGTGATTGCCGATGACATCACCAGCCAGCTTCAGCTGGATAAAGGTGTGGCTTACAACCCGCACAGCTTTCCTTCCTCGTTCTGGCTGCACCGTGCGTCCTGCTGCCGGTAAGTATTTTTCTTGAGTTGTTTTTGTGTTAGTTTCTCTTTTTATGCGCGGTTCCTGTCCCAGGGTGTCCCCACTTATTGTTTGGGGTCCTTTCCACTGCTCTCCCCCGGGACACTAACTTCTCAATTTTTTCCAATAGTTTTAAATGTTTATAATTCTGATGGAAGATGACGGGTTGATACCACTGGAGAGGAAAGATTCCATTCCAGAAATCTCAGTGATCTGCAGCACAAGCTTCCCACATAAACCAATGTGCCTCTGGCCTCAAACAGAGGGACCACATCAAGGCATAAGAGAATAGTTCAGTCATTGGTTGTTCTAGTCCTTGACTTCTCTGCTAAGATAACAAAATAGAATGTCTGTTAGGAGAGTGGTTTTAGTGACATAGACACCTGTCTACTAGGAACCTGTCTGAGGCTTTTACTGACTCAGTTTTGCACCAGCCAGCAAAGCGTTATCAGATGAGTCTGAGTTTTGTCCATTACCCATACCCATATGAGTAGGAGTAGAACCATGACTTATGTCCTGTTCCCTGGAGCCATGAGCACTAATATCTTACCTGGCCTTTGCATTTTTTAAGTTTAGGGTTACTAGGGATTCAACAAGAACAAGTGCAAAGCCCTGCACTTGAGACAAAATAACTTCATGCACAAATACAGACTGCAGAATGACTGGCTAGACTGCAGTATTGCAGAGAAGGACCTAGGGGTTATGGTGGACCATAAGCTGAATATGAATTGACAATAAGTTCTTGTGGCAAAAAACCCCAGCAGTATCCTGGGTTGCGTTAACAGGAGTGTCACTTGCAACTCTAGAGATGTGATTCTTCTGCTCCATCAGCACTGGTGAGGCCTCCCCTGGAGTACTGTTTCCAGTTTTGGGCCCCACACTTCAAAAAAAAGGGGTCAGTTTGATAAGAGTCCAGTGCAGGGCAACAAAAATGATCAGGTGCCTGGGAGACAATACTTATGAGGAAAGGCTGAAAGAACAAGGGTTATTTAGCCTCGAGAAAAGAAGGCTGTGTGGGGGGAGGAGGGTTCATTTGATAACAGTCTTCAAATACCTGAAAGGTCATAATAGAGATGATGGAGGTAGGCTTTTCTCTGTAGCTGTAGGGGGCAGGACTAGGAGCAGTGGCCTCAAGCTACAACAGAGGAAGTTTCATAGTTTCATAGTTTTAGGGTTGGAAGGGACCTAATAGATCTTCTAGCCCGACCCCCCGCCAGGGCAGGAGAACAACCCAAAAAAACAAACAACCCCTAAAAACAAAAACGGGACTCAAATGAGTCCAGCCAGGTAAGTATCCAGCCTCTTCTTAAAGATCCCCAGGGTAGGGGCCAGCACCACCTCCCTTGGAAGTTGGTTCCAGCTCCTAGCCACCCTAACTGTGAAGTAGTTTTTTCGGATGTCCAATCTGTACCTCCTCTCCATCAACTTGTGCCCATTATTCCTTGTTATGCCAGCAGGGGCTAGGGGAAACAGCGTCTCCCCCAAACCCTTCTGGTTCCCCCTAGTGAGTTTATAGACGGTCACCAGGTCCCCCCTCAGCCTTCTCTTGTGGAGGCTGAATAGGTTCAAGTCCCGCAGTCTCTCACTGTAGGGTCTGCCCTGTTGTCCCCGGATCATGCGGGTGGCCCTCCTCTGGACCCTCTCCATGTTGTCCACATCCCTCCTGAAATGGGGCGCACAGAACTGGACACAATACTCCAGCTGCGGCCTGACCAGCGTCGCATAGAGGGGGAGGATCACCTCCCTGGCTCTACTCGAGATGCACCTGTGGATGCACGACAAGGTCCGGTTAGCCCTGCCAACCATGACCTCGCATTGTCGGCCCATGTTCATCTTGGAGTCAATAATGACACCAAGATCCCTTTCCGCCTCCGTGCTCTCAAGTAGGGAGCTCCCCATCGTATAAGTGTGCTGCTGGTTCCTACTACCCAAGTGCAGCACCCTGCACTTGTCCGTATTGAAACGCATCCTGTTCCTGTCTGCCCACCCCTGTAACCTATCCAGATCCTTCTGCAATCTCTCTCTCCCTGCTAGCGTGCTCACCTCCCCCCAAATTTTGGTGTCATCAGCGAATTTAAACAGGTTGCTTTCCACCCCAACATCAAGATCGCTGATGAAGAAATTGAACAGCGCAGGCCCCAGGACCGAGCCCTGGGGGACTCCACTACCCACCTCCCCCCAAGTCGAGTATGATCCATCCACCACCACCCTCTGAGTGCGACCCTTCAGCCAATCTGCAATCCATCTGACTGTGTAGGCATCTATGCCACAGTCGCCTAGTTTATTAATTAGGATGGGGTGAGAGACGGTGTCAAAGGCCTTGCTGAAGTCCAGAAAGACTACATCCACCGCGACACCTGCGTCCATGGCCTTTGTGACCTGATCATAAAGTTTAGGTTGGAGATTAGGAGGAACTATCTTACTATGAGAGCGATCAAGCACTGAAAAAGGCTACCTAGAGAAATTGTGGAATCTCCATCCTTGGAAACTTGGCTGGGATGGGTTAGTTAGAAATGATCCTGCCTTGAGCAGGGGGCTGGACTAGATGACCTTGTGAGGTCCCTTCCAGCCCTACTTTCCTATGATCCTAGGTCAGTGCCAAAGACAAACCAAACTGTGTATCTAGAACCATTGTTCTGCAGCCTAGAAGATCTCTACCTGGATATCTGAGCACCGCTGGCCATTTCTTGTGGGAACATCTGTCTGTATGCTGTGAGCACTGTAAATAATAGTAGGTGAAGACCTAATCAATGCATTTAACTAGACCAAAACAGGCTTTGGAGAAGAGTTTATGTCTGGGTACCAAACCACAGCTTCAAATACTAAAACTGCTTTGGGCACAAAAGTGTTCTCACTTCAGACACTACTGCCTCTGTCTTTTGGACCTATCATCTTCAGTCCGAGAAGCGCCACTTGGAGTAAAATGCAGTATACATCTCAGACTCCTTTTGGTTGATAGTGGTTCCCACCACAGTGTCCATCAACAGCTATATCACACATGACTCCAAGAAGCACCTCCCCACTTTGTTCATGGCCTACTGCTGTACACATTACTGAACCCCAGCAGCCAGTGCATGTACTAGCCATTACGGGATGCATTTCTACTATGTTCTGGTTCCAGGCATTCATTTCACTGGGGGATTGCATACAAGTAAGATCAGCACTGAGGCTGTCACATATGTACAAACTCCATGTGCACCCAGCTCACAGAATAGCAGAGAGGATCTTTCAGCTGTCCACAACACCCTTTCCCAGATGCCAGTAAAAATGACCTCGCAACTCCTCCGAAAATCTCTGAGGCAAATGTTTTGTTGAGTGGCATCACCTCCATTTTACAGGTTTAATGGGTTATACATTGAGAGGTCAAGTACATTTCCTTGGTTAAATGACAAACTGTTGTCAAAGCTAGGAGTACTGTAGACCCTGGGACTCCTGGAGTTCTTGGAGGGCTGAGCCTTTATTACCCAGGCTCAGGGATGTGTGTTGGGAGTATGCTACAGCAGGTCATTCTGATCCCTTTGGGACATACTATCTGGGAGCTCACTGCTGTGAGAAAGGCAAGGCAGAGCGTTAATGCTCTTCTGCAGGATGACAGAGTTGAGCGGGCAAGCAAGGAGCCAGGGCTGGGAGTGGTGAGTGGTTTCTCACGTCTATCCCCAGCCCTATCTCCCTCACATCCTCTCTCTGTTGCTCCCTGCAGCCCCCACCTCTGGGTTGTGTCATTCGTTTTAGTCCGTGCTTCCTTCCATTGTTTCCCTAACAGGCTTGCAGGCTAATAGTGTCTCCCCTCCCCGTCTTGTTGGCAACCTTAGCTGTCTAGTGCATACTGATGGATGGGCTTTAAAAAAAGCCAAACCAAGTAAACCTTTGCTTTTCCCCTGAGAGTCCCCCTTTCCCCATTGTGAGAAGAACAGGATTTGTTTTCATGTGCTGGCTCTGGGATCAGGGCAGGGCAGGCAGGGTGTCAAAGAAAATTTCAAAGAGCTGTCCCTTCCACCCCCTGGACAAACTATGAAACTTTATTTTATGTTAATGCCACCAGCAAGGCTTGGATCAGCATTAGCTACTGATAAGGAAAATGGAGCTGCAGGTTCCAGTGGCTAGCAGGGGCCAAAGGCTCATGGTCCCGTGCAAAGTTTGGCTCCAGTTTTGTTCCTTTCCCTTCCATGTAATTTCACCCTTTTGTTTGTGGACAGAGGTAGAGGGAACCGATTCCTAGTTACTCCTAACTGGAACTGGACAGAATGTCTCAGGAAAACTCTTACTGAAAAGCACCCACATTCAGATCAACAAATACAATTTGCAGTAGCTTTATTAATTCTTTCTTTAAGCAAGTTGTATATTTATCAATTGTTATTATGTTTTTATCAATTGTTATGCTTTTAAATGACAGGTCACTTCAAAATGTAAACTTAATTTCAAACATGGTAAAATCTTTCAGCTTCTTTTTAGCAGAAAAACTTGAAAATCATGTTTTATGTTGACTGAACTAAATCTGTTTGTCTTGATCTGAGAACTGAAATACTAACTACTGTCCCAGCCCCACTCTTAATGAGTGCAGTGTCTCTTACTGTTTCTGGGTGCATCTATATATGCTCTTTACTGTAGAGTAATTAGCTTCGCAGTAAAGCATCACCATCTGTGTGTGTGTTGGTATTAGGGTGCAATAAATTAACTCCTCTGTAAGATAGTACTGGTGGGGACAGTACTATCTTACGATGGAGTAATTAAGTGCACTGAAATGTATGTGTAGACAGTGACAGGGACTGGCTGGGACAAGAGGGTGCTAACATGTGGGGGCTGCCTGCCACCTTGCCCCAAGCTGTAGCACACTTATGCCCCAGCCAGCCCCTCCACTGCCCGACTTTGCTTTGGCTTGCTGCCAGCCTGGGTCTGCTCTGCACCAGCTCAAAATGCTGCTCTTCTGGGTGCCCATACAGATGCTGCCCACAGGAACAGTTGACTCTGGTGCAAACTGCACTGGAGTTTATTTTGTTGCATTAATTGCATGTGTAGATGCAACCTCTGGGTCCTAAAGTTTGTACTACATGGCCCTAAAGGCCATAGACAATTAAACAACTGCTCGTGAGCAGTGAAATGTGGTGTGGCTGTGGACAGTTTCTATCGCCCCTTCTTATTCTCTTAGATACATCATTCATTGGGCTGTGGTGCCTTTACCTGTCTGATGGGAAGACAACGTCACTCACACATGTGAAGGCAATAATGCAGTATTCTCAGAGAGATGTTTTCACCTGCCCCATGGATCTGCATGCTCATGGAGTAATGCTGAGAAATGATGCAGGGGATACTACATCCCAGCAACCTTGGGCTGCTTCCAGACAACATGGCTAATTGTTTCCCCTGAGACAAGTAGCAGTGGCACACCTTGTGCCGCTGCTATTTGTCCCCAGGGAATGCCCATGCCACACATGCTTTTGTGCACAGCAGGTTACCTTGGGTGGGGTAGGGGAGGCTGAGTCCAGCAACTGTGCTGGCCCCAGAAGCCTTACCTGGGGTCCTGTTCTTGCCCCCAGAAGCCTTACCTGGGGTCCTGGGGGCCTCAGAGAGCTGCAGCTCACTGCTGCAGCTGGGAGCCTGGCTGGCAGCCAGAGTGTGGCTCCAGTCCTCCAGGCTTTGGTTTTGGGCAATGTGCACTGCCACCACGTGCGCCACCCTGCTTTTTTTTCTCACGTGGGTTTTTTTGACCCCAGTTTCTCCCGGAGTCAAACCCGTTCCTCCTCCACACCCATGCTGCAAGGGAGCAGTGCAGGGCACAGCTGCATGTGCAGTGTGTGGCACTACAGATGGGTCTGTGACACCACGTACCACACATCTGCAGTCATCTGGATGCGGCTTTGGAGCTGCTAGGCTTTAAAGTCTTGGAAGAAAATTGCAAGGAATCTCCCTTTTGAGGACATATCTCCAGAAACCTCTAGCATTCAAGAACACAAGTTGTGTGTGTATGGAGAAAAAAAGGTTAAGATCCTTCAGCCACTCAAAACTTTTGTAATCAGTGAAATTAGAAGAAAGCATGCAGATGGCTGGGAGAAGTTCAAGATTATGTGTAAACATTTTTATGTTTCACATTAAAGGATTTTACTGCCTGAGTAAATGATTCTTCAGATCACCAATGGATCAAGGAGAATGCTCCAAGTGCATCCCAGACCAGCCAATCCCTGTGAGGTACATGGCGGGGGGAGCGTCAGTAGCCTTGCAGAATACTTCTCCCATATGAAAAGCTGCTGTGATGAACTGTTCTGCCTACAGTCTACTTCCCCCCAAAAAGTGGCAACCAGGAGCTGTAGGCACTGACTGAATCCTCTCCACGTGAAGACTTATCGTGACTGATAGCCTTAACATAAGCAGGAACGGTGAATGCAATGTTTGAGGAAGGGCAGGGTTAACATGGGTGTGATACTGTGCCTAGGAATTCCAGTGTCACTAAGTCATTATTTGTTATTCAGAGTAACAATTTCCACATGTAGAAACCCAAAACCAAAAAAGACAAGTGGGAAGCTACACTCTCGGACAAAACAAACTGCCTGTCTATCTCATCTGAATTTAAATCTCTCCTATTTTCCTCTACATTGTTTCCTACTCCTTCAGCAGAAGTAAAGCAAGTTGGATGCAGAGATTCCAGCTGGTAGTGTTTCTTAACAGGTATCTCTCTGTTCTTTGCAGATTCTCGCCACGTGTTAGCAACTTGCAAGGCCTTGCAGCTAGTGCCAGCTTAGATAAGCACCTAGAACACTTCCAACCCTCCTGACTCTTAAATAAGGCTAGAAAACTCCAGAGAGCTGCCTGCTTTATGACGGTCTGGGTTTTCAGGCCAGAACATGGACAATGAGGGGCTGGAGTGAAAATGAAAAATAGTGTGTCTGGCAGTGGCTCACCAACCATTTCAGAACCGCTCCCACTGGGTTTGTGGTTTTTGCTGAATGTTGGAATTGTTTCTCTTTTTAACCTTCCCTAATTTGTGTCCCTTAAAGCATTCCTTTGTCTGTCTGACTGGAAAATGCTGGTGTCCCACGGGTTAAAGCAGGCAAGGTTGCTGAGCTGAATGGTGTCTTTTTTCCACATCCTGAAGAGAGAAGAAAGGAATTCCCTGCCTGATGCGACTGCAGGGACTTGGCAAGGACCTCCTGTGGCAGAATAAGGCGTGCCGCCCTTCCTCCACCGCAGTCGCCCCCCAGGCCACACCATGAGCCAAGCCAATGGGTCCAGAGACACATACGCACACAAATGCTTTTCTGTTCCTAGACCTACAGCGTCATCTTGGCTCCATCCAGTACGAACCCCCTGGCTCTCAGCCAGCTGTGGCTTTTCTCTTTCTCTGCCAAAGCAAATTGACTTCTGACACCTTCCTTTACGTTTTCATCCTTTCGAGGGTGTAAAGCTGAAAGCACAGCTTTGCCATATTCACATCCATGCTTTCTCTCCGCTCCCCCAATCCCTTCAGAAGTGATACAGCAATTTCCTAAGCGTCTCCAGTACTTCAAGCTGTTCTCTTTGCCTGCCAGCTCCCCCACCCATCAATTAAATAGGCTCTTTCAGGAAAAACTGGGGACCTGGATTACTTGTGCTTCAGGGTTTGCAGGCATAGGGACTTGTATATTTGCCTGTGTATAAACACTTCTTCAGGGATACTTTCAGTTTGACCTAATGGCAAGAGCATGGGATGGGGCTCAGAAGAGATGAGCTGAATTTCTGGCTCTGACACTGGCCTGCTCTGTGACCTCAAGAAGAGCATTTCACCTCACTGTGCCTTACCTTCCCCAAAGTGAAAATATTACTTGCCTCTTTTTAGCGTGCTCTAAGAGCTACAGAGGAGAAAGAATTATATAAGGGTTGGGAGGTATTTATAATTTTAATAAGTAATAATTAGAGTTTACTTAACAGAGAAAACACAACCCCTCCCCAAAAAGAATCAGGGGAAGACCTAAGGAGAATCCATTAATCATATTAAACTGAAACAGGAATCAAACCGTTTTTATCTTCTTCACTTTGAGAGGAGAACATTTGAGAATGTCTGTTTGGGTTTTTTTTCTTCTGCTTCGTTGTTTTAAATATATATATTTCTTAGAAGTTTGGAGATTCTTAGAAACAATCTCCAAGGTACAACAGCCATTCTGATGTAAACTCTCCGGCACTGCAGAGTGGATGGGATATATGCATCTTGGGGGACTGGTTCAAATGCACTTTTGCATCATTGATTAAGCAGCCCTCCCAAAGACTGATTTGCGCATCACTAGAATGTAGACAGTGATGTGGGGTGCTGATGTGTGGTTAGCTGATGTGAGCTAGGTTATTTCAACCTAGCTCACATCAGGTGAGCTAGGTTGAAATAACATGCTGCCTCTTCTGGGTATGCTCAGGACTCAGTGCAGGAATGAAAAAAATAATAATAATACAACAAAATACCCACCAGCAAAAAAACAGAGTTGGTGCCTATGCAGGCCAGGATGAGGTACAGCAGCAATCCAGCAACAATGGGAAGTCTGAAGGTAAAGAATTGTTAGAAATGTTCACTGGAACTCCAGGTGGTCAGACTGTATCTACCAGAACTAGTTAGGACAAGGGTGCACAATTATTTTGGGCAGAGGGCCGCTTACTGAGTTTTGGCAAGCCAGCGAGGACCACGTGACAAGCAGCCAGGGGTAGATAAATATTAATTTTCTAAACTTTTTAGGGGCCCCGCAGGCCGGATAGAATGGTCTGGCAGGCGGCATCCAGCCTGCGGGCTGCATTTTGCCCACCCCTGAGTTAGGATGTTGTTTGCCACCCACTTCCCCCTAGCATACAAAGCATACTGCATGATATGTGGCCTCGTTCACATCTCACTCCAAAGGCAGGGATCTAATTAGCGTGTGGCAATAAATGTCTGCACTCAGAGCAGCCTTTTTGCCTTAGTAAGACTATGATCTTGCCTATTTTTGCACCTTGCACAACCTCAATTACAATGCTGCTTCCAGAAAAATGCCAGTTTAACCCTTCTCTTTCACTCTACCCTCCTTTTGTGACCCAGTGAAGATTCAAAGGGTTAAACAAAGCCAAAGGATGCTTTCTAACCCTGCTGTAACTTGACTCTCTTTCCCAGAAGAAACTGTGTGAAAGGACTTGGAGTAGCTGTTGCTCCAAGAGCTTTCCAGCTGGGATCAATGACAGAGCTTGGAATTAAACTGGGGGCTGGGTTAGTGCAAGAGCACCCGGAAACCCAGCCCAGTTCCGAATATATTATATAGATATAAAAAAAGCCAGTCACTATGTCACATACCTCTGAAGTTAGCACATTTCCTGAAGCCCCCTGACATGAACACATTGTCTCCATATTTCCCTTGCCAAATATGAGCTGGAGCACAGGCAAACATGCAAAGACAGAAGTTAAAGTATTCTACTGTGGCCATTGAGATCTCACATAAACTTTAACCTTATGTCAAATGTGAAAGCCATTTTCACAACAACGAGTGCTTTTCCAGGAGAGAGTGGAGAAGCGTTTCCTAGCTCTGGCTTAACACATGGATTTGGCACATACTTTTACTGCCATTGTATGGAAAGATTGTGAAGCAGTGACCAGGCTCCTCCTGACCCTGAATGTCAACTCTGGAGTTAGAGAAAAAGCTCCTGTGATTCTTTCATCTGTGGGTCTAAGTCATGGGATTTGGAGTTGGGTCAGAACTGTCCCAAAATTCAGGCACATTCATAGCCTTCCATCTACTTCAGTCTTGTTTTAGAGATTCTCTCTAATTATGAACTTCATATCTGGAGCCAAACATGTTTCCCAAATTCAGGTTGCCTTAGGCCAGGGTTTCATTCCCAACCGTCCCACTCAAATTTGCTGTACCGTCTTCAGAACCAGGACAGTCTTTTCCTATGTGTGTGTTCAGCACTTCCGATAGGACCTCTTGGTACTAACCAGAGTCCAAATAACTATCAGCATCTTTGTTATTGTGTTTCTCTTCTTACTGAGCTTTCTCAATCACTTTAGACAGTTTTCCTGGTCACTAAATTCACAGTAATTTCCCTTGTTTATTCAATGACTTTATATTAGAACTAATGATCTGTTCTTTTTTTACCAAGATTTTGATATTTTTCCCCTATGGGAAAAACGTCCATGTTCTGTTGCTGCTGTCTGAACAATACCTAGAAGTATTTGGTCTATGTAGTCCCTAGTCACATCAGGGACTTTGGATAATTATTTGGCAGTCTCATTTGGTGGCAGTACAATCTGTATTACTAGCCTTACTGACCTGAAGTGTAGTAGCTGACACTGCTTGGTAATGGAAAATAGGATGTGTCCTATTTGGATTAGTAAAGCACATTTTGGATTAGCGAAGCCCTCTTAAGGAGGAGGAAAGAAAAGAACTTGCAAATATATGTTCTTCACAAGAGTCATGGGAAACAAGCAGCAAAAAGCATTTGCACAACTTGATGCAATTTCAGTCCCACAAAGATGATGCACTGCAAGAACCTGACACATTTAGCCACTGCTGTTGTAAATATTATTATGGGAGCCAGCACCCCTCTCGTTCTTGAGACTCCGGTATTACCCTGGTTAACTTGGCTCCTCCGCATACAGAGCTAACTAGACTATATGGCTGTAGCACATGGATGTTTGGGATCCATTTGAAAGCTTCATTTTGTGGCTCATTGTCTCCAGATGTGCTGCCTCCAGCACCGGAGAGCTATCTGAGAATACCTGGGCTGCGTACCAAAGTGGAGATGGGAAGAGCTGAAATGGAAAGGCTGGCAGCCCTGAGGCATGAGGTTCATTCTTTCCGTGCATGCATGCCCTTGGAAGACACCCTCCAGAGCCAACGTGGCTTGGAAAAAGATTGTAATCTGGCAGGAGGCATCACTGAGGTCTTTGTCCAAGTGTAGTTGTTATTAATCAGTGATGGAAGCAAACTTTGGATAAGGACTCACGTACTCTGTGGCAAACTGGATGTGTATTCTGTAACCAGGGCTCCTAGATTTTATGGTAGTCCAAGCTGAGTTCTGTCACTGCTCCAAGTAAGTGAAAGCAATGAAAGCTTTACACAATTAAACTTAAAAAAATGAATGATATAACCAGTATTAGATTCCTTGTGAGATTACCTTTGACATAAAATTAGCTGGTTTATGCTGTCCCTAAATATTAGTTTTTCACTGATGCAGATTTTTGTATTGACAACGCAGATCTACATCACAAAGTTGTTTGAGAAAAGATGATGATTTTGTCAGGAATAACGGGCCTTTGACACTTGGGATGAGAGGGAAATTGCCAGTCTCAGCAACAAGGAGCTTGTTGAGGTGTTTAGTAATGGAGAAAGGATACATGGTATTTTTATCTTGTAGGACAGAGATCCCTGGAAAAGTTGTAGGGTTTGAACTTCTACTTCTCCAATCCAACAGCCCTACCACCATTTGGTTTATCCATCACTGCATCCAATGATGGATAATCACTTTAATTGTAGAAACAGCTAACACATTCACTGGGATTCAGATTCAATGCATGTTTTAAGATTTGGTTGGCTTGTTTGTTCTTTAGAACCGTTCATAGATTTCATAGAGTTCTAGGGTCAGAAGGGACCTATTCGATCATCAAGTCCGACCCCCTGCCCTGGGCAGGAAAGAGCGCTGGGGTTAAGTAACCCCAGCCAGGTGCTTGTCTAATCTTCTTTTAAACACCTCCAAGGTAGGGAAAAGCACCACCTCCCTTGGAAGCCCATTCCATATTTTGGCAACCCTCACCATAAATAATTTTTTCCTGATGTCCAATCTAAATCTACTCTCCTTCAGTTTATGGCTGTTGTTTCTAGTAACCCCGAGGGGCACCCTGGTAAACAGAGTGTCCCCTATTCCCTGCTGACTCCCCTGATGAGCTTGTAGACAGCCACAAGATCACCTTTCAGCCTTCTCTTGCAGAGGCTAAAGAGATTCAGGTCCCTCAATCTTTCTTCATAGGATCTTACCTGCAGGCCCTCGACCATATGAGTAGCCCTCCTCTGAACCCTTTCCAGGTTAACCACATCCCTCTTGAAGTGTGGCACCCAAAACTGGATGCACCAGCTGCGGTTTCACCAATGCTGCATAGAGGGGAAGAATCACCTCCCAAGACCTGCTCATGGTGCACCTATTAATGTAAGACAGAGTGTGGTTAGCCTTACTTATTACCTCGTCGCATTGGCAACTCATGTTCATTTTTGCATCAACTATGACTCCAAGATCCCTTTCCACTGCTGTGCTAATTAGAATGCAAGGTACTCCACCTTGGGAAGAAAAACCTGCAGCATGCTTATAGGCTCAGCAGTGTTACGCTTGCTAGCACCACAGCCGAAAGGGGCTTGGGGATCAGGATTGACCACAAGATGAACATGAGCCACCAAAGTGATGTTGCAGCTGGTAAAGTGAGCAAAACTCTGGCTTGCATCCATAGATGCTTCTCAAGCAAATCCCGGAACATCATCCTCCCACTGTACTCAGCCTTGGTAAGGCTGCAGCTGGAGTACTGCATCCAATTCTGGGCTCCACAATTTAAAAAGGATGTGGAGAAGCTTGAGAGAGTCCAGAGGAGAGCCTCACACATGATCAGAGGGCAGGAGAACAGACCTTACGATGAGAGACTGAGAGCCATGGGACTCTTCAGCCTGGAAAAGCTTAGGCTCAGGGGGGACCTGGTGGCTGCCTGTAAGTATATATGAGGTATACATCAGGATCTGGGGGAGCGCCTGTTCACCAGAGCGACCCAAGGGATGACAAGGTCAAATGGTCACAAACTCCTCCAAAACCATTTCAGGCTGGACATAAGGAAGAACTTCTTTACTGTCCGAGCCTGCAAGACCTGGAACAGACTGCCATCAAAGGCGGCGCAAGCAACTACTCTGGACTCCTTTAAGAGACATTTGGACATATATCTTGCTGGGATCCTTTCACCCCAGCTCACTTCCTGCCTCTGGGGCAGGAGGCTGGACTCGATGATCTCCCAAGGTCCCTTCCAGCCCTAATGTCTATGAATCTATGAACCACCTCCAGCATCCCTGGGCTGCTACTGCTGTTTATCCCTAAGGATCCAAGCATGCATGTTGGAAGTGCCCATCGCCTGCCATCTTGTGGCAGTGTGCCCTGAGGGGATCCCTGCTGATTCTCCAGAGCACTGCCTGAATTCATTCCCTACCCTCTAGCATGTTTACTATACCCCATAGTTTGGTGTCATCTGCAAATTTGGACAAAGTGCTTTCTACACCCTCATCCAAATCACTGATAAAGATATTGAACAACACTGGTCCAAAGACAGAGCCCCGGGGGACACCACTGCCACATCTCTCCAGATAGAAACCGACCCATCCACCACCACTCTGTGGGTACATCCCATAAGCCACTTTTCCACCCACCTGACTGTGAAAAAATCCACATCACAGCTACTTAGTTTATTTATAAGAATTAGGTGCAACACTGTGTTGAAAGCCTTTTTAAAATCCAAGTAAATAACATCTACCTCTACTCCTGCATCTAAGCACTTTGTGACCTGGTCATAAAAAGAAACCAGGTTGGTCAGGCAGGATCTGCCTGCTATAAACCCATGCTGGTTGCCCCTTAGCATTGTGTTATCCACTAGCCCCCCACAAATTTGATCCTTAATGATTTTTTCTAAGGTCTTCCCAAGAAAAGAGGTGAGACTAACAGGCCTATAATTACCTGGGTCCTCCTTCCTCCCCTTCTTGAAAATAGGGAATACACTGGCCCTTTTCCAGTCCTCTGGGACAGTTGCGCCAGTGGTTTCGCCATGACACTGGCCAATTCCTTTAGTATCCTTGGGTGAAGATCTGAAATACGTCCAACCCCTCCAAGTGCCCCTTCACTAGGTCAGTGCTGACCGTTTGTACCACTCTGTAAATTCAAGTGAAAACTGAATCTGTGAATTCAGTTTTATATCCATGAGTTTTCTCTTCTTTGTGGGTTTGGGGATTTGACCAAATGCAAACTCCATAGTTAGGGCCAGTTTACCTGAAAAAGTTGTGTCAGTATAATCTAAGGTACAAAATGAAATCAGTGTTGTTAGATCAGTACACAAAGCTGTGCGAACATCTGGCCTCTTGGGCCTGCAAATGTTTATGCCTGTACTTATCTCTTCCACTGATCAGTCCCACTGAAATCACCAGGTCTCCTTCTGATAGTAACACTAATCTCTTCATAAGATTGGGTCCTAGCTTCAGTATTAGAGTGGCTTGTTTCATGTTAGCTGAAGTCAGTTGGAGGCATGCTGAACTAAACTGAAATACATGACTCCACACTGAAATTAATGTCCACAAGTCTTCTTGTACTGGTTTAATTATCAGTATAAAAGCCAATGCAAGTCATACCAGCTTCTGGCATTGGGTCACTCATCCCTGTGTTGTTATATACCACTTCCAGCAGAACAGCCAAAAGATTTTCAAGGATAGTTTTGCATTGCATGTTTATTTGCACTTTCTTTTCTTGAGGCATCTGGTATTTCAGAAGTGGTTGTGTCACTCAAAGGCAGTTTCATTGGTAGAAGGAAGGCAGAGGCTGAAAAAATGCCTTTGAGCTGCCAACACCGCAATCAAGAAATGAGTTGAAATGTCTTCAGTTCAAAGCAGGGATCAAGCTATTTGCAATGCCAACCATCTCACCCCTGCACCAAGCCTGTTAAAAATGCTGGCTTAAGAATAAGCAACAGACTTTTAAGGGCCAGATTCATCCTAGATGCATAAGCGAATTAACGCATGGGCTAGCTGGGCCCAAGCCCAGAGACAAAACCAGTGGCCAGGCTGGGCATATGCAATATGGCGAGCCCTGGTTGCCAGGTGCTGTTTGCCAGGCACTACTGCAGCCAGACTGAGCCACAGTGCAGCAAGGGACCATCCCTGGAGCTCAGTCCATGCTGCACATGTCCAGCGGGCAGCAGCTCTGCACCCCTTATGCTGGCTACAATGTGGACCTGTGGGTGACGGTAGCCATGGCTCCTGCCCTGGGCTTGGGAGGTAGCGTGTCCCGCTCCTGCCACTGCTCCCGTTGCATCAGCCAGGGACAGAGCCCATGGCTGTGGGGCAGAGAGTGAGGCAGGGGACGCCCCAGGGCCCCAGTAAATCTTAATCCACCCCTGCCTAAATGTGACCAACAGAGTTGTGTCCTAAGCAGTGATGGGTCTACAGAGAGCAGTATGGTGAATTTTCTTGGGTGAAATCTGTAGCAACTATTTTTCAGAAGGGCCTCTGGAGGTGGCTGGTTGCAATTAAGTTAGTTGCAAGAATATGTGGGAGCTGTAAGACACTGCAAGGGACTGTGTAACAGAGTAGTCAGTCCTGTTAAAGGTTAGAAGGTCCCAAAGCTAATTATCCTATGGTAGAGCCCTTTAAAAACGCATGGCTTTGGCCTGGAAGAAAGAATATTGAAATGGGTGATAAGCACCCAATTCTTATAAAGGATGAAACTGCTCACTTGAGAGTTATCCAAAGTAGCTGCATGCTGAAGCAGGTCTTGGGAAGAAGTATCAGGAGCAGGGAAAGTCTTTGAAAGAAGACCCTGGATGTTACATGTTGGGCCACAGAAAAATGGCTGTTTTATTTCAATACTGAACTGTATTATTTCAACATTTTATTTCAATGTTTGCTTAAGATTCTTGGGGCAAGCAGTACACATGTTCTGAAGCAATGGTCTGAGCAGATGTGGGTTGTAGAATGTAATTGTTTTTCAGCTGGGGGGACAAATAAGCCACCTATGGGTGGCAGTGATCTGATTGGGCTGTATACCTAGTATATGTGCTGTTTTGCATATGTAGAAGATCAGGAAAGCATGAAGCATGCCAGCAAAGCAAAACTGAATCTGAAACTGAACTGTGAACAGGAAGGAGGGAGTTCCAGTGCTGAGAAGCAGCAACTAGGATTTTGACACAAGACTTAGCTAAGTATTGATATTGGATCCTAAATGTGGTGATGCCATCCTGTCCCACAGCAGGTAAATTCATAAACAGTTCATTCAGCCCTTTCCCACCACATTGTTAGCAGCAATAACAAGCACAGGAAAAGGCCTGCACCTGCTAAAACATTGTTCAAAGGCGGCAGGACACAAAGCCTGCAGCCAGCAGCTGAGAAGAACAGTGGTCTTAGCAAAACCTCAATGGCTGCTGGGCCATCTGCTTGCCTGGAGTACACCCGGTGACTTAAGCGTTCAGTGTGGTTTGTTTGGATTATAGTGGCTGTGGAGTACACACGGGTTTTTTTCCTGGAGTTTTTCACTTTTGCTGACTGAGTTATTTCTAAGGAAGCACAAAGAGTCACTTTTTACATGAGGCTTTTAAACTCTCTTTGAAAGGCAAAGGGGGAAGGGAATAAAATGACTTTGTGTGTATCTCTATGTATGTAACCATGACAGGCCAATCTTGCAGTGTCTGGATATGGGAGTTCATTTGAATCAGTCCCCTAGTTTAGAAGTGCTTGTATCTGGGGGGGTTGTTTTTGCACCCATCCTGTGTCTATACCTTTTGAGAGCACTGGAGTCTGAAGAATTGGAGTAAGAGCCCTTGAGAGCCAGTTCTGTCATGGCGTTCTAAATGCTTCTTGCTTCCCATGAGGCCAGAAATGCTGTAAGAAAAACTTTCTTAGCATTTTCTTCCCTCAAAGCCACAAGTTGGAGGTGTTTCCCTCTCCTTTTCAAAACTGTGTACAGGAAGTTATCCTCATACCACGTACCAAGTCAACTGAATAGGGAGGGTGTCCGTGGCAGAGTTTTATGTATTGGGTTTATGACACATTATATTTTATCCAACTCCTGAATTCTTGCCACACAAGAAATGTGAGAATGACCCTCCTCCCTTTTCGTAGACTTTGATCTCCCAGTAATCAGGAAAACAGACCTTATGAGAAGAGGCTAAGAGCCATGGGACTCTTCAGCCTGGAAAAGTGCAGGCTCAGGGGTGATTTGGTGGCCACCTATAAGTTTATAGCCTATTTATACCTTGCCTCAGCACTGTTGGCCACATCTACAAAGGTATTTCAGCACCTAACACAGCAGATAGGTATATCCTATTAGACATCCTAAGCGAATCAGATACCTGACTTTCTGTGTGCACGTCTACACAAGACATTTACTGTGGAATTGACTAATTGGCTCTGCAGTAAATGTCTTGCATCTGCATGTAGGCCTCAGAAAACAAATGAACTCAGCTGTAGGGTTGTACTTGTAAATACAAGTATCTTTCTGCTGAGCTTTTTACTCCTCAGCACCATATGTGTAGACACTGATACATCAGGCTGGGGCATGAAGGTACTTCAGTGTGGGGGCTGCCTGCTGGCTAGCCTCACACTGGAGCATCCTTGTGCCCCAGCCAGGCCCTCCACAGCACGTTGACCGGAGGGGAGCAGCCCTGGGCTCGCAGGATGACCCCTCGGACTCACTGCCAGCTAGGGCTGCACTTCCAGGCACATGCTGCAGTCCCAGGCACATGTTCAAATGATGCACCTGGGAACAGTAAACTCTAGCGTGATGTGCACCAAAGTTTATTGCTTCATATTAATAGCACATGTAGATGCACCCTCTGTTGACCCTCCCATCAGCCTAGTTAAGCAGATTTGTAAATTCTACTTGTCAAGGAAACCTCTTTACATCTTCTAGGTACCTAAATACCCTTGTGACTGTAACTAACTGTGGGTATTTAAGCAATTGGACTGTCAGAATCTAAGTACTTACCATGCCAAGGACCTGATTCAAACCATATTGAACTCAAAGAAAAAGTGCTCATTGATTTCAGGGGGCTTTAGTTCAGCATTGGGAGAGGGGAACAGAGATGTATATGCACTCAAAGCAGGAATCTGTAAGAGTATTTCTGCCCACATGAATGCACTGAAATAAATCAAAGAAATCCCATCATCAAATGGCAAAGGAAATTAAAGATTATGCCTGGAGTTATTTGAATGCCTCCTGCATGGTAGGTCTCACTCTGTTGATACACATGTGTCCCAGCAGGCAGCTCACAATACAGATTAATATGTCAGCTCCAGCCTGCAGGCCACAGGATGGCCTCAAGCTGCCTGCAGGGTAACTGTTGCTGTGTCAAAATATTTTCTTTTATTCTGCACATGTTTGCATCGATTTCTCCCCTCTCTCTCCCTCCTCCCCTTCCCCCCCTCCCTCAACTCCAGGGCAGCTGCTCCAGCCGACGTGCTTGCAAAGGGTGTCTAATTCTTCCTGCTACAGAAGCTAATTCCAAATATCTGCTGGAGATAAGAGTAGCCAAGAGTGTCTCAGGCACCACAATGTTCAGTACATACAACCACCTTAGAGGTGTGTCTAAGGATGCAGTAGCTGGCAAATCACTGTATGCATTTGGTATCAAATACTTGGACTTGCAAGCTGTCCCAGCCAGCCAAAGACAGGACAATAATGCAATAACCAATCCAGGCACAGAGATCATATGATCTAGGTTTGTTTTAGATGTAGCCAATCTAAATGTAGCCAACTATAGTCGTACATTGGATCTGAATAGTACAAGCTTTGCACAGCATTTGGACTCCTCTTGGAGCACCAAGTATAATAGAGGAACTGGCCAACTGACGTTGGTATCTCCTGAACAGAAGGGTGAGACCCGACCCATGAGTCAGCCACAAACTAGCCCTATCCAGCTGAAATATAAGTGAATTATAATGTATAACTTAGTCTGTGTCTATACATCCTACTTTCTGCTGAGTGGAATTAGAATTGTTCACTTGTGTGACACAGACCCTTTACTGCAACTAGTTAATGGTGATTCTCTAGCGCAAATAACAAGAAATTGTGTCTTTTTCAGAGAACTACTGCCTGATTTTGATTCCTGCTGCTACCAAAAAGTATCAGTTAAGCATATTATGTATCATATGTACTATGTAGGCCTGTGCGAAGCGGCTAGTATTCACTTCAGATTCGGACAATTTGAGGGACAGTGATTTGATTCGGTGATTGGAATCACTGTCATGATTTGATTCAGCCACATCTGATTTGGAGATTCGGCTGCTGCTGAATCTCTGAATCACCGAGGCCTATCCCCCACCAGCTCTCCCAGCCTGGCAATGGCTGCCCCAGCTCCTGGCTCTTTGAAAAAAAAAAGCCCCAACTTACTGGTTGCTGCCAGGTGGAGGGGCAATCCCCGCTGCCCACCACTGCCCCATGCTGCATGGGGGGCTCTGTCATGAGCCCCCCAACCCCTGCCAGCTCTCCCACCCACCCCGGCTCCTGCCTCTTTAAAAAAAAAAAAGCCGTGATTCACGGGCTGCTGCCAGGCGGGGAGTGATCCCCGCTGCCCCCCACTGCCCCACGCCATGTGGGGGGCTCTTTCATGAGCCCCTAGAAGCCCAAGGCTGCTGCAGCAGTGAGCAAGCCCGGGGTTTTTTTTAAACAGCCAGGAGCTGGGGCAGGTGGGGCAGCCATGCCTATGGTCCCCTCCCACCTCCTCCAGCCTGCCCTCCCCCACCCCCTACTTACCAGCACAGAGTCTGGTCCAGCTCCCTGCTGCAGCCAGTGGGGACTGCCTGAATCACCAAAGCTCTCTGAATCTTTTCCGAGTGATTCAGAGCACTTTGAATCAATTTGGACCTTTTAATTGGTCCCCTGATTTGATTCAGATTTGGAGATTTGGCCACCAAATCAGTCTGAATCTCCGCCGAATTGAATCAGCACCCAAAGCTTCGCATAGCCATAGTATTATGTGTATTCCTCTACATGTTTAATATAGTATCTTGCACTAAAAATTGTACAACACATACATACTATCTAACAAAATATTATGTACTAAACAAATGCTTTTTCAGCCTTTTTTAATGAAGTATACACAGGAAAATGCTAGATGATTAAACAGCAATAAGCATGACAGAAGTTAGAGTACTTATGCCCATATACCCAAAACACAATCAAATAGAAAAAAAAGAGAACTACTTGTTAAAAAACTAATTGTTCTTAATTCACTGAAAAATTTAGAAAGGTAATTTTTTCAGGCCACCTGAAGCAACCTTTATCTCAAACCCCTTTTCTCTTTTCTCCCTCTCAAATTCTCTTTGGAATTACCAGAAAATAAAAACATCAGTTATTCAAACAGCTCTAAAAATAACCAAAATGGAATCAATGAAGTCATTGCAAATGAAAATTGGCTGAGCAAAAAACAATTCAGTAAAATATTTTTAATAATCATAAACTATATCCTTGCAAGTAGTAATTTCATGTGTGCAGTGTTGCCCTTCAGGTTTATCAAGCAGCTGTTGTTTATATTCCAATAGTGTGCAAACACCTCAGTCAAGATTTATGATTCTACTGTGCCAGACACTGTACAAAAGAAGTTCCAGTTGCTGCTTGGATTTGGGTTATCATCATCCAGTGCTGGTATAGATATAAATGTTCTGAAAGACTTGTAGGGTTTGGATTTCTTTTCTTAATAATAATGAAAGTATAATGAATAATGAAATAATAATGAAAGCTGTCAGGTACTACTCTGGAATGGCTTTGTGTGTGTGTATCTGCTGCCTTCAACCGATTACAAAACACTCCTGCTTCCTTCTGTGGCCACCCCCATTCCATCTCTAGATGTAGGCTGTTGAAAGAGATGTTAATGTATCCTGGAAGTGATATTGATGCCAAACTAGTTTATTAAAACCATCTTCAGGCAATAATCAGCCACATGCTGTTGATTTCCATTACTTTCATACAGTCTTGGCATTCCAAACTATTGGGCTGATTTTATTCCTAAGCCTTGGGCTTTGACTGCCATCACCACATTCAGGAAGGACCTGTAAATTATAAAGAGAGCACTGTGAGCTGTGGGTTCATTCTCTTTTATCTCAGCTGGGTGTTAATGTCCTTCAAAATATATCAAGCCAAAAAAAGAGAAGAGGATGGTTAAGATAAAGGCCTGTAAGCCTTGAGGCTGTGCTCTTACCCCAGTACACATTTATAGTTCAGTTTATACAGCATGCTTCAGTGAACAGGATGCTGGACGGGGAGTCAGGAGGTCTGGTCTATGTACCCAGCTCTGGCGCTGACCTTCTTTGTGAACTTGCGTGATTCCCTTTATATCTCTGGGTTTTGTTTCCCTTCCTAGATTTTGTGTGTTTTGTCAAACTCTAAGCTCTTAGGGACAGGAATGATTCTTCCTGATTTTTTTGTATAACACATAGCACAGCTGCTCTGTCTGCCCTGGCGATGGTGTAACACATCAGAGTCCCTGGGGTGGCCATGATGGCACAGGGTGGCTCCACGATCATGCCTTGCTTAGCCCCTAGGGCACTCCCCATGTCTCTCCTGCCACACCCTGATGGAATATAAATACATATAATGGGAGGCTGC
Source organism: Alligator sinensis (assembly GCF_000455745.1). Lineage (NCBI taxonomy): Eukaryota > Metazoa > Chordata > Crocodylia > Alligatoridae > Alligator > Alligator sinensis. The sequence goes on from NW_005841956.1 coordinate 3,137,962, forward strand.
CCACAAACCGATGCTCAGTCCCAGTCATACTGGCCCCCAGGCTCCTGGCTGGACCTCTGTGCCCTCAGGCCCCTGGCTGGGCCTCTGTTGTCTATCATGCCCAGTTGGGCACCCAAAGCCTTATGGACTAATTGCATGCCTCCATAACCTCCCCTTTACCATGCCCCATGCCTCACAGGTATTATCCGTACATTGTCCCTCTGTAGGGGCCTCAGCCTCCTTGGCCTCTGCCCCTTTAATCTCACTAGGCCTACTAGCCTGGGCCCACTGGATAGGACTTGGCTCCAAGGCACTAGCTCCCCTTGTCCTCTATGCACCAAGCCCCTGGCTCCTATATGCTGGGCCCCTGGCCCCTCTGTCTCTGTGCCCCTCTCAGGTGCTGGACCCCTGACCCCTCTGTGGCTCACTAAGCCTTCAAGCCCTGAGCCTGCCCCTGGCAGGGCTCAAGGCAGTCAAGTGCCCCCCTGGACACTATTGAAGCCTCCACCTCCCCTATAGTCTCATTCAGAAACCACTGGTCAAAAATACAAGCCCCTGGGCTATAACATAAATAGTACATGCAGCAGCCTTCTTCCCCTTTAAGAGTATAAGCCTCTACTTAACTCAGAATCATAGGGCCCCCTGGGCAGGAGCTCCTTCCCTGGTGGCAGCCCCAGCCCTGAACCTATATGCTTCCCTGGTGCTGCCTGCACCCAGTCATCTGACCGCCTGGCCAATTACCTCATTAACCAGTTGCCCTGGCAACCTGCAGCTGTGGCCCCCTGTCTGTCTGCAGAGCTCCCTGAGTGGACTGCTTTCCTCTTTAGGTAACAGAGAGCCCAGCGCTCTCTGTTACAAATGGAGAGAGAAAGAATTCTCTCTTTCATCTTCCAGACCCCATAACATGGGAGAGAGCTTCTCCCCTCTTAAGCATCTCTTACAGCACAGGGCTGTCCATGTGTTTTGTTCTCCGGACTAGCAGAAAGTAGTCCCAGGTCCAGAGCTTGGGAATCTCTATTAGGCTAGAGACAGACATTGAAAAAGCCTGAGCCTGAATTGATTCAATCTTTGCAGGTTAGTCTAACCTGGCTAGGCTGAATCAGTATGTAACTGTACAGACATCCCACAAATGTAGGCACGTGCTTGCAGTGGCTCAGGCTAGAAGCCAGGGGTGCTAGAGCAGCGCTCCCTTCCCTTCCACAGTGCTGAGCTGAGGGGTGTGTGGCCAGGCACTCTGATTAAAGAGGGATTCCTCCCCCCGCACCTGCTTCTGACCAGCCCAACAGGGAATTGATAACACAGTGTTTATCACTCCTAACTCAGTGTTTATCACCCTATTAAGAAAACAACAGAGGGACATTACCCATTGGTTCTGCCTTTGTCCCATCTTCCATAGCACAGACTGTAGCCAGCATGTGGTCTGCTAGCTAATGCTGAGAGGTGTCTATGTAAGGCAGAGGGGAGGGGGTAATCTTTGCTTAGCAGGGAATGGGGAAGAGAGGAGAGGAGCAGGGGGAACCCAGCCAGATGCCTGTAGTCTCTGCTGAGCTCCAGCCAGGGAGCAAAGGGGAGGGGCCAGCTCTGCTATGGAGCAGAGAGCCCTGCCTAGCCTGAAGAGCATGCTGGGATGCTGGGGGAGTCTGGTTTAACTTAAACCAGCAAGGGGTCTGGGATAGACGCTGCATAAACCGGCTTGACCCAAATTAGTAAGTCTGATACTACATTCAACCATAGAATCATAGAAGCAGGGTCGGAAGGGACCTTGTAGATCTTCAAGTCCGACCCCCTGCCTGGGCAGGAGGGAAACTGGGCTCAAGTGACCCCAGCCAGCCAGAGGTATCGAGCCTCTTCTTAAAGACCCCCAGGGTAGGAGCCAGCACCACTTCCCTTGGAAGTTAGTTCCAGATCCCAGCACCACCGGGATTTGCAGCACTTCCCTTGGAAGTTGGTTCCAAATCCCAGGTTTATCTCAAACTGGTTTCAACCATTTTAAAACTGGTTTATGTGTACTGAACATCTGTTCTGTTACAGGTTTAAACCAGTTTCTCATCACTTAAACCGGTTTATATATAATGTCTGTTCCTAGAGTTAAAGAAGACTTTGCTGTCCTGTATTATCAACTTAAAGCATTTCAGGCACAATATACCCACTCTGGATATCCACTGCAGTAAATAAATGGGAGATGGGTGGGGTTTTGAGTGACTGTATGGACAATAAAAGGAAATTGCTATTACTTTGCATATGCTCCAGAGAGAGAGAGGGACTGTGTGTATGTGCGTGAGAGGGAGGGGCATGCATGTGCAGAAAGCTGGTGAGTGGGTGGGTAGATGTAAGGGAATTGTGAAAGATACTGTGAAAGACAGGTCATGAGGAATGATAATAGAGACAATGTGCATGTGGTGAAGAGGCATAGAAAGCAGGAGCCCTGATGACAAATGAGACATGCCATCTCTGATGTTCTCACCTCTTGAGAGCCCATAGGTTACACTATTTTTACCCGTTAACACTGTATGTTCGTCCTCTGGAGCAAAACAATCCCTTTGCTGCAACCCAGGGAGGGTGCCAGTGCTGACTTTTCCTTAAAGCAAATAAACGTCACATCTTCCCAAAGCTCCCTTGAGGAAGCAGGAAGGCTTCAGCACTGCTGGAGTGCCTGGTGGCTGGAGCAATATTTGACGGGGTGCTAAAAATATAATCCCTGACCATAAACAGGTTTGTCTTTAGTGAAACGGCTTTATCAAATTCATTCACGTTTTCCTGTTTATGATGGAGAAAACAAAGCTCCCTGCATCATCACAGCAAGATACCCGCCACCCTTTTCCATATCACTTTAACCCTTTGTGGGCTTGTGCTTTTTCACCCTCTGATTTCAGAGATGGTCAGCTGAATTGGAGATTGGCCCAAACTGCACAACTCAGGCAAAGACCCACAGGTCCCCAAAAGCTTTCAGGATGTTCAAATCTGGTCTTCTGAATTGCTGTGCCTCTAACCCAGACTGTCCCTCCACGCTTGGAGTATGGATCCATTAGAAGTGAAGTAGAAAGAACCTTGGGCTTGACTTGAGTTCCTCGTGCCTATAAAGGGAGAAACAGACCCAACTGGTATCTTACACTTTCTCCAAACTGTTCACTAATTTAATTTAGGGTTGTAACAGGATTTAGGTCAGCAATAGTAACTTGATATTTAAGTCTGTCATTGATTTGTCAATTTGCAGGTGCTGAACCCTTTTAAAAATCAGACCACAGGGTCACGTGTTTCACCTTGGAAAACTTGACCCTGTTTTTTCTGTGCCCAGCTCTTACGATTTTGGCTTGCTGAGGTTTTTGCTTGCTCCCTTGGTATATTCTAACTGGCCTGGAGCAGAATCAATAAGAGAGAAAATGTTAAAACAACATGAAATTTTTTTCAGAGGTCTTGAACATTTTGCCTAAATGGTGATCTAATGGCAACAATGATCTCAGAGCTGGGTTTGACTTGGTTCACACTCACAAATTTCCCTTCAGCCAAAGATATTTTAAGCTAAAAACATCTGTAAACACACACATACAATAACACAAACCACATGTTGTCACAAATGGGGGCATATAAACACACGTCACACCCTTCCATTCCCCACCATACACATTCCTGATGAAAGATATTGTGTCCAGACATATGTTGTAATATGTTCACATTTAAAGCAATTTGTTACAGTTAGACAAGGTGCAGATTATGAAAAACGTATTCTCTGAGAAATGTTAACCAGATTACAATATTTTGGGATGTGGGCCTATATTACCCATTCCATTCCATGCATTCTCCTTGCATATAGAGCTGTCTCTTATGTCACCAGATCCCAGCTGAGGGTGCATCAATACATTCTCTTTTTCTCATGCCAGATCAAATTCCATCCTGATGTAAACAGCCATAAATTATAATGCTACCCAACACAGCATAGTTGCACCTTCTTAAAGGAAGACTGAAATTAAACTTTAGCAATATAATGCAAGCAAATTTGTAAGAGCACTATCTAGTACCAAGCTAAACCAGAAGTAGTTCTGGGTGGGTCACAGGAAAATATATTTCATTTTCCATCCCTTCTTCCTGTTAAAGACAGAGAAAAGAAAAAAGAAGGAGAAATGGAGATTCAGAACAGGTGTTCATAAATGCTGCAACTATTTCACATCTGGAACTGCTAAACCTAGTTTTTCACTTATGTAAGTATCAAACTGGTATAAGTATCGTCATTGACTTCAGTGGATATATATGACTAGGAATGGAAATTCAGGGTCTCAATTCTTTTCTTCTGCTTTATGAATATAAACCCAGAGTAATTCCAGAGTTATGCTGCTGTCATTTAGGGTAGAACCTGGCCATAAGTAATTCATATGACTTTGGCCTGAATCCTGTAGGATTTACTATGACACATGATTATTAAAAATATCCAGCATAATATAATAATAGTACTACTGTGTCAGAGTCCCAGAGTGCCAGTTTAATTGGGTTTATAGAGGCATTGCATCGCCAAAGCAGTGGGAGCTGAAATAAACATGATCTGCTCTAGCACCAGAGATCCAAATGAGCAGATATTCTGGTAAGTGTCATTTTAGACACCTGTTTCCACAAATTTTGCTCATGGTGGCCATGTCTGCATGAGCAGCAGACTGCTCATTTGTTACTGCACAGTCATTTAGTGCTTTCTTAACCAAATACTAAATGACTGCTCAGTAACTGGCGTAACCGTAGCATTCCCGCACGGTTTTTTTTCTGATGCTACTGTGCAGTAGCAACGAGCTACTGTGCAGTAGCCCGTTACTACTGCACAGTAGTGTTGCATCATGGTTAGTGTCCCCCAACACTGCTGCACAGTAGTGTCTAGTGTAGACAGCCAGTTACTCTGACTTGATGTCATCTATTTCAGAGATTGCACAGTAAGTGAAGATAGAATTTGGCTCGCTCAGTCTCTCAGATCAAACACATACACATTTTGTTCCCTATACTGTTTTCACATGCATGGATACTTGTCAGCAGTGCCCTTTGAGTTGAAACTGTTGGCCGTCCATGGAAATCTCTCCTCTCAACAGCATTTCATTATGCAGAAGCTGTCCTACAGCATCCACATTTCTACACCTGGTATTGACTCAATTGTTCTGCATGCAATGTGCTGGCGTTAGAAGGGTACATATATTCTTCTAAAGGCATAGGAGAAGCTGGATGCACTTAAGAAATTGTTTCCACTTTGTTCACATTTTTCCAGCTTTGCCTATATTTAATGTCCATGGTTCATTTATTCCACCCTATAAAAGATTTATTTTATCACCAGTGGTTCCTGCCTGGGATTGTGCTCAGATGAGATCTGCTGTATGTAAGCATTAGGTTGAAACACCTAATGTAAAAACCCTACCTGAGTGCTTGGAAGGGAAAACTGGACAAATCCCCACTGGACATTATAAAAGAGCAAAGGCAAAGGATGAAGGAGTCAAACTAAGTATGGCCAATTGGAAAGGTTCAAGATCCAATTGCAACCTCAGCAGAGATGATGAGCATCATGGGCCTGTGAATAGGGCTGGCACTTTGAATATAAACCCAGGATTTCTAGGACCTTTTAGGATAGCAGCCAGAGAAGTTCTTATTCTTGGGATGTTTGTGATTAGATTAGGAGCTCTCAGAAGCAGAATGATTAGTCTGATTCCTCCGGCTCAGGAGAGGTGGCAGCTGCGTCTCCCAGGAAATACCCTGCTTCCCTTGTCTTTGAGGAAGTCGTCACAACCAGACTGGTTGGTTTTGCTCAGTCTTGGGCTTACCTTGAATTCTTCACTCATGAGAATATCAAGACTTACAGCAGCTCTGAATATAATGGTGGTAAAACATGAATTTTATCAAATTAAATAAATCATTAAAGTGAATCGAGGCTGTGTTTGAACCTAGGCGTACTGGGAATGCATATCTCCCAAATCCCAGCAAAAGCCATATATGAAACAAGGCTATGATTCATGTGCCTTTGCTTCATTACAAACTTTTCATGTGGATTGTAAAGCTTCACTGCAGCTTCACATGTGGATGTGTAAAGGCTACACATTCATTAAGGTGCTATAATTATAGTGAATTAAGCTTAATACCTATAATAACTTAATAAACTTAATGTGCCATAATCAATACTACTACACGTTAGCTCAGATGAACGCTTTTTGCATGATGCTTAACGCCCATACGACTAAAGCTACTGTGCATTAGCACAGATGAACGCTTTTGGTGTGACTCTTAATGCCCATTGAACTAATCTACTGTGCATTAACACAGTTTTTACCAGCTGTGCTATGAGCAGTAGAATTATTCCAGCGGGCATTAAGCATCTCATGTAGAGGGGCCCAATATGTTCCAGATCTCCATAGATGCTGTCACATATGATTATGCTTTGGGAAGGAAAGTGAGGTACATTTTCTGGGGACTAGCACACAGGCCATCAATACAACTTAAGACTCTGGGTCCTTTTTTTCCCATGGTTCCTGCTTCTCCTTTACTCTGCCACCATTTTATGCCACTGCCTACCCAAATAACCTTCTCTCAGCCATAGGATCTCTTACCTACATTCAAAACACTGCATCCTCACAAAATAGGTCCAAAATAAATTCTTAAAGCCAGACATCTGGGCCCCAAATGATAACCCCTTTTGTCATCAGCCAAGCCAGAGGCAAATGGATAATGAAATGAAATAAAAGTTACATTCTCTTGCAGTGTATCTCAAACAAAAATAGGGTGGTTCTTGCCAAAATTCTTATTAAATAAAAATATTGCAGTAGTGTCCACCAGCCCCATTTAGAATTGGGTCCCTATGTGCTCTGTAACCAAGATGTGCATTGTCCTCTTGAGGAGACCTGTGAATGGTATGTTTATAGAAGACATGAGCCTGAACCCAAACCCTGCTGTGAGCAGCCTCAAACTGTGGGGGTTGAAATCCAAACCCAGATCTATATTTCACAGCTGACCGCACTGCCTTATGTTTGAGGCTGGACAAGAGCCAAACAGCCCCAAACTCTGAAGTTTGAAACCCTTCAGAGATTGGGCCTATCTCTAATTTAACACAAATGGGGGAGCTGTAGAGAAAGGCAAATCTCCAGAAAATGCTATGCTCAGCCAAAGCCTACCTCTTCACTTATTATTGGGAGCTTCTAGAGCCAAAAATATTGAAAGACTATTATGGCATTTCAGCAGTTCTACCCTTGGCCAAAATATAGAACTAAGGAGACAGCCAAACAAAAATGACAAGCAACGGCGTTGGGGAATGGGATATTAAAAACCTCAAATCAGCTTAGCCCTAGAAATGGACAACAATTTAATAGGAGAGGGGAATTCAGGCACTAAATCAAGTTCACAAGCTGCAATTAATCTCTTTTAGAGTGCACAGTTGTCATTTTTTCTCTTGTTAGAAATGCTAAATCATGTAGACAAAGCTGAGGCAATGAGCTGCCATAGGGAATGGCCCTGTGCGTGCATATAGACAGAGTGATGTTGTGATAAAAGTACCCTTAAAAATATACATTCCCATAAATGGCAAGACATTTCGACACATCCTGAACTAATCAAGGCATGTGGGGGGATCTCTCCTGACGTCATTATGTGGGAGCAGCAGTGACAAGATGATAAAAGTGCCAAATAATTTAGGTGGCTTTATTGCTGCCAGGTTGCAATGGCAGAACCGTTATGATGTGCTGCTCGGATTCCAGAGGCATGAGCTGAAGCCTTGCTCCTGACTTGTTCTGGAGACCACCCGCAGTTGACCTAGCCATAAATAGATACCCTGCTGCTTGGACTGGGCAGTCGCATGCAACTAGACATCAAGCTAGCCATATCACTCCCTTGACACTGGTTTGCCTCTTTGGCTGGTACAGCAGGGCATCGCACTGGCAGTCAATGCTTGAGGCACTCTGCATTTAGAAATGCCTCTGTGAAGGACCAGAGGGTACTCACCCAGTGTGTGCCCTGGACCATGAGCATAGGGCCAGCCAAAACAGCGTCACCATGCTACAGCGGGAACTTCTAGTCCACACCAGATCTGCTTTAACAGAGGCGGATTGGGGAGATGCAGCAGCTGGGGCTATATCCGAGGCCAAGCAGGGAACCGGGGGGGTGTGGAGAGATAGAATAGAAGGCGGCAGGCAGGTAGGAGGATTACCATATCCTGCCCAAGACCTTAGCCCCAGGAACAGGGGAAGAGACCAATCAGGTTTTGGGACTCGGAGGCGTCCTCATTAGAAAGAGGGAGAGAGAGAAAGAGAGAAAACGGACACTCTGTCCCTCAACTCATTCCTTTTTCATTTTGACACTGATTAACCGCCACCAGCAGCCAATTAAGCCGGACGCAGCGGCAATCAGAGAGGAAGAGGGAGAGAAAATGGACACTCTGTCCCTTGGCTTGGGGGTTTTTTTTGTTTTGGTGTTGATTAACCACCATGGGCTGCCAACTAAGCCGGACACGGCAGCAATCAGACAGAGAAGGAAGAAAAAGGAAAACTCTGTTCACCTCTGGTGCCGAGGCTCAAGCACCTGAGAGAAGGCAGAATAAGCAAGAGTTTGTCTTGATCCCAACAACTAGGAAGAGACCCAATGGGCCCAATAAATGTTCTTTTCATTTTTTTTCTTCTTCCATTTTTTTTCTTTGCTGGCATGGAGCTCAGGGCATGGACCAGTGGTTGGTTGTGGTCGGGGCGGTGAAGTCACCACTCCACCCTTTTCCTTTACATCTTCAAAACATCAAAGTCGTGGCAGGCAGGAATCGAGAAGGAGAGAGAGCCACCCCAACCAGACCGGCAGAGGGTTATGACGAGTGGGAGAGGACTGGTGAATGCCAATCGGGTGCAAAGGCACATGCCCGTATCCGGTGACTACCCAACAGCCTCCAGGTGCACTGCAGGAACAGGAACCATAGCAATCACTGCTGCACCCTCTTGTGTCCCCTGAGCCTAGTCAGTGGGCAAGGAAGTTGGACCATGACTCCCATCCCCATTACATGCTTTGAGATGGTTAGCATAACAGGCAACATGAGGATTGTTTCCCACTGGACTATGACAGCACAAGGACCAGTGACATGTTGCTCCTTGCTGGGGTATACAGTGATTTGGAAATGTCTCCATGTACTCTCTCCCCTGCACTTTGTGCAGCCCCTGTCCAGACTACTGGTGATAAAACTCTCCTCTTGCTTATCTGTGGGTTAACAGCTATGCAGATAGCAAGTGCTTTAGAATTGCACACAGCCTGGAAATACGCATGGTCTGGGATTAGGTACACTTAGAAATCATGCACAGCATGCTCCAAAGAAGATGGACTTCCTCTTGGAAAACACACGAGTCACAAATCTGATTTCTCATTAAGCCATTTCATTTCTTTTCCTTATTTTTCTTTAATGAGTGCCTGAATCCACATAATTGAAGCCAACAGTGCTTTTTCCCCCAACTTCAACCATATGTACATCTTGACAATACATGATAACTTTGTCAGCCATATATTAATTGAACCAAGTTTATGTGCATAACACATTGGTACCCATGAATGAGTAAAACAATTCATTTATAAACCGCTTTACAGAATATAAGGCTCTCATGATCTGAATCATACATTTTCAAAATGCTTCATCCAGGTTACAGAGTATGAGAAAGGAGCTATTTCTCTGATATCCAACATATTTTTTTCGAAAGCGGCAACATATTTGGGGATTGCAGACATATTGTGATGGTGATCTGTAGCAATCCCAAGAGATAAAACTGCAAAACAATTTCTATTATCACCCCCATGCACACACTTATTTTCACATCTTCACTGCCACATGCCCTTTGGCCTAACATTTTCCATGGCTGGTCCCTGCCCAGTGGTAATTGTTTTATTTGGAAATTGCAAAAGAAATCCCAGCAGGCCTTTTCAAGTTATGGGAGAGTGAAATAAATGCACACAGCCTTCCCCACTGTAAAAATATTTGACCACGCTTTTTTGCAACAGGCCTACAGCCAGGAAGATTGAAATGTGGCATTTGATAGACACTGGATTTCTTATAAAGCCCCTAGTCCTTAGTCTGGGAGGAAAGAAGGGGGGCAGAATTTTACACGAAATGGTTAAATGTACTTGCAAGTTCCCTTCTGAACATGCTCGCAGGTGCCTGCTAAGGATTTACAGCTGAGCTTAATGAAGACTTTCTTGCTGCAGTTTGATGGGTCCAGGAACTGCTGTTCTTGGGCTCCAGCTGGAACAGGCTGTATGGTAGAGGGTTTAAATGTCAAACACAAATCAAAACCTTCAGAAAACCTGCTTTTACCTCAGGGATAAGAGGAAATGGCAGATCTTGCAACATCAGCTTTAACTTCAGCTTCACTTTTCAATACCTATGCCTTATTCCACAGGAAGAAAGAAAGAGGGGAAGAAACACTACGGTCCAAAGCCACAATTAGAGTAAATTAGCATCCACTGATGCTGGGGAATAGACACTACATTTCTACCTTTTACCGTAATGAAGGTAAAGCAGTTACTATATATATAAATAGGTGTCGTGCTGCTCTTTCAAACCAAGTGTGCAGCCATCTCCGACCCATCAGCGGCCAAAGCAAATACGGGAGCACAGCCTTCCTCTCCCATTCACCTCCCAAAGTGGACTAATAGTTTGATGCCTTGCATCTGGAGTCATCATTCACACCTTTGCAAAATGGTTTGTAAAGATTTGGTGGCAGTTCATACTCATGTGAATGAAGACACAAGGGGCAAGGCAATGGAGAATCAGTCATTTAAGCTTTGAAATACTGACCCAGATATTTCATTCCCACGAAATTAGAAAAATAAGGCTCTAAGGGACCTCAAGAGGTCATCTGGTCCAACACCCCTGCTTAAGGCAGGATTAGCTCCTCTGAAAAAGGTGAACAGCTGGCAGGTGAGTTATCCTGCAAACATGTTAGTGTTTTGTTGAACTGGGTCCTCACATACCACCAAAGCTGCCTACCTAATTCCAGAAGAAGGACGGAAATGCAAACATCAAGGTTCCAAAAACAACACTAACTTGGCTAGATAGCATGTACATTGCATTTTCTAATCCTGTTTGCCTGGTTAATGGTGGAGTGTAATCTATTAATGTTTATACGCTAAACAGGAGTGCAACTCAAATGAGGTAAAGTTGGTGTTGGACTATTTCTGCAGCCCCTGTTTTTTGTTGTTTTACATATATAGCCTTAACTCTGCATCAGTGTGGGGAGTGTTGGTTGGAGAAAAGAGTTATAAAAAATCTTGCAAACATAAGTTTCTTCCCAGTCATGACCATGGACTCACTACATGATCTTTTGTGGTGTTTGAGAGTGTCAGTAGCAGCAAGACATTGAGAGAAACTATTGCTTACTGTGCTTTGACTCTTCTGCATTTACCAAAAGGTGTTGTGTGCTGGGTCAGATTAGCTGCCTATTGGCCTCTGCAAACTGAGTTGTGCAACACACCTACTTGACTTGTCAACCACAGTATCCCAGTCCTCCCATGATACTTACCCAGCAGTATTACAATTATTTAAAGGTGTTACATGAATGTGCCAATGTAAGTATACATTTCAAATTGCTTGGTTGGTATGCATTTATGTTACACCTTTGGTGGCTCCCTCTTTAAAGACTGAAACCTTCTGAATATCAATAGAATAAGATCTCTAATACATGCTCTCATGCACACCCATACAGACATATTTACGTACAGCTTCCTGGTTACACACATTTATTTATACTCATAAATGGTAACATGCATGGATACATATCTTACCTCACAGCAACTTCTTCTATGGTATCCCGTTTTTTTCTGTGCAAAACCAGTGTAGGGACACAGATCAGGAATAAGAAAACAACAACTGAGATAACGTAAGGAAAATTTGTTCATGTGTGATACCTCAGAGAGTCAGATCTTGACAATATGAACTGGTATAAAACAGGTTCTTTGGAGCAAGGAAGGAAAGCAAAGAGCAACTTTGCCACTTGGAAACATGCTGCCTTTAATGATGACCATAATTACCTTGAGATATTAGAATCTTCATAGAGAAATCCTTATAGTCTTTAGCCCTGTGTACAGCTGCAACCGAGGACAACCAGGTAAACAGGATGCTAGTTGCTCTTCTGAAGGAAATGCAATATAAATGGAGTAAAAGACTGAGCCATGTACATTGATTGTAATATTTCTATAGCATAAACCAACTGGTATTTAGCTAGAGAACAAGATCTAGGCATCAGCTCTGTATTCCATAAGTAATGTTGACTTGGAGCAATGGAGTGTTGTGATCCTTCAGGTGAAGTTCATACCCAGTACTACAGATAATTATTCAGCCTAGAAACATAGACCTTCCTCTCCTAAATCAGGCCAATAGTCTATCAAATCTGGTGTCCTGTCTCCAGAAATAGCCTGTGAGAATTTCATAGATTTCATAGACATTAGGGCTGGAAGGGACCTCGGAAGATCATCGAGTCCAGCCCCCTGCCCAAAGGGCAGGAAGTCAGCTGGGGTCACAGGATCCCAGCAAGATAAGCATCCAGTTTGCTTTTGAAGGTGTTCAATGTAGGCGCTTGAACCACCTCCGGTGGCAGGCTGTTCCAGACCTTGGGGGCTCGGACAGTAAAGAAATTCTTCCTTATGTCCAGCCTGAAACGGTCTTGCAGTAGTTTATGACCATTCGACCTAGTCATCATCCCT
>NW_005841956.1:3151861-3161569 GCF_000455745.1 Alligator sinensis
TTTATTGTCCTTGATGCTCGAAGCTAGTTGGAGTTCAGTTGCAGCCTTGGCTTTCCTGGTCTGCTCCCTACAGGACCGGACCAGTGCAGAATAATCCTCCTTGGAGGTGACTCTCATCCTCCATCCTTTGTAGGCCTTTCTTTTTAGCCTCAGGAGGTCTGCTAGGTCCCTGGAGAGCCAGGGGGGCTGCTGTGCCCTCTTGCTGCCTTTCCTCCGAGATGGAATAGACTTAGTTTGTGCATTGAGGATCGCTCCCTTGAGGAGCAACCACTCCTCTTGAACTCCCCTCTCCCTGTGGTCACGGTCCCTTAGGGCCTCACTGACAAGCCTCCTGAGCTTATCAAAGTCGGCTTTCCTGAAGTCAAGGACTTGCGTGTTGCTAGCTTTTCGGAGGATGGTGAAGGTGATCAGCTCATGGTCGCTGTCACCCAGCTTCCCATCGATCACTAGGTCACCTAGTGAATGCTTCAGGGGAAGACAAAATAGTGCAACTAGCTAGTGGTGTAATGCCATACGTGCAGGGAGACATGCTGACTTGACCCCAGCATTAGCTCAGCTAACTCCTAATTGGATTCTCTGGACATCTGTAGCCCATGAACAATATAAAGCAAGTCAAGCTGGCTTCTCCTTAACCTAGTCTGTAAAATGGCAAATGTAGTGTTTGGTAGGGGTGTCTGAAGTGAGCCCTATTCAATTCAGATTCAGCCCGAATCAGGGACAGTGATTAGATTAGTTGATTCAGATCACTGTCCCTGATTTGACGCGGCCACATCTGAATCTGAAGATTCAATGCTGATTCGGAGAATCAGCGATTTGGACATAGACACAGCTTTAAAAGTTTTGAGGTAGTGGGTGTAGCTTGTGATCGGTGCGATGCTGGGGTTCATGAAGTGTCCCATAGGAGTACGGGTGGGGGGGACCCTCCACATGCTCAGTGGTGAACCCAGAAGTGGACAGGAAGTACTTCCAGTCCACTTCCGGGTTCACTTGGGAGCGCGCTGGGGGTCCCCCCCCAGCTCCGTGATCAGCCACAGGGGGACCCCTGGTGCTCCCCCAGACCCAGAAGACACCAGTTGCCAAGCCGGGGGGGGCAGAGGGCCCCCCCCCGGTTGCTCCCCGGCAGACCTAGAAGTGTACTGGAAGTGCTTCTGGTCCACTTCTGGGTCTGCTGCTGAGCACGCTGGGGAGCCCCCCCGCACTTCTTGGGGACGGTCCATGCGCCCCAGCATCACAGCACTCACGAGCCCCTGCTACCTATAGGTATGTAAAAAAACCATTTTAAACTGTGAAATCTATGAAATCTATGAAACTATGTCTATGTCCAAATCTCTGAATCTTTCCAAATCTCTCCAAATTGATTCGGAGGGTTCCCATTCAATTCAGAGAGATTAAGGGGTCCTCTGATTCAATTTGAATTCAGAGATTCTGCCACCAAATCGGGCTGAATCTCCGCCGAATTGAATCAGGGACCAAAGCTTTGCACAGCCCTAGTGTTTGGGTTATACAGCTTTCCTAGAACATGAGTTGGAGTATTGATTCCTTGGCAAAGCCGGGAACCTAGGAATATTGGTCACATTATCCTTTCCATTGGCAGAACTAACTGACAAATTCTATTAAACAATGAATCCAGGAAATGAATTAGTAAATATAAATACACCCACCTGCCAAGGAACCCTTCTTTGTTCACCTTTAACCAGCCTATCACTGAGTGACTTGCATGGAGCTTGGTGGACAGCAAGTACCACTTAGTCAATTTTGTTTCCAGAACCAGTTACAAATCCATTTCAATCTGGGTGTGGACAAAACTGTGGTTGTTTACCACAATTCAGGTAAACATCCCAGACTTTATTCTGGCTACAGGAGGTCTGATCTACACTACAATCTAAATTACTGCTGCAAACAACCATCATCAGAGGAGCAACTTATGGTTTTCTTGACTGATTGTATCTGTGGCAAGGATTTTGGGTAACATCTTTTATTAGACCCTCTATATAGTTGGGAGAGCTGGTGGGCATGCTTTCAGGCAGCAAGGGTCCTTCCTCATGTGTAAGAAAGAGGCAGACACAGTCCTGGTTGTAGCTGTAGTACAGGAGGGCCAAGGAAATGGAAGTATGTTAATTTGGGAGGTCTTTAATCTAATCCTCCAAACTAATCATGTCTTTCTCAAGAGGCACAGCTCTTTGGAAAAGACATTGTCTGGCAATTTATTTTAGTGCTCTAATGAGAAGGAAAGTGAACTGATTTGCTGCTCAGTTTTGAAGGACTTTGGAAATATTTCCTTGGAGGAGTACAGATTGAGCAAGTTGGTTTTCATCTTTTGCAAACAGACTTCCCTGCTGGAACAGGCTGTTTCAGCTGAGCACTGACATTCAATGCCCCTTTGAAAGACACCAGGGGCCTGGAGACCATAGATGCTGTCAGGTTTCCAAGACTGAAATTCCTCCCTATAATATCCAGGCTTGAAGCCAATATGGCTGGCTTGGATTGCTCATATCTTTCAAAAATACTTTATAAGTGTTCACATTTCAGACGAATGCTGCATGAAAAAGACACTGTGGAATGATTCAGAAAGACAGGCAGATGATGGGCAGCAGTCATGCAGTCACGGACAAAGACACTCCATGAAGGGATGACCTTTTTAATTCCATGGTACCCACTCTACTCTGAAGAAACGGTGTCCCAGCTTTCATGCTGTTGCCCTTCACGTGATTCATCTGCTTCTCTTCCCATATCTGATCCATTATGCAACTGCTTTGACGTGATGCAATAAATTTCTTGAGAAACGGCTGTTCCAGTTCTGAACTTTCTTTGACAAAGATTGACCTGGATTGTAATACCATCATTCATGGGTTTATTTGGAATCCACTGTTTATCTTTGGGTGAATGTTTATGAGAAGAGGCAGTTCAGGGAGCTGATGTTGTATCATTAATCTGTAAAACAATGGAAAACATGGTACCCTGTTCCTCTCATAAATTAATGTCAAGAAACGTAATAGAGAAGTAACCTCTACAAGACTATTGTCAGGGTGTAATACATCCACTTTCCCCATGCCTATTGCTAATCTCAAAGATATTTTGAAATTGGCTGTTACTAATCCCAAATATATTTTTATAGGGATTTGATATTAGGAGGAAAACCTTTTCTGCTCATGAGGCTAGGATAGAGGTAGCACTTTAGAAAGGAAATCTGCATTTTATTGGAGAGTTCTTTTGGGAGTTATAAAACCAGTTTCTTCCCCAAACCTGTGCTTGTTATTATTATTACAGTGGTGCCCATAGGGTCCTAGCAGAATCAGGGCTCAGTTGCACTAAGCACTCACCAATACATATATACAAACCATGTGCTTAGGCATCCTATTAATCCACATCACGTTGATTAGATCTGTCAGAATACTGGATCTTAATTTCGTCTAAACTATTTGTGCTTTTTGGATTACTACTGAGAGTTTAAATATTAAAACTGGAAATGATTGAAATACATAAAGTATATGCATATGTGTGTGTATTAATTTTCCATGAATACTGGGGCGGCTGGGGGAGTATTTTGATTTGTCTCTCTTATGGAAACTTAAAGCTGGATTTTGAGGCAAGAGTGTTTTGTCCACTTCCCCCATACTCAAAAACTAAGCAAATTGAAACCTTTCTATGAATATTTTCATTTAGAGAAAAATGTTTTTGAGAAAAATGTGTAACCAGTTCTAAGTAAATATAGCTTCCCAGCAAACAGCTATTTTCATTCTACTACATGGAAATTCAGTAGAATTAGTGAAAACTCATAACCCAGTTCTGCAAAGTATTACTGCAAGATCATAGGAAAGCTGGACTAGAACAGACCTCACAAGGTCATCTAGTCCAGCCCCCTGCTCAAGACAGGATCATCCTTGACTAAACCATCCCAGCCAAGCATCTGTCTAACCTGCTTTTGAAAGTTCCCAAGGATGGAGATTGCACAAGCTCTCTAGGTAGCCTGCTCCAGCCCTGACCACTGTCACAGTCAGACAGTTCCACCAAATGTCCAGCCTGAACTTCCCATGCTACAGCTTGAGGCCATTGCTCCTAGTCCTGTCCCTTACAGCCATGAGGTAAAGCCCATCTCCATCCTCTCTATAATCACCTTTCAGGTATTTGAAAACTGTTATCAAATCCCCCTTGAGTGTTTTCTTCTCCAGGCTAAATAACCCTTGTTCTTTCAGCCTTTCTTCATAAGTCTGGTCTCCCAGGCCCCTAATCATTTTTGTTGCCCTGCACTGGACTCTTTCCAAGCAGTCCACATCTCTCTGGAAGTGTGGGCTCCAGGTGACTCCAGGTGAGACCTTACCAGTGCTGAATAGAGTAGAGGATCCACTTCTCCTCTACTTAACAGGTTAACAGGGGTTCCTTTGACACTCCTGTTAACCCAGGATGCTATTGATTCCTATTCAGCTTATGGTCCCCTATAACCTATAGGTCCTTCTCTGCAGTATTACAGTCAAGCCAGTCATTCCTCAGTCTGTATTTTTGCATGCGGTTATTTCATCCCAATTGGTTGATTCTGGACCGAATCATTAATGAAGATAATTGAACAATATTGGTCCCAGGGCAGACCCTGGCGGAACCCCACTTGATACCTCCTCCCAATTAGACACAGAGCCATTGAGGACTACTCACTGATTATGATATTCCAACCAAGGTGCAACTTTGCTTCCACAGAGGAACCAATGGGACTATGGTCAGGAATAAAATTACTTGGAGCAGTAACCAGTATTGCTCAGTTATGATTTCATCATGGGTCATGATTTTATTGAAGACATCTCTTCCTGGCAATAAATAATTATTTCTAACTTGTACTGATGGGAAGAAAGGCTGGGCAGCCAGATTGTACCAGAAGGCAAATGAAAAGAACCCCAAGTATATTTATTTTTAAATTCCATAATTTTTAAGACCATCTTATGATGTTGGAGTCTGATTCATACTTTGGAATGCTCACTGTTCAGCACTGCTGAAAACATGCTTACAAGCCTGGGCCTTCTACCTGAAGATATCAGAGCACATTGTAGTTTAGGCCACAGTATATTCTCAAACTCAGATTATTTTTGGTACATATCTAGAGTGGGCTCCATAGCACCACAATTCCTCAAAGTAATAGAAATATGAAAGTATCCCATGCTCATTATGTGTTTACTTTGGAATATTCTTTCAAGTGGTTTCTTTATCAATTCATGAGTAGACTTCCACGTGCAGACTTCCACGTGCAGGCCAGGTCTCCCTGTAGTACAAATTGAAAGCTTTCAAAAGGAAACTTCATACATGAGAAGAATTTTTCAAAGTAAATAAACTTGGCTTCAATTGCTTTTCATGTCTCTTAATGAGGAGAAGTCCTAACTATCCTGCCTGTCAGACAGCAGCATGGTGTGACCCCCACTTCTACTACCCTGCCTGTCAGATCGCTGCCTAACATGACCCCACTTCTGAGAGTGTCAGAAAGTTAGGCATGGAAGGGGTTTGGACCAGCCTCTACTGGCATTTACAAATCTCTTAATTAAGTTTTGGCAGTGTGCCAAGATATTCCTGTGCTAGGGGTGTTGGTGAAGTGGCATCCATAGATTTTAGGCTCCTAGCCATCATTGACTGTCAGTAGGATTTAGATACCTAATTCCTGTAGGGTCTTTTGAAAACCCTGGTCTTATATATTATAGTTAAACTAGTTGCTTCATGATTAAAACCAGTAAGACAATTGCCACTCACTGGTTTAATTGAGGGCACAAGGAAGAGGTTGAGGACTAAGTAGACTAAAGAGACAGAATGTCTCCTTCACACAAAGAAACAGTTGCTCCACTCCCAGATTCAAGAATATTAGTGAGATGATGGGGTAGAAGCTGGCACCGCCAACTTCCATCCTGAATCTGTTTTGTGGCTGTAGAGTATGTTTTGTTTCCATGGCTGTCTAGCTGGAGCCTTTCACAAGCACAGAATTTTCTGGATATTTTTTTTAATGAAGGTGGAAAAATATGGTAAGTGATATAATGATCCTACCAGATGGTACAATGAGACAATAAAGTAGATGCCTAGAGGGACCAATATTGGCCTTGCCAATGTGTTTTGGCCTGAAAAAAGGCCTGGAAAGATATTGGTGGCAAAACTGGTGTTAAGCAATGGCTTCCCAAAAAATGTTCACCTAATAAAAAAAAAAAGAAAGAAAGGAATCAAGAATGGTGAAGATATTTCCAAAAGCAAAAATCTGCATTATTAAAGGCTTTCCACTCTTCCACTAACCTCCTTTTCAAAGGCCACTGTGTTTATCATCCATGAGTCTTTCTCGCACATTGTTGCAAACTTGACACACAGCTTTGCATAGCTTTAAGAGAGGAGCAGTAGATACTAAGCTCTCCATGAAAGGAACAGAAGAGTGGAAAATTGGGTGCCTGCCATGGCAGGTTGTTTCAGTTCCATGCAACATGAAGTATTTATGGTTTTTATTGACATGGGGGAAGCAGCTACAGAAATAATTCCAGAGAGAAACGTACCTCGTCCCAGCAACGTGCTTTTGCTTTCAAAGGATTTCCGCAATAGAGTGTTTTGGTGCCTTCCGTCGTTAGACTCCTGGAATTTCCATTTTGTGGGAAACCTTGACATTTCAATTTTTTCCACAAAATGGGTCTGATGTGAAAGGTTTGATTTTTTGAACTGCTGACATGCTATTTCTAAAAGACGGTAGGGTCCTCAGGATTCTAGAAGCTGCTGACATCCTTCAGTGAGCATCATTTGCATCAGTGTTATGGCTTTCAGCAGTGGCATAGAAGCCATGTGGTTGACCAAACTGTTGGGTGCCCACTCAATTGGAGCGGTGACTGGACATGCTGCCCAGACCAGCCATTTCGTTTCTGTTATTCAGGGCTGGGCAACAATGAAAGTGACTTGAATCATGTCAGCTTTGATCAGTAGCTACTAGGGTTTCCAATGGCATGGGCTCGGAGGCAGCCCTGCTACATAGATTGTTCTAAAGTGGAAGATCCCAGGGTTCCTGGCTCCATAAGAGGGATCCTGGAAATTGTAAGAGCCCCCAGGCTCCAGAACCTGAGATCCCTTGAGGGTCTTAAGAGCCAGGCTTCTAGATCTGCCCAGTTCCTAACTGGTGGGACTGCCCTGGAACTGTGGACTGTGGAAATGCTGGGGAAAGGCTGAGGAGCTGGGTGGCTGAGTTGGCAGGACACCAGGCCAGTTTTTAAATCTTCCGCTACCCGTGTTCAGTTGGAAAATTCATCAAAAGCAACATTTCCATGCAACATCTCACCTGAGGTGCTTCAGCATTTGCCAGCAGGAAAAAAAGTCCACTAGAAACACTTCTGCCTAGTTTTCTTACTGTTATTAATTTGGATTGTGGGAGAGGACTGGGAGAATCTTCCTGGGAAACTCACAAGCAATGCTTTACCCAAGGAAGCCCCATAATCAGCCCCTTCCACACAACTGCAAGACCTAAAACACTGAGAGCACCTTGTACCATGATTTCAGGAAAAGCAAGGGAATTACCTGGGCAACATGTAAAAGCTGTAGTCAAAACTTAAATCATATGGTGCTAGATAAGGTGCACAGAGAGATAAGGTGCCTTCCCTAGTAGCTTATAATCTAATTTGAGACACGATATAAAAAAGAGATGTGATGAGCAAAAGAGAATACAGAGGGCAAGAGTAAAGAAAACTGGATATTGAGCAGACATATGTATCTGTAGTGCCATGGGATGGTTCCAAATAATATGCTGTATTTATTGATGTATTGATCTTATTTTAACCACAAAAAAAATCATATCTCCCGACTGATGAACAGATGAGCCGCAGGTAACTGGCTGATTTCCTATAGGTCCCACAGCAAAATAGAGCTTGAGGATTGATTTGTAAGGGTTAGCAAAGGCTGATTTCTGAAGATGGTTGTTATTTATTTATTTATTTATTTATTTGATTAGCATATGCAGTTTCGGCATATTGTTTCAGCCATCTTAAGGCGATGTCATCACCAGCACGAAGAGCTTGAAGGCCACCAAGTAGCACAGGAATGGACACAAGTCAACAATGTGGGACATGGTTTGAACACAAGGACATTTGCTGTCATTGTGAAGGCCCCATTGATATAGGTTTGAGGCACAGTGACCCTGTCCAGTTTGAAAACAGTTGAGAAGTACCCAATAACAATATGGCCAGTTAAATCCTGGTTGACTGTAGGGTCAGAGATGATGTGGTGATTGATTGGTGCTTGTGCTAACCGTTCTTTGTGCCATTGAGTAAGTAAGGAAAAGTCAAAGGGTTTTGAAAGGGTGGACCATAGTGGACATCTTAAGGGGAGCAAGCTAGTCGTGGGTGGAATATATCCCAATTCACTGGCAGCATAGGATTATCACAGACAGGGTCATCCCTATGGGGGGGCTAATTGGGGTGACTACCCCGGGTCCCATGCTTTGGGGGGCCCTGTGGACAGTGCTGTACAGACCCCACCGTGGCTGCCACACACTGCTGGCTCCGCACTCCAGCCACTCATAACCTTCCTCCGCACTCCGGGCGCTCAGCCCCATTTCTCTGCCCCCTGCTCCAGCCCCTCAGCACCCCCACTTCTCCCCCCCACTCCAGCCATTCAGCACCCCCTGGCCCCACACAGGCTGATATGCCCTGGGCCCCGCACACCCCTAGGGACGGCTCTGATCATGGAGTGTGACTAGTAAGTTTACTTCAGCATTTGTGTGGCAGAGATGAGGGGAAGCAATGTTGCTGAGGACTGGTAACCATGGGAGTGCAATGGGGTGCAATGTGCCTGACACAAGATGCACTGTAGCTTGCAGTTGGGTGTCCACTCGTTTGCTGTGTGTGAACGAGCCCATGCAGTGGGCCCATGCAGTGCAGCTCAGTAACACAGTGCCAGAGCAGATGAGTGTAGTATGGAGGCATTGGCACCCCTGTGGAGCCTGCAAGTATAGCAAGTAGGTTATTCCTTGTTTTGATTTTTAAAGCAGTTTTCTGGAGATGTGATTTAGCACTGGTATTATGCAGATGGAAGACACGTCACACACTCTTTGAAGTATTTGGTTTGAGGTGCCATTTTAGGCAGTACTCTGCCATCAGTCTCATATCTCCATCAAGTATGAGTTCCACTTTTGAGAAGTCATGGGCTTGGGTGAGAAAGGTACTGTCCTAGGGTGGTCATAGGAAAAGCTGATAACCAGGTAGGAGAGGCCAGTGTTCAGGCAGAAGACATTGGGGGGAACAGTTATTACCCACTAACATCAAGAAGGTGATGTATTTTGAAATAGCATAGGCACAGGCAGGCATGCTTCCCCCAACCACCCTGCTGAGATGCTTAAACCAGGACCTAGAGGGAGAGTTGGCTTCCCCGCATGCAGCCTTGCTCATTACTCTTGGCCCATTCAAGTTCTGATCTCTTCAAGACAGCTCAGAAAAGAGTCTTCTCAGCAGCAGTTGCGGGGTGATAAAAGGCACCTGTCTTCAGTGCTAGACAGTCTCAGACACCCACTGTCACATCTGCCCCTCACTTTGACCTTGTGAATTTTTATTCTGCAAAAAAGACTACACTTTGGAGGAAAAATTAGACCAGCAGCACAATTCTACCACTAGCTTTCGACTGTGCAGTTTTCCTTGTTGCAACAAAATACGTGGAGCTTCTACTCTGGAACAAATTGCAGATTTTTATCCTGAGTGGAAATGTTTGTATTCAACAGAGGCTCTACTC
>NW_005841956.1:3161579-3164295 GCF_000455745.1 Alligator sinensis
CTTGGCAAGGGGAGAAATATGTAAGGTAAAAACCCAACTGTTTGTCTCACGTACGCTCCCTCCCCGAAACGTGACATTCCTCCCAGCTTCATCAGTGGTGTGAATTTTTCCATTCTGCTTTCACATCTTGAGCTTATCTGGAAAGAATACAGAGTGGGAAATGCCTGGCTGCCTTTGCTAGGGGAAGGTTTTGCTGTTCTAATAAAGACCAGGTTGTTTCCTAGTATCTGGAATGTGCAGAAGGATTCAGTAGGCGAAAAATGGGCATTGCTCGGAGTTGCTTTAAATTCTCCAGCTTTGTGGGGCTTTAGAAAACTTTTGGAGGTAATACAGGCCTGATCCACATCCCACTGAAGCCAATGGAGCTTTTATATCTATCATTTTTGATTGGTTTTGGATTGGGCCCAAAATGAAATGTGCTTTCCTCATAATTCAAACTGTTTCTTTTTACTGGTAGGCGCCCAGTCAGTGGGAAATCTAGGCTAGGTAAGCAAAAAAATGTCCTCTTTTAAACTCATATTTCCCCATCTCTGGAGGGATCAGGGTTCAGTAACACTCAGCCCAGAATGGTTCTGTAAAACTGAACATTGAAAGTGTCTAGTTCTGTTGTGAATGAATAGCACACTGCCCTCAGGTGGGCTTTAAATTGGGCAAAAACCAGCACTCCTGCATCTCCCTTCCATACTGTGGGATCCCCCGGCCATCGCTGACATTATCCCACTGGATTGCCCCAAGCAGCTGCCTGTGACTCTGAGTTCAAGTTCCCTTTCTCCACTCACTCTGTGCTGTGTTTTCTTTGAACAGCCAGGTTACTTTTAGCATTAAATGCTTTCGGAAAGGAGCACAGTGTAGCCTACTGTGAGTGAATGTCCTTATTTAGGCAGTGCGAGGAGGAGCAACTTAGCTGGATGCTGTCTCAGCTGATCAGGAAAAGCAAGCAGGCAATGTTACTTGCTCCACTCGCTCCCGTGCCCGGGGGCTGGGAGCTCAGCTCGGAACTCAAGGATTAATGGACTGATCCCCTAACAATTGGGACTTGTAAAACATACCCAGTCACAAGCCCCCTCCCTGGGTTTCCCCCTCTCTCTGCACCTCTCTCTCCCCTGACTGTGTCTGTAGGTGAACATGTGAGGTGGGAATAAATCATGCACACAGAAGAAGGACCGCCACCCAGCCAGGAGGATGACTCCTCAGCAGAAGTCTAATTTGCCGAAGGGGCAGAGCGAAGAAGATCTGAGATTGTGGATGCAGGAGTGGGGCAAGGCAAGTATCTGTCTGGCTTGTTAAAGGGGAGACAGGGCCCCAGGAGCTGTCTGAGACTCAGGGGGACATTCTGCTTTATCTACAGGACCTGGGTTTCCCTGCTAGAAGCAAATCCTAGTCCATCCATGCATTCCTTGCCCTGCTTCATTTTTCTCTCTCCCTTTGCTTTACTTTCCATCACCTCTGTTTACTAAGCCCATGTTTATTCATCCCTTCGTTTAGCTGTCTGAAAACTTTTTCCCTCTAAGTATCTTCAAGTTGCAGTGACTCCCTCTAATGTGTCCTGAGTTATGCTTTCCACACCAGATTTAACTTTCTCTGCTATTCATCTGGCTTGTAACCTGCCTTACCTGCCTATGCTGCTCCCAATTAAAGATCTGCAATAGGAGGGCATAGAAATATCTCCCTGTCCTCTACCACTGAGCACTAACATTCACAATGAATCTCTGTCAGCCACTAGGCTGTTTTACATCTAAAAACTGAAAGATTGAAAGATTATCCCTAACATCTGGAAAGTACCAAGTGTGGTTTTTGTCGGTCTCCCACTGACCCCAGTGGTATATATCTATACATTTCATGATATAATGTTGTTCCATTTGCACAAAGAAATATTAACCATCAAATATAGAGAGTGTAAGGGAGGATTGTAGATCCCACTGAATTCTAGACATCGGAAATGCTTCTTTATTCATTACTTCTGCACTTCTCACTTGACATTTTATAGTAAAGCTGTTAGCCCAGGTCTCCTATTCTGATATTTACCTTGGGTTTTTTAAATCGTGCCTGCCCATATCCCACCGACAGGTTCAGTTGGATGCAGATTTGTTCTTCCTGCTTTAAATTGTTCAATAGTATCCTTTTTTGTGAAACAGCTGATGTGTTCCACTCCAGAGGTGGCTGCGTTTCAGTGGCAGGGGAAATCCGTCCAAAGTAATTAATAACTGGGATCAAACCAGACAGAGAGATATGTAAATTCAGATGATGTTTCAGTTGTTGGGAAAATTCTGCCCTCCATCCATAGCACCAGACAAAGTTTCACACCTACTGAGCTAGGCAGGACTGCTTCCATGGTGAGGGGGAATGATGTGTCCTACCATACCTCTTAACAGAAACCTTTTTGTGGGGGAGGCAGGGAGATGCTGAAAGGGAAGGAGAGGCTGGATAGTGGTGCTTAGAGCAGGGGACTGGGAGCCAGGACTGCTTCATCCCACCCCTCATTCTGCTACCTGATTATTTCACTCACTTGTACCTCAGTTTTCCCAGCTGTAAAGCAGGAGCAATAACTCGACCCAGTTAAAACATGAAATTTGTGTTTTGGGGAAAATTTTAACTTTTCCCAATTTTGTGGCATTTTTTGTTGTTGTTTCGAATTGGAAGAAAGCAATAAATATTTTCAAAACCTCCTGAAAACTGGAATTTCAAACCCATTTTGTGTTAGAGGATAATCATATCA
>NW_005841956.1:3164326-3178798 GCF_000455745.1 Alligator sinensis
TTGCATGGGGTTTTCATTCTTATATTTTTTCATGACATCACATGAGTTGGAATGGTCTATTATTATTTTATTGTATTTATTTTTATATTTTTAATATCAAGAGCAGCTGCTACTTAGCATGCATTGAAATATTCTCTCTTAACCTGCATTTAATTATAATGAAATGGAAGTCACTTTGATCCAGAAAGAATAAGATGTTTTAATGAGTGCTGCATAGAAGCTGCCCTTTGTTTTTAAAAATACAATATCAGAAAAAATAATAGCATAGGCTACTGGCATGGTATTGTCATGAAATAATATAAAATAAAAATATGAAATAATAATAGCATACTATTTCAAATGAAAGGTTGGGGCTCTCAGATGAACAGCACTCTATCATTTTATGAAATACAGTTTTTCTGCACATTTTTATTATATTTTATTTTTATGTCAGTTTTCTTCTGAGAGAATTTTTAAAGCAGTCAACAGAAAACTGCTTGAACAAAAGTTTTTTGGCACTCTCTAATAATAATACTAATTGCCTACCTAGCAGTGATCTTGAGAAGGTAAAAAAACCCTGTCATTTGCAAAGGGACTCGAGGGCTTCCTAAAGTGCTATGAAATCTAGAGTCCTGTATCATTGCAAGTGCCAGGTTCATTTTTTAAAGATTCAGTTAAAGGTCTGAGAGCCCAGCATGGGAAGGAGAAGAGATGGCCATCTGCATTTGCTTCTCTGAAAGCTTTTAGGAGCATATCCTTCCTAGAGAACTTTTCTGTCCCCTCCTATCTTTTGAATGGTCTTTATGAAAATGTTCATTTTCCTAGTAGGATTCTGCATCTTCTAATGCCTCTAATTTAGCTTCCCAATTCTGTTAGGTTGATAGTACCTACTGTACACTACCTATGTGTATGAGGGACCAGGATCCTGAGCACATTTTCTTTGCCACTAGATCATGGGCAGTAGCTGGATAGTTGGACAAGCAAGGGCACATATGCCTTGTCCTGATGTCCTGCAAGTACATGGTTACTATGAACTGATTTTTATCCTCTGAGCTGCTAAAAATACATCAGAGCTCTGCAGCTGTCTGCTACCAGCTTATTTTTCTATGGTTTTAGTAATTTTTTTTTAATTAACAAAAGCACGAGTAATAAGGGTATAGATTATGAACAAAAGCCAAATCATATACTTTATAATATGTCCAAACTCTGAACTGACATAGTACCCAGTATCCCCCCCCCCCAAAATATTGCTTTAGCAATCTAACATGCCTTAGATAATGTAATGTGTTGACCCTATGTGATGTTTTTCCTGGCTTGCATGACTGTATACGACAAGAGTTGCCCTGCAGCTAATAATGGATTCAGTCAACGACGCACTAAGGCAGGAAGGAACATCACTAGTAATACACACACACTTTTCCAACTCACCCCCCCTTCCAACAAGCCACTAAAAATCTGCATTTCTCTAAGATCTAGCTGTCTGTACAGTCATTTAAACACTAAACAGCTCTTGAAAGATTCTTTGTAATTGCACCCTCTGGTGACTCTGAAAAATGTACATGTATCAAGTTTGCTTTTATACGCAGCTTTGAGTTTGTCTTTAGAGAATTGCTATTTAACTTTGAGCTGTGTTATTAAAGCTTGAACCATGTGGCAAACTTTTCTGCGCTAAATCCTTCTGTTGTTTTTAAGCGCACAGACAGCATGGGTGACACAACTGTCATCAGTTTCTGGCTCCTCCGTGGATTTTAACAACTAAATGTTAAGTGTTTTCAAATGCTCTATAGAGTCTTCCTGAGGATTAATACTGAAGGAGGCTTAGCTTTTACTCCATGCTGTATACTCTAGGTTCCTATAAGCTTTCTCTTATGGGCTTATAAGATGCCAGAAGGCTGAGATCAGTATCTGAACGCCTGATTTCTTCACCTGTTTGCATCACTTCATTGTGTCTAGCTCCGCAGGCGTTGGGAACAAGAAGCTGCTGACATTGCCTGGTCTAGTGTCTTATGGTTCATCCTGCTATCTGGATTTCAGTCCAAAAGCTTCTATCCTAAATGAAAATTGCTCAGGATGTGTTTTGGGGAGTATATTAAATGATAGCAGCCTGAAGATCTAGAGCCACCCTTTGATTAGCCATGAAGAGGATTGGTCCTCATCCATATATTATATGAGATTCTCACTTTTCAAAATATGTGCATTTAAAAAATGGTTTATTAGCAAGCTAGCACTTTTTCATACAGGGGCACCTTTAGGGAAAGCACTGGGTCTGGTTACTGATTGTTCTGGTCTGCTTCAAATGGCTTATTTATATACAACCAGCATCTGCTACCAGAAAGGAAAGAGGAAACTGCTCATCTGCTGTGCTCAGACAGACAGTTATGCAGGTTACAGCCTCTCAGACCTAAACGCAATCATGGAGAATGTACTATATTAGCATACCCACACCTGACACTCATTTCTTTGTCTACCTCAATTCAGTCATATCTTCATACATCTCTATTACATCAATACACATATACACTCACAAACACACACGTTTACACCTATACCACCTTGTACCAGCACACACCCCTGTACATTCCCATATACACCTACCTTACACACAGTCACTCACTCCCATACTGTTCACACCTAGAGTACACTACTACTCCTTCCAGAACTCCCATCTCCATGTAGCATCATTGGGCAAATCAGCCAGTTTCTCTGTCAAGTGGTGCTAGTCCAGTGGTTGGCCAATAACATTTAGGGGTGGTCTTCTAGAAATGGTACCTACGAAGTGGCCTGATCTGTATATCATTGTCTCTAGATAGCAGATGGAGATGCAGTTGTCAAATTCCTATCTTTGTGTGCCTGTGGTTAGAGGTACCCTTTTCACCGTATCCCAAGGCATCACACATGCCTTTTACTGGCATGTGGAAAACCTGCAGGGCAGAAATACATGACCATGCCCATCATTGCTGGGAGGTTGATATTTCCAGGGTAATTTTTCAGTCTTTGTGATAGGGAAGCAATGCTATTTCTTGTTTTCCAGTTCCATGGAGCTTGTAAGAGACTGTGATTTAAAGAGGGGAAAGGAGGATGAATAATATGAGGGAGGGTCTATGACTCTATTTCTCTCGCCCTGTTCTCTCACCCTACTCATCCCCCCACCCTCCTGCAGTGAACAAACAAGCTGTTCAGATAAGGATTTGAAAAGTGACCGAGAAAGTTTCCAAAACCCGGTGCCCACAATTACTCCCGCTGAAAACAGGCAGGGTGGGGTCACGCCTGCAATGGGGGAGAGAGAAAATCAGAAAGAAAACAGAATGTTTTTGTGATAAACCTTATTTTTTATAATTGCCATTGAAATATCTGTTTTGCTTTGCTTTTGGAGTTGCCTGTGGGCGTTATCGAAGAAGCTGCAAGCCAAAGAGCTTTGTGGCTGGGTGGGTGTGAGTGAGCCAGCGAAGGGAGGGGAAAGTGAGGGGTGACTGCTACTTAGACCTAGAGAAGCTATTTAGCATGCCTAGAATATAACAACTATAACAAGCAGGAGCAACTAAATGACTGCTATCCCGTCTCTGAATATAGTCCTTCTGGTGCAAATGCAGTTGCAATATTATATTTGGTTCTGGACACCTCTGTACAAGAAATGTTGTCAGGTTGCAAAGAGCTCAGAGAAAAGAAAACTAATCCAAGCAAAACCCCTGAGGGAGTGATTTAAATGTGGAGTTATGTTACCCCAGTGATGGAGATCAGCAAACTTCTCCAGGGAGGTTTGTTTCCCTCATTCTGGAGCCATCTGCATCCCATAATGTGCTACAGTACTGTGCCCAGTTTTACCCCATCCATCCTGTTTTCACCCATATGGTCAGAGTGATTGAAAAAAATTAAAACATGGAAAAGTAGAAGATGGACAATAAAGTAAGAGTAGAAGCAGAACTGTCATTAAATAGAATATTTTTTCTGTTGCCCATTGATAACCTTTTTCATGTCACACCAAGAATTGAGACATAGGAGTTGGTACACCAAAGCAACCCCATAGTCCCACAGTCTGGCATCCTTTCTTCAAGAATGGCCAATAGAGTGAAGGCAAGGATTTCTTAGGATGATATATTTTATTGGACCAGTTATCATCTAGTCCAATGGGACAAGCTTTTGAATGCAAAACATTTAATAGATGTATTTTGAAAAAGATATTCCCTTCTTCACAGTGCCACTCTGTGCAAGTCCATCCCTGCAGCAAAATTCTTCCTGCCCTCAACTAGTGTATCTTCATATTGAACATTAATAGTGCATAAATTGCCTGTTTTAGTTTGTATTACTGAAGAAGTTGTTTCTGTTCAGACAAAAAACTAGGGTGAAATTCCAGCTTCACAGAAATCAATAGGATTTTATCATTCATTTCAGTGGTTCAGGTTTTGAGTTTCATCTGTACCTTTACCTAGGTATGAGCTTCTGTGATCAAAAGCAGCAGCTAGTTTCTTGTGAGAACTATTAGTCTCTTGTGATGGACTTCATTAGAACTGTCTAGTCACTGGTTGTCCTTTATCTCCTATTCTGCTGTTTCTCAACACATTATAGCAGGTTAAGGGCAAAATTTACCTTTATATCACTTTAAAGTGGAAGCTCTTTGATATAAACAATGCCAATAAGTCCAAAGTCTTTGAATCAGATGCCATGTGCTCTTTTCTTGCTAACCTCAACTGACCACTGTTGCTCACTTTCCTCTTCAGCCTTCTGGACTATTTTCTCTCAAACGTTTTTTGCCTTCTCTGAGCACTCCCTCTACATTTCCCTGATCAACTTTTCCTCCACCCTTCCTTCATTATTAATATCTCCCAGGGTCCCATTCTCAGTCATTTCCTACTTCTTCTTTACACCTTTTTTTTGAATGGATTCATCCAGCAACTTTGAAGCAACAGTGAAAGGCCAAGGGTGGAGTGGGAGGTCTGAGAGTTACCGGCATAATATTGTATCTCCAATTGCTTTTTATTGTTCCATCTTATATGACTCCTGGCACTTCAAAAACTGGCAAAAAATGTAACCTCTCTGGCCAAATACTCTTCTTATTTATGCTGACAGTGATAACTCCATTGGAGTTGATGCAGTTTGGATCCTAGTTTGGCTTCTGATATGCTGCCCTCCTTTCCACCACCTTCAAAATACTTGAATTATCTGTTTCAATTTCAGCCTCTCCCAAGTTTCAAGGAGGCTTTAAAGGGTTGACATTACTAGTAAATATTCAAGCAATCAAGATACTGGTTGGTGGTATCAGGTGAGAGAGTGATGCAAGGAGGAGAGATCCTTTCATGGTGTGTGTGTGTGTTGCAAGGGTCACTGCTGATTAGTCCATTTTTCTATCCACCATCTCTCCAGCTTTGAGAGTGTCATTTAGCAAATCCAAAGCTATATAACACTAATGTGATGCTTATAAGGCATAAAGGGATTAATGTTCAGCTCTAATGAAATCCAGATGCCCAGAGCTGCCTCTCTTCAAGCTCTATTTCATTGCCAAGATGCAAATAAAATAATTTAGCTAATGTAAATACACGAGATGCAGAAAAGTCAGAATATCTACTATGTACTTAAACTCATGGGTACCAGGGCCACTGCGTTTCTGTTCGCAGGTCATGCAGAAGCGAGGAGGACTTTGTCACCCACAGAACAACTCCCTTTGCAATGAATTCATTCATAAGATAAACCTCATGACCTTTCACAAGAGCCATGATGCAGTCACGTATCTGCAATACAGCTGGGGAAATTCTAGCAGGGGAATAAGGCTATATTTATTAATTGGAGAAAGCATGTGTGGATCTAATGAGCTGGAGAATCTCAGCCTGGTTCCTAACGGTTAAGTGTCTCCACACCACCCAACCCACTAGCACAAATAGCATTAACTGAGTAATTTCGTGGTAGTCTCAGCTGACAGATTCAATGACTTGTGGCGATAGAACTTCCTCTGAGCCTTACCCAAGGCAGGGTTGAGTAACACTGATGGTGCTGTATAGAGTGCGTTTGGTGCTGGTGCTTCAGCGTGCTAAGCTCTAGAGACATCTTAGTGGTGGAGCATGAGATATCTGATATCTTGGGGAAGTGGGTTGGATGAAGGGATCATATGTCCAACGGACCTGAAGCATTAATGCCTCACATCATATTCACTGCAGACCTCTTTTCTCCCTTGAATGGTATATAATTTTCTATTCTACCATACGGTAATGTAGGGCCCCATCCACTGTTAGCCAGTAAGGGGGGAAAGCAAGACTGAGACTGTACTTCAGATCCCATGCTTATGATGGCACAAAATAATCCTGCTTTCATGTCCAGTTGTCTACACCTTTCTATTTTTAGTGTAGAAGCCGTGGAGAAGATTGTACCAAGAGAAAATACAGGGTACTTTTAAAGATACAAAGGAATGTGTTACATTCTTCCATCCCTTAAGCTTGGCTGCTATGCAAACTTTTCATTTTGCCAAATATTTATTTGCATTAAAAAACCCACAATTCATGATTTACTTTGGCCTCAGTGATGAATTTTTATACACTGAAATCCAATAAGTTCCCTCCCAATGTTAAATATACATCCGACTTTACAGTAGGAGCTTCTATTGCAAAATATCAGTCCTCTTTAAACATTTTAAAGTCTGTTTGCATTTCTTTTTAATGCAGAGCTTCTCAGTAGTTGCTCTGAAATTGTATCATGGCATATTATCAGAAAGAATTCAGACTTGGCAGTAAAAATAATACATACATGTGAAAAGCTACAGAGACCCACTCACAACTAAAGAAGCAAGAGATCATTTCTTAAGTTTCCCAGGTAACCAGATGTGCCTGAGGTCAGGGACGAGAATAAAGCAAGTTTACTATAAGGATAGTCTGCCCGCATTTGGGAAACCTTTCTTGAGGACAAGAGACTTGTGTGAAGAAAGATGAGCTATTCCATGTGAGGCATGTAAATACAATGGTACAAGGCAAAAGCACAACAAAATAGGACTGCAAGGGATCTGGGCCATCAAGTTCAGTCACTGTCAATCACAAGAAACTGTTAATTAACTCTCATTCCCTTCCACCTCACATATCACAAGACACAAAACACCTACACCACCCTATAACAAACATATGACCTTTAGTACCCAAGGCCAAATGCTATAAAAACAACAGTGCGCTCAACAGGAGAGAATAGACCATTCGTTTACAGTGGGAAATTCTCAGAGATATCAAGTGATAATACATGTAGATCATGGGGAGGTGGGATAGGATCTAAATAGAGTAAGAACTAGTCCAAACTTTGAACCCAGGCCTACAGGAGCTTATGACCTCCATACAGGTTAAAAAAAATGTTCATATAAGTTTACCAGATAAGGTTGTTTTACTTTTCCTGCTGCTTGCAGGCTTCTGAGCTAGGGCTAGATGGGAAAGCAATGTAATCCCATCCCAGGACTTTCTTTTGCTGTATTCTAACTTGGCCAAAAGCAGGAAGAATAGGGACATTCTAAGATATTTTTTAATACTTTAGTGCCAACCAGTTTGTGATTCACTGCTGTAATAAGGAGGTGAAAAGCACAGCCTAGCTTTGCAGACAGATAAAGAGAGGACAAACTTCTGGGTGCTAATCTGAATGTAATCTCCCAATTCAGTAGGCCCAATCTCATTGAACTCAATGGCTACACTTTGACTTCAGTGAGATCAGACTCAAGCACTAAGAGGTTCATCTTTCACCAAAATAAATATCCTCTAACTGAAGACACTGAACAAGTGACACATGCAAGAAAAATGAAGGAAAATGTTCAAGCTGTTGTTCGTTAGGAAGATAGCCTCATTGGAGGAGCAGTTCATTTTTTATTCTGAGTTTATATAACGTCCTAATTCTCACTAAGGGTGCTGACAGATATGCAGTTCCCAGCCGTAACTCATGGCACTTCACACAAAGCACCATGAGTTACAGCATTTCCCATGACCCAACAGACATTTGCTGTTGGTTCCAGGGGGTTGGAGATTAAGCTCCAGTTTGGAGCAGCTACAGCCATTCTCCCCTAGGTCTGCCCCTCACCCCCCAGATCCAGTGCTATCTTCAGAATGGGAGGGGAGGAAGGGAGAAGAAGGAGCTCAATCTTGGGTTTGCCTAGCCTGCGCTGGAGGGTGGAGTGGGTTGATGGAGCCCCATACAGAACTCCCTCCCGTCCCTTCTCCCCCTCCCATTCTGAAGACAGCACTGGGGGTGGGGCTGCGCTGTATCAGCCCAGCCCTGCTCCCAGCACAGGCTGACAGATGTTAATGAAGGCTCTCTACTTCAGAACACTTTCATCTGAGCCCTCATGTAATGAGGGTTCAGACTGTCGTACAATCAGGCACTTTTAAAGTGCTCTTCTGCCATGCACTTCTATGAGGGCACAGCTGTAGAGTGCTTTCAGGGAGCCAACCATGCAATGAATGTAACTTCTGTCTGCACCCTAAGGCCTCTGGGTGCTAAGCAATAACAGTACAGAATGTGAGCAACAGCAATAGAATCTAAGGATTATGGGGAAACTGTACCATATACCCCTCCATATTCCCCACAAAACAAGTGGGTCGTAGAGCTGAAAAAAATACAATAGAATGAAATACCCCAGTTAGACAGAAAAATACAAGCAAGACTGTAAAAACTGGATCCAAAAGCTTTGGAATAAGGCTGAGAAATAAGGCCTCACTTGGCTACTTGTTAAAGGAAATAAACAATCCTAAAACTAAATTTAACCATTAAGAGTTGTCAAGGACATAATTGGCTGTTGTATCTTTATTTTTCTGCACAGGATGCTCTTCTATTCTAATTGGATGTCCTAAAATATATAGGCGCACACACCCTTGTGCTGAACTTTCAGATTTTCCAGGAAAAATAGAGCCGTGAATATTTTTAGTAGCAAAGTCTTCCATAATTATCGTAAATTCTTACCATCACCACTGCACCAAGGGGCTGCAGCCTGGAAATATCTGGACTTTGGCTTCCCTTGTACCTCTATTTCATCAGGAATCATCTTGCTGTCTGTGGAACCAGATAACAATGAAGCAGTAGCTGTTATCTAGTCATCTGTTATCTATCATGAGGGGTTCCTGCTCCACCAAGCTCCTAACGACTAACACAATAGAACCAATAAGTCCTAGTTGTAGCTGGTCTTGCTCTCCTGTTAAGGACTGGTGAACTCCTGCTCACAGTTAGAGATTGGTGGCAAGCACCTGCACCTAAGCTTGCAAGTCATTTACAGTTCCCAAAGGCACTCTGCGGGGCATTTAGAGTCCTGGATTTGTTTTAAACGGGACTCCCAGTAACGTAGCACCAAGACACAAGCAGCACTGTGTGCTGATGTGCAGGCAGGCTGCTCATGTGACAATACTACAGCAGAATGAACCAGTTCTGAAGCCCAGAGTCTCTTGCAGGGCCCTGTAGTGAAAGGTGATTCTTAAACTCCCAGCCATCCCATACAGTCCAGCTGGGTTTACAAGAAACCGGTCAGAACAGAACATTGCAATGTTGGTGATGCTTGAACTGGGAATCCAATTCAATGTCATTAGACACACAGGGTACGTCTAGATGTGTGTGGATGTTTGGTTCCCTGGGGACAAGTAGCAGCGGTGCACCTTGCACCACCACTTCTTGTCCCCAGGGAATGCCTGTGCCACGCGCACTTTCGTATGCAGCAATATGTATATTTGCCCCAGGTAACATAGAGCAGTGTTTCCCAACCAGTGTGCCACAGCACAAAAGTGTGCCATCGAAAATGAACAGGCATGCCGTGGAATTTTGCCATGACAGTGAGCTACAATAGGTATGAGTGTGGGGAATGCTTTAACAGGTGTGCCACGGAAAATGTTTATTAATGTAAGTATGCCTTGGACTGGAAAAGGTTGGGAAACACTGATGTAGGGGAGGGCTGGGCCCTGGGAGCCTCCCGGAGCTGCAGCCAAGGATATCCAGGGGTCAAAAACAAACCATAGGGAAAAAAACAGCAGCACACACTTGGGCAGCATGCCCTTGCGGCATGGAGACCTCCAGACTCTATGGCATGTGGTGCTGCAAACATGTTTGCAGTGCCACATACCACATGACCATGCTCATCTGGACACGTCCATAGGTGCCAACCAGGTTGTCTTCATCTGGATCTAAACCTTCCCATGTCCCCAGGGTCTGTGTTACCTGTAAGCAGAGGTCAGTGTGTGTGAGCATTGCCTGAAGCAAAAACAGCCATTATTCTTTCAAGGGTGCCCTTCTTTGTGTACATTTTTTAAGATT
This sequence comes from Alligator sinensis, assembly GCF_000455745.1. Classification (NCBI taxonomy): domain Eukaryota; kingdom Metazoa; phylum Chordata; order Crocodylia; family Alligatoridae; genus Alligator; species Alligator sinensis. The sequence continues at coordinate 3,174,548 of NW_005841956.1, forward strand.
GCTCCAGGGATCCTGAGGATATCTCTGCAGGAACTAATAATCCACTGGAGCTGAGGCAACAACAAAGAGCATAATAATGTGAGTAAACTTTTCCCGGTCATGTCTCCTGGAAAATTCACTTGGCCATTGGCAAATTAGTTCTTTCCCTCCCAAGCTCCTTTATATGGAACATCTTATACTGGTAGGGTCCCACAGCACGTCCATCTGTTGTGACTGAGCACCATCAGGCACTGCATATTTTAAGAAATGTTTGGGTTTGGTTTGAGTTTCTTTTGGGAAAAAGGGAAAAAACAATTAGTAAAACACCATGTGAAGAAGAGTTTGTCTAAAACAGCTCAGATAAATATTTACAACCGATTTTCTTTGCTTTAAGTTCAAGTTAAGCTCAGCTCTTTCTCGGTTGAGACTCATATCCTTAACCAACATAAGCTGTGGCCACCCAGTGTTATTTACTCTTCCTTCTTTGATTAGTTGGCTTAATTGTGGACTCAAGAAGAGGCTAAAGAGTTAAAAAGCCTTCCTAGTGTTTTCAGGAAAAAGTTAATGCTTTACCATATGTGTTTGCTGGCAATATCAGTTCTGAGAACTAATAAAATGAGCTGGTTTTTGTTTTGCCTTTATAGCATAGAAAAATATGCCCTTGGCAAAATGGGCATGAAATATTGAATATCAAAACATTAAAATGAAAAATATTAAAAAGTAAATGAGTGACCACATATATCCCTACCTGACATGAAGTAATATGGCAATGATAGCCAGTCAGTTTTTAAATACTGTGATGTTAGCCAGGTAATATAAAGGTGTTTTGACCAGCAGCTTTTTGTGGCAACAGCAAGGGCAATAGTTGCCTTCATAGCAGTGTGCATTGCTAAGTGCCACTGCTCTCTTTCCTTAAGTGTGTGTCATGGGCTTGATAGTGTTGAGGGAGATTTGCAGGTGGCAGGGGCTTGTGCTTTTGAAAAAGGGTGTTCTGAATTCAATCCTAGTTTGTGACAGAAAGTTTTGAGTGGCCAAGAATCTATTGTGATATAAATTACTAGTCCCTCTGTCTGTCCCAAACATTGTCTCTCCAGATGATAATGTAAATTCCTGGGGCAGGGACAGTGCCTAACTTTTGCGTATGGGAGTGTAACTACAGGTTTCCCTCAATTTATGCGGTAAATGCATTCCCAGGGAATGGTGCATAAATCGAATTTGCATAAAGAGAACCCAGTTTCCAATGAAACACATAGGAATGCATTCCCACGACAGGGAGGGAGCGAGGCTGGGGCTAAAGAAGGGGTGGGGAGAGTGGCGCGGCACAGCCCAATGGCTGCAAGCAGGCGGCGTCTGCTGCTTCCGGGGCTGCAGCAGGGGTAGCACTGGGCTCTTCGCAGCACTCAGGGTAGGCGGCAGCCCCACTCACCCCACTGGTCTGCTTCTCCCCACTCACCACAGTCCCTGCTGCAGCAGCCCTGGGAACGGCCAACACCAGCTGCCTGCAGCCACTGGGCTGCACCATGTCCCGAACCCCGCAGTGCAGTGCAGCCCAGCAGCAACAAGCAAGCGGTGTCCACCGCTCCTGGGGCTGCAGCAGGGGCATACAGCAGCCTGCAGGGGGATGGGAGCAGGCTGGGGCCAGTGCCCGCTGCAGGCTGGGGCTGGGGCTGGCGGTGGCACCAGGCTCTTCCCAGTGCTCAGCAGCAGTGCTGGGAGGACAGGTTGCGGAGGGATATGGTGAATTTTGGGGTGGCAGCAGCCCCCCTCCCATTGCTGCAGCCCACCCTGAGCACCAGGAAGAACCTGGGGCCACCACTGGCCCCAGCCTAGTCTCGGCCTGCTGCAGGTGGCTGCCCACCCCTGCTGCAGCCCTGGGAGCAGCGGATGCCACCTGCTTGCAGCCACTGGGCTATGCCACACCAGGGGATTCAGGGCACAGTGCCTGGGGGGAAATGGAGCCCGGGGGCATTCAGGGCACAGCACAGCCCAGCGGCTGCAAGCTGCTGACATCAGTCACTCCCAAAGCAGCTGCAGCAGGGCCTGCAGTGAGTGAGGCCGCGGCCCCATGGCCCTTATCCCTCCCCTTATCCCTTACCCCCCCGCTCACGGCCCTTTCCCCTCCCCTCACAAGCTCACAGACTTCCTTGCCTGGGGGAGGGGGAGCGCACCTATGCTGATCGCATAACAGTGAATTTACCTTGCACATAATGAATTTCAGGTATAAGAAGGGTCATCGCGTAAGAGCGAATTTGCATAAATCGAACCCACAACAATCAAAGGAAACCTTAATGGCTAGAGGAAGGAGTGAAGTGAAAAGAGCTGGGTTCTAGCTGTTGTTCCCTTGCTGCTTGTTTTTACTGCCTTGTGCAAGCTACTGACCCCTTTCTGAGCCTCAGTCTCCACATCTTTAAAGTGAGCCCATCACTACTAACCCCCTGTATAACACAAGTGCTGTGAGGCTTAATGGATTCCTTTCTATAAAATGGTTTAAGATCTTCAGACAGAAGCAAAATATATTAGCACATACTTGGAGTACACATATTCAATTTATTAAGGATTCTGGCTGAAAGCCATGCTCCTGAAAACAACATAACAGACATACAACCATAATATAAAGTTAAACAAAAATAACAGGAATGCAAATATAATAATAAAATACAGCCAACCTTATACAGGCATTATTCGTACTCCTATAATTAACATAATCAAGTACAAATATAATGATAAATCAGATCACGAATCTATAAAAATGTTATGCATAAGTCCACAATTAACACAGTAAAAAACAAACATAGTGATAAACTTTATCAGTTATATCAACTGTAAAGGAGGTTTAGCTCTGATCACTCCAGACATAAAATCAGTGGCATTTTCGCTAGAAATGCCAGCATCTTAGCAATGGCCAGTGTCCCATCTCTTGCAACAGCAAATGTTTAATAAAAATGGCATAGATCTGTATCAAACTGAGAGTAGTGTTACAGGTTACCTTTAAACCATTCTGAATGAACTTAAGACAAGAGCATCCAAGAATTAAAGGGTGTTAAGCTGTGCTAAGTACAGTAAGTATCTTAAAGTTGTGCCACTAGTTGAGGGCTATCTTTGAGCTATTCTACCTAGCTTGAGCTACAGTATTGTTCCTCTGCTCCACAGAGATAAAATAACCAATTTGCAGTAATCTAGCATCCCAGGATGCATGGTTCCCAGCCCCTAGACCCCAATAACCTTTCCACCCTCCCAGGCTCTACTGCCCAGGGAGTGGTACTGGCCCCAAGCCAAAGCCCCCACTCTCCCCTAGTGGAGCTAAGCCTTTGCCCTACATCTGGCTGGCTCTCCCCTAGCCAAGAGAACTTGCAGGGGGGGTAGAGGGAAGGCATGGCTTCCCTCCCCAGTCTCCTGCATTCCTAGGGGGGAGGGGGAAAGGGCTGCCTAGCACCAAGCATGGCAAGAGCATGGCATCAAGTGAGGCATGCTTCCCCAGCATCCATGCTGTGCTGCAGTTAACTGCCACTGGCTCCAGTCCCAGAGGAGGGACAGAGTCTTGACTCCTGGCCATGCCCTGCTCACCAGGCCTTTCAGTGGCAAGCCAGTTGTGCAAGCCAGAGATGCCTTTAAGTCTTAACTTGGAACTTCTCTGAAACTATTCTAACTTTAAACCAACTAATATTCCACAGACTTAGAGCAGTTTAAAAGTAACCTGTAACTGCACCCTCATGAGATGTTAGTGCACCAATAGGTCATGTCCTAAAAGTGAACTCTTAAAAATGAGCCCGTCTTTCTCTGAAACTGAGTCTCCCTATCTAGTTATGTGTTACGTTCCCTGTCTACCTACATCCAAATGCTACCACAGCATGGCCTCTTCTGGTATGAACACACTCAGGTGCCATCTATCTGGAAGCTGAGGATGGGGGGGGTGGAAATCATTTTAAAATGTTAAGAAACCTGGTCAAGCCACTGGCTATGAAATGTTTTTGCCCATGTTGTGTTCTCCTGGCTATTCTGAGTGTTGAGAGCAGACACACCTTCTGCCTCAGGACAGATTATTTTATCTAGCTCTGGGTGCATCTGCACGTGCATATTAATGCAAAGCAATAAACTCTGGAGCTTACTGCTCTGGAGTTTATTGCTCCAGGCACACCATTTATATGTGCTCCCAGGACCACAGCACATTGAGCCAGGTTGGAGTAGCCCCAGCTGGCACAAGGCCCAGGGGGTCAGTCTGCTCCTCCCTGGTTCAGTGTACTGCCGAGAGGCTGGCCAGGGGATGAAGGGGTT
>NW_005841956.1:3178829-3189592 GCF_000455745.1 Alligator sinensis
AGCAGGAGGCTAGCCAGCAGGCAGCCCCTACACTGAATCATCCTCATGCGCCAGCCAGCCAAGGCAGCATCTACACATACACTGCTGTGGAGTAAAATCTCTGCAGCATAATAGTACTTGTACTGAAAAGTGCTATCCTGGTGTGGAGTAAATTAGTTCACCTCAGCCTAATAGGAGTGCATGTGTAGACACGTAATGTTTACTGTGGAGCTAATTAGTCATCTGCACAGTAAATGTCTCATGTAGACGTGCCCTCTGGTGTTTATCTACGAAGGCCAGTTCTGCACAGAGGCAGGGAGCAGGGTCGTGCTAAAGCTAGAAGCTGTAGTTCTACTCCTCCCTCTGGGCCAGGGCTGGACAAGGTGACCCTTGAGTTCCTTTCCTAGCCTCTGATTCTTGTCTGGATACCAAAATTAGGCAAAAGGGAGCTCTTTTTTATTATTACATAAAGTAGAGCAGGACAAAGGTGCACCCTGTGGTCAGGTGAGCTGCACTGATGTCATAGGCTGAACTCTTATGGGAACAGGTCACAAGAGGTCAGAGCCAGGAAGTTGGAACCTGAAATTTCCCTTGAATCAGTCTTGAACTGAGAAGCCTGAAGTGACTAACAACAGTGAATAGCTAAACTTCAGGGCCCCTTGCATGGCACAGACCTATAACAGCACTGTTTTGCATCAGGGAATGAGTTATGAAGAGGCAGCATGAGTTTCCTGCTAGCACAGAGCTGTGGTGGACACTAGGGGCACAGTGCCTGAATGGGACAGAGTTCTCCATGTGCATGGGACCATTCAACTAGAGTGCACAATCTTTGCACAAGTGCTGAGCACTCATGTTGGGAGTGCTGTAGGGAATAAAGCCCTGACTATTACTGCTCAGGTAGATGAATACATTTTTCTGAGTTGTTCAGTAACCTGAGTGCTAGCAGGGGCTGCATTTGGGACTGTCTCCTCCATGTGGGGTGGAGCCTTGCAGAGGCAAGCAGCTGTTTAAGTGTCTCACACCTTTTGTTGTCATCACCAACCATTCAAAGTGGATGCAGAGCAGCTCAGTAGTATTTTGCTCAAGTTCAGAGGTGCAAAAGACAAGGAAGAAATGGGCCCTGCTGTTTCTACCTACAAGTGATTGTTTTTGCAGATGTACATTTATCAATATGGGCAGGTACAACTGTAGGAGCTGTCTGCCAGCCCGATGCGTGCTCTCTGTACAAGCCAGGCACAGAAATGACATGGCGAAAGGGGGTCCCCCAGCCATTTTTTGGTGCCAAAAGTCATCTTCTCCATCCTGTGTGAGCACGTTTATCCCAGTGCCAGAGACAGTGGCTACCAGAACAGGACTGCAGTCCTAAACCCCCGTTTCCCAAGGTTCTTCCCTATTGCTTGGAAACAGAGGAAAAATTATCTGAGTCTTGGGAAAATTATATTCCCCCTTGAGAGTAATCATTTGGGGCTGGCTTCTTGGCTGGTGGAAGGCAAAATAGAGCCATTGACTTCAACAGAGTTACACCAATTTACTCCATGTGAAAAGCTTGCCCGTTGCTCTGCAGAGCTGCCACTCTCTACCAACTTCCCAGGAGGCCTGCAATTTAACTGGGAGGCTGTCACTGAAATATGCCACCTCGAACTGTCCCCTCCAGTCTTACCCACCATCCCAATACTCACTTGGATACAGCCCTACAAAGCTTGGGCTTTTTTAAGCCCCCTGCATCTCCCTTGGCAGCCAGGACCTCTGTGCAGCCTTCTCATGATCAATGGCATTTAGCAAGAGAAGCCTGGAAGGATGTGAATTGCATGCTAGCAGGCTGGTACAGGAAGCAGCTGTGGGCGTCAGGAACTGGTTCCTACAAACACATTTTTCAAAGAGGCTGTTCCATTAAAATCCACTCCCTGCAGGACCCGTCACCAGAGGGGTCGCACTGATTTGCCTGCTGACAAACTGCAAGGAAATCAACAAACAATGCATAAGAGCGAACAACATCATGACAGCAAGCTTGTGCTGAAATAGCTCCTTCCACAAGGTCCCAGGCAGGGGTGGGGGAGCCAGTTCAGGAAAACAGACACAAATTTAAAAATTAATCTTTCGGCTGAATAGGAACTTAGGAGTCCCCTGTAGGTCAGGAGTGTGCTTGTTTGGAGGGGATAGTTGGTCCTGCATGGATCTAACAGCTTTTCATCCCAATATCTCAGAAAAATCTGCCCTTTGCAAAATGCAGAAAGATGAGGGAATTATTCTCCCCATTTTACAGATAGGTCACATAAGCCACAGTGTGTCAGTGAGTCAGTGGCAGTCAGGGCTAAAATCTATGTTTCCCCATTCCCAGTCCCCCACACTAACTTCATGTCCTTCTCTGCCTCACACCTATGCTATAGGAAACAGTAGGAGAATTTTATTCTCCATCATTATTATTCACCTTTTTCTGGCCCTAAACCTACTCTGAAAATAAGCTGATTAGACACAAATCATCACAAAGAGCCCAGTTTGATTGTTTTCAGTGGGTGCGTCTAGACATGCATTAACACGTTTTAGTTAATGCACGTTAAATCTAGTACCTCATTCCCAGTTCCCATTAAGGTAAAGTCCTCGTCTCTCTCCCTCCTTTTAGTTCTGGGCTAAATAAAAAGCAAGTGGGCTATGCAAAAGCACTTGGGAGACTGTCCTACATTTACATACACACAAGAGATAGCAGAGAGATGGCAGAAGAGCTTCACATAAAGAGACTTTTGTTTGGAATGTGGCCGATAAAACAAACTCGTTATTAAATGGAAGGGAAGCGGGAATTGTTTTCATATGGATGGACTTGAGCCCAAGCTATTGGTTAATTCTTTCCCAGCTTTTATTTGGTTCTTAAATATATCAGACTGTGCCTGGAAGTTGAATAGCAATATGTTACGTTGACACAGTGACTTTAGAGCATATAAATAAACCACTGCTTCCATCACCGAACTGCAGCCATATCTGGGGTGACAATCATTAAATTACAATGCTGCTCAGCAGTTAAGGACAGAATACACCAGCCAGTTGAAACTGCAGGGAAGTTTTGGTAACATCCATTTGAGCTACTCAGAACAGCATCATCCCCACTCTAGTACAAAGTGGCTTGGGATATGTGATGCTCCAGAGCAATCAGGGCATTGGCTTTGCTTTTTCTATGAGACATAACACCTCTAAGCACGTGTCACATATATGCATCTAATGAACTGCAAAACTATTCAAGGTTCATGTTTACTAGCAAAAATTAACACATTTTACTTCAGTAGGTGAAACCTTTTAAACAAAACAGGCCCACTTCCCAAATGAACTTTTGCAAGTTTTTGTGGCAAAATGACTTACTTTTCCTCAAAATTTAGCTAAAAATAAAACCCAGGGCATGTGATGTTTGGAGAAATGTCACCTATTTCCATGTGAATTATAAACTGGGAGTTTCCTCAGGTCTTTTAGTATCATTTTGTTGGGGCAGTAGTTGCTCCTATTTTTCCATCCTGGAATTTACAGCTGTATATACAGACATATAAATTCCTGTCCACAGTACCTGCGAGCTGTCTCGGAGAAGAAAGTGTCACCATTACCTATTCATTAATGAGCACTGTTTCATTCAGCACATGAATTCTCATGCAGACCTGAGTGAAAAAGGGATTTCTCAGCTTGGCAACACACTAAAACTTGGGGGCAAAAATTTGCTTCAAGTCAAACTGAAATAGAAGTGTTCTGAAGCTTTCAGTGAAATGAAGAAAAAATAAAGAATGCCATTTTGGACCTTGCAATGTTCCTTTAATCCAACTTGATTTTATTTCACACCTGGATTATTTAAATCTTTAAATACCTTCCCGCCCCCACCCCTTCTCTTTTCAATTTATTTTATTTTTAAGTGAAAAATGCACCCTAAGGATAAAGTCTAAGAGTTTCATTTAAATAGATATTGAAATAAACATTCTGGCCTTCCTGAAATGACATGTTTTGTTCAAATGTAGTACTGAAAGTGAAAGTGTTGGGCTGGAGGGAGATTACTGGTGGAGTTCCTCAAGGATCTGTCTTAGGACTGATCTTGCTTAATATTGACCTTGACATGAAGAGCAGGAGTGTGCTGATGAAATCCACTGATGACACAAAGTTGAGAGGCATCCCCAAGTAGAGGAGAATAAGGATATCAAACAGAAAAGACCAGTTAACCTTGAGAAATGGAGCAATAAAAAGAAGATGAAGTTCAACAGTACAGATTCCAAGGTCTGGCACTTAAGAAACAATAACAGAAGCTTCTGCTCTAAGCTGGGGGGAGCGGGCATGGCTCATCAGTTGCAAACTTCTGGAGAGGAGGAGGAAGTAGGTATACTCTTGAACACAGGATGACTAAGAGTTATCAGTGGGATGCCACCATGGAGAAAGATGAGTATGATCCCAGGATATATCAGGATAGGTATTTCCAGTAAAGAAGGAAGTATCAGTGCCACTGTACATGGCACTGGCGTTACCTTATCTGGGGTCCTTGGTACAATTCTGGTCACCCATGTTCAAGAAAGATGAACTCAGATATGGAACAGATGCAAAGAAGTCTACTAGGATGGTGATGGAGAGCTTCATATGAGAGGAGACTAGTAGAGCATTGCTGATGTAGTCTAATAAAACAGACTGAGAGGTGAATATGACAGGTTTATCAATATATCATTAGGGTAAAGTAGCATGGAGAAGAGTTATTCAAATGAAAGGACAATGCTGTCACAAGAACAAATGGGCATAAATTGGTCATGAACAAATTTAGGCTGGAAATCAGAAGGTTCTATACCTTACCATTACAGCATTGAGGTTACATGACCCCAACGGGCAATGCATTAATAGAGGCACAGACCTGCTGAGGTAGTTTGCATTTTGTCTGCTATAACCTTAAACTCTACTCTCTACAGTCACTTCATAGTATCTGATGAAGTGAGCTGTTGCTTACAAAAGCTTACACATCTCCATTAGTCAGTCCATAAAATGCAAGTCTACCCTGCTTTCTGCCAGTCCTTATAATATCAAGCGTATAGCTGATTAGAAATTTTCCGAAGGAACATTCTACCATCAGAAAATTCTGATTTACCAAAGGCAAAACATTTCACAGAAGCATGTTGCTTTCGAGGAATCTTCCAGCACAACACAGGCCTAGCTCTGATGCAATCTTGCCTATCAGGCAGGTTTTGAAACTTGCCCGCCAAATAGATTTCCATTGCCAAAGAGCCTGTTTTCTGCCAACTCACCCACTCAGCTCCTTGACAGCTCACTAGTCTCCACTGCTTTAGGATAGCCATGCCATGTATCTTTCCTGAGGGCTAGGGACCCCACAACTTCCAAGGGTTCCCCTCTTTGTACAGGCTGCCCTTTGGCCAGGAACACCAGGGTTTCCATATTCCCAGCCAGCTCGCTCCCTGGCCTGTCTGACTCCCAAAGCCTTGCAATCCAGCTGCCTCAAGTCAGGCATCCTGAGGAGCTGGCTGGATTGGGAGCCTGGTGGCCCTAGAGCAGCCTTCCTAAGGACTACCTCTGAACCATACACCTTGGAAGGCAGCGCAACTGCTGAGTGAAGTAGATAGATTGGTTAGTTTGACAGTCAACCTGACCACTTCCTTTCAATGCTGTGGCTCAGTGGTGGGCAACGTGAAACTGATAAGAAGCCTGTCGGTTTCAGCCAGGTGCAATTTTCACAATCACCTTTCAAAACTGTTTCTTTTCAAAACAAAAACCCAAATCTGAATGAAGCTGAAATGTCAACCGTGCCCGCAAAGCTGATGTTCCAAGGAGCTTTGACCAGCTCCTCTCTAGTGAGAAGAAAAATCTACCCTGTATGAAGCAGGTGTATATTTTTTCCTCTCCATCCCAAGTTAATGGTCTGGATAATAACACTCAAGCACAGAGGTCAGCAAGGGAAAAAAAAACCCTGCTTACGCTGGCCAGCTGAATTGATATTGTAGGCCATACATGGGTTTGGAATGAGGGATATTAGACTCGCAACTTTCACGAGTGCCAAGAAATACACAGCTAAAATTGGCAGCCCTGGGATGAGTAATATACAAACACAGTCCAGGGTGTTGCAAGTGTTCAAGTACTTTCAAAGTATGTTGAGTAAACTCAAATATGTTTCCATGGCAACAAAACAGAGGGGAGATCATGCTGTGTCCCTTTGACAGCTCACAAATCCAAGAGCCTGGTTAATATGAACTGTGTTAACTTCAGTCAAAAATATTTGTGTAATACAACATCATATGGTTAAGCAGAGTGATTCCCCTCTTTGTTTTAATATACTGATAGAGCAGCAATCCATGGATATTGTGATGGCCAGCTGGAATGTAATAGTGGAAGTTAGATCTGCTCGGTCCAGAAACACCAGCCTTTATCACTTGAGCTAAAAGAGAATCTCACCAGTGTGGCCTACAATATATCAGTTAGCAATTCTGATTCTATCCCATAGAAGGCAATGGCAAGCATATGCTTGAGCCAGTTTGGCATGATATTCAACTCTCCTCTTGGTACAGGTGTGTTCTATAACCAAACTGTGGCTGCAAATGTAAGTAATTTATAGATAAGATGTCAGCAGATATCATTCAAAGCTATGCTACATCACTAGTGAGTATGGCATGGTCAATAGCAATTCTTATTGGTTGCTGTAAATGGCTTCTTGTGCATAGCTCTGAATATCTGTAATGCTCCACATAAAAACTCAGTGTTTTACCATTAACTACTTAAAGTATCATCACACCTATGGGAGATAGGTACAATCACTGCCCTCTGTTACAGAGAGCAAAGAGTGAAGAAAAGTGGTCACTTAGCAGCAGAGCCAAATTAAGAATCTAGGAGCCCTGCAGTTTGGTGATCTGTTGGTTCACAGTGACATTCAGAAATAATATCAGTTAGAACTAAGTTAAGAATCATTAGGATACAATAAAACTGACCAGTTAGTTAACCAAAATGTCATTGAGGTGGTCCATAAAAGTACAATTAACTTGCTTTGATTGGGCTGGTTTATAATTTACATGTGACAAATCCAGATCTTCATTTCAGTAGGAAGGCAGGGGCCCCAAGGCACCATTGGAGAGGCATTTTCAACCCTGCTGTAGGCAGAGAGTACTGGAAATCTGACACCACTCGTCCAGAGAGATGCAAAAAAGCTTTGGATTATTTCAAAAAGAGCCTCTTGAACTAGAAACAGTGCCAAACCAAGATGCTGGCACTTTGACTGCTCACTTAATTCTTAACTTAATTTGGAACACAGTGAAGTAAGAGTAACTTTCCAGGGAGGAACCAGCCCATGTGTGCAACTAGGAACTTGGAACAACCAAAATGTAGACAGCCTCCTGAGGAGTCCATTGTAGGTTTTACATGAGAGCTAGTGTACAGTGGGGCAGGATACCACAGGAATGTTAAATCCGTTCTCTGTAGCAGACATGTAACTGAACATTGTGTGTTGAATAAGGCTGCTAGTCCTGTACCTTGAAACTGAGGTTTCATGTGTTAATAACTTAGAACAAGGAGAGCACTTTCATGTGTGCCGCATAATATCCTTGTCCAGTCAGTGGTGTGTATACCACGAGATATAAGAAACTAACGTCATATAATAACATTCTTAGAAAATACAGTGCTCATGGAAAACGAGTTCAACAGAAATCTGGAGCTAGCTGTTCTAAATCTTGAAACGGGATCGAAATAGTCTCCTGAGATTAGTGAGCAAAGTTGTTTAATGCCCCCCATCTGGTCTTGCAAAAGGACGTGTAGTAAATTGTGGCCACTACAGCAACTCAGGAAACATTAAGGATTTTTCATGGAAAATAATGACTTAAAATTTTTAAGGGAAAGTATTTGATCATTTCTCCTAAGATATGGATTCCAGTTATCTAGTACCCATTTCTCGTCCTAACAGGGTGTGTGATTCATGACATTAAAATGACATCATACTACTCAGCACTGTTCCATTTTCTTCCACTTCAGTTCTTGCTTGCCATTACTGGCTGCTCTAAAAACACTGAAGATAGATAAAAAATCACAAAAGGTTTCTTTATCTGGTCATATTTTTTGTTAATTATAATAATTATAACCATTATAGTTGTTTCAACACAGGCATAAAGCGCTGTTTGATGTAACAAGCTCCAAAAACATATTGGGGTTCGATATACGTTTCCTGCATAGTAGTTCTTCACTGGAAGAATGACTAAGGAATTATGAGACTCATTTCCATGCCCAGCAATCTCTTGAGAATTGCATCAGCAAAGCTGGTTTTCCCTTATCAACCAAAGTTGGTCAAAACTTGGCCCTAGGTGTGGCATGAGACATCTTAAAATGGGGTACACTGCCAGACAGGAACGAGTGGAAAAGCTGAATAGCTGTAAGTCTACATTCTGTTGCTGCTGAACATAACCATGAAGTAATTTCTTGCCATCAACCTAACAAGATAAGAGTCAAAGCAAATATATTTTCAGTTATGTCAATTAGGTCAATGCCTGTACCTCTGTCAGTGCCAGTGATGCTATCTTATTGCAAGGTTTGTTAACCAGAGTGACAAAATAATTTCTAACTCAGCAGAGGGCTGCCAAAGGTAATGACTATTTTCTAATTTATCTGGAGTGAGCCCTGACTCTCAAGCCCATTTCTGCCCTTTATTTAGGCCTGACACATTAGCAAACTCAGGGTAGTGGAAGAATAATGATTGTATTTGGAACCAGTAAATGCTGACATGTCAATACCACCTCTGGTCCAGTCTAGGAAGTACTGCTCTCTGCAAGTCCATTCATAGCATCTGATGAGGCTGTCACCTATGAAAGCTGATGCTTCTCTGAACGTGCTAGTCTCTAAGGTGCCACTCTGCCATACCTTCTGCCTGATTTCAGAATATCACAGCTAACTGCTTCTTTCTTTCCTTTTCTGGGATGTAGCCTGAGAAGTAGCCATACTCTCTTCACTGCAGTGCTCTGCAGTGCATCTCTGCTTCACTGCAGTGCTCCCTAGCTAGTTTGGAAGAGGTATAGACATGACTTGAGAAGCATAACTTGCCCTCTGCTAGCCTTAGTGCCTAAGATTACATCTGAGCAGTGCATACAGATGAGGTCTCCACAGTTGTTGCTGGAAATGATGTCATGGGTTGCCCAACACACTCTTGCTGCTAAGCCAATACTAATCTAATGCTTCTGTGAGTGCTGTGCTTTCATCATTCAGATAAGATGAGAACTGTCCATGATTATCAAACAAACTACAGCACTTCTCAGAAGAGTCCCAGTCATGCTTCAGTTTGCATAGTTACTCTCAGACTCTGCTATTTTAATTGGGGTAATGTGCCCTTCTGTGCTACTTCTCCCGTGTAGTGTTGCTCCATGTTCCTAGCTAGCTGCCATATTCTACTGGAGAAGAGACGTCACTTTGGTGCCTGGCAAAATACTCTTCATAAAGCAGTTTGCAATATGCTTTGGGATCCTTTAGGATGAAAGGCCACCTATACATAGGAGACATTGTTAGAACACATTTGGAGGTGAGACAAAAATAAGTCCCTATAGGCCAAAGCATTTGGCTATGTGCATCACATTTCTTCAGCTAGTGACATTTCTGATTGGCGATTGCTTAGCTTTTTACATCAAACTGTTATGCCGGCTCCCTGTTTTCCTTCCCTAAGATGTTGCATTACTGCTGCTTTACTGTATCATATTTTGTAAGAACATTTTATCCCAGTAGGGCACCTCTGAAAGCCAGATGTTCTCTCTCAGTATGGGCTTTTCTTCTTTTTTTAAACAAACATTTTTTGAACTGATGTTATTTTTATTCAGTTCCCTCTGTGAAACTCCTTAAGGCAGACATAGATCTTTGTTTGGCAAGTCACATCAGGAGGGAGGAGGAGGAATTGCTCTTTCTCTCTCTCTCTCTATATATATATGTGTGTGTGTGTGTGTGTGTGCGCGCGCGCGCACGCATGTGCATGTGTGTGTGCGTGCATGTATGTATATATGTATGTATGTATGCATATATATGTATATGCATGTGTGTGTGTGCAGGTGTGTGTACACATACAGAGAGAAAGAGAAAGAGAAAAAAAGATAGAAACTATATTAAAAAAACATTATTAAAGTTGCAAAATCAAGCACTCTGACTCTGAAGTTAAGCTATGATACAATTAAGGTGCTCTGTGCAACCTTCATTTTCCCCTTTGTATATTAGTGATACAACCTGTAGATTCCTGATTACATACTTTTTTCACAGGACCACCTGTGTCATTCAGTCAGCAGCATAGGCCTGCTCTAGGGCTGTATGAGGACAGTATGGTGAAGGAGGGTGTTGTCTGCAGGACCCCTTGCACTCTTGTTGCAGAAGTTGGACAGAACAAGGCGTGAAACTATAAGAAGGTGGTTAAGGCAGTTAGTTGACTGCTGCCTTGGAGAACTTTGCTCCAGAGCTCCTGCTAGTCACTTAAAAGCATATAATTGGTCACTAATTGGGTTCCTCATTTTTAGGGTGTATGACTTAAGTCACTGAGTATTCACAGATGCAACACAAGTGAGTGGGAACAGTACTTTGAAAAGAAAAACATTGTGAAAGGTTTGGTACTCAGGGGAAAATGGGATCCTAGGCAGTTCAAATGAAGCACTGAAAATTAACAGATTTTTTTTTTTTACTTTAATCTTTCTATATCTCAGTTTTCCATCTGTAAACTGGAGATAATACCACCTCCCTCCTTCACAGGGTGTGATGAAGATTACTACATTTATGTCTGTAAGTTATTCAGCTGCTTTATTGACAAGCAACCTAGAAAAACTTGTAGGGAA
>NW_005841956.1:3189623-3197991 GCF_000455745.1 Alligator sinensis
TCTGTGTTTAGTGAATAATGTATAGTACATAAGGCTGGGGCCTATGCATGGTGATAAAGATAAAAAAGTATTAGACGCTGTCCATTCTGTGCACTGAATGAAACAGGTCATTCCGTTAAAAAGGCATGTGATTATCTCATTAAAGACGATATTATAATACATACACCCAAAGACAACCTAAGGTTCCACAGGCAATCTTAATTCTGGCATTTTCTAACTTTTGAGTGTTTGCTTTTGCAGCCTTAATAATCTTTTTGTGCATGGTAATATGCACACACACGCACACACAAACACACACGTGCACACATACAAACACACACAAATACAACTTTCTCTCCCATTAAGGGGAAAAAGGGGAAAAAAATGAAATCACACTGATTAGGCTGTACTGTGGACCTATTTAACTCAATAAGAAACACAAGTACTATAGTGATAAGTATAGTTTGGATCAGTGGTGCCCAAGCTTTTGGCCCCATAGGCCAGATGAGTGGCATGGGGCT
This sequence comes from Alligator sinensis, assembly GCF_000455745.1. Classification (NCBI taxonomy): domain Eukaryota; kingdom Metazoa; phylum Chordata; order Crocodylia; family Alligatoridae; genus Alligator; species Alligator sinensis. The sequence continues at coordinate 3,190,124 of NW_005841956.1, forward strand.
AGTCCACAGGCTGGATCGAGCCCCACGTGCCAGGATCAAGCCCCACAAACCCAGATCAGACCCTGGGGCACAGTGCTGTTCTACCCACTAGGATTGGGCCCTGGGGCTTGGTGCCATCCCCCAGCCAGCCCTGCACACCAAAATCAGGCACACAGTCTAGCGCACTGGGCCCAGGTCCCCCCAGAAGTCTGGAAATTTGATAGCAGAGGAGTGGTACCATTGCTAACCCACTGCCAAATTTCCAAAGTGACAAGGAGCTGGGTGGCCTGGTGCCAGAGACCAAATATGGCTCATACACCAAGGGTTGAGCACCTCGGTTTAGATCCATCAGAAATGTCTCTTTGTGCACCTGGACAAAATGTGTTTGGTCTCTATGTGAGGGGATGCCTATATCCTGAAGCATCCTAAGGCTATACAAGCTTGAGGAAGGCTCTGAAGGCAGCAGCACTGTTGTGCTTGAGGGAGATAGTAGAGTGGTCTCATATGTGACCGTGTTTAAATTGCTCAGTCTTTAGAGCAAGTATCTGATCTTCCTGCATGACTGAGAGTTGTCTAGCATACTGCTGCCTCTGTATAAATAAATATGTATTATTATTTTTTACTATATAAAATAAAGAGGATATAACAAACTTTCCTCTGCATCCTTGGAGACAGCATGAAAAACCAGAATCTTGATATGTTGAAAAAGTGCTATTCCTGATAACTGTTATCCTGGAGTTACCTCATGGGAAAATGTCCTGTGAACAGTTTGGATGAATCAGAGCTGCATATAGACACAGCTCCTATATCTCTCTCTGGTCTCAAGGGTCTATAACCACCTTAACTAGAGCCTTCCATTTCCCCCTGTCTTGCACAAGCCCCTTCTGCCTTGTTTCATCTTTGCCTATCCCTTCCAGATCACTTTGTATGTTATCTTTCCATCCTTGCCTTGGTCTCCATCAGGGTCTAATACCTTCCCCCTTTATGTCCAAAATCTGCTTCTCATGCCTTCTCTCTGTAGTTCTTGCCCTGCCCATTTCAATCTCTGTGCTCTTATCTTGCTCAAGGCATGAGGTCTTTTGTAAAAGTCCACAAGCTCTTGATTACATGTTCTCACCCATTCTGTTTTCTTGTATTGCACCAGCTACGTTTCCCTAGCACATTGTTTTCAAAGACTTGCAGTCGTTTTCCATTTTCCTTTGTCAATGTACAGGATTCACACCATATAAAAGAACAAGTTAAACAATTGTACTATAAAGCTGGATTTTAAGGTTTCTTGAGATTTTTCCTTGATGCTATTATTTTATGCAGGATCCATGAGCAAATTTTAGTACTGTAAATTCTTGCCTTGATTTCTTCAGTTATTTAATTGTCCCCATTGATTATGGTTCCTAAATATTTAAATTTCTCTACCTTTTCCACATTGTCATTCCCTATCCTTATTTTCTAGGGCTGTATGAAACAGCACCATTTCATGTCGACTTCCATTTTGCTATTTTGATGGGACAGTGTATCGTTTCAAGTTTCATTTCATTTCGAATCACTGTCCTGTTTTGTTTTGTTGGAACTGTTTTGCTGTTTCGACATTTCGCCCATAGGCTATAACAAAGAAGCACAAAACTGCCTATAACTTTGTCATTTCTTTCCTGATTTGGATGGAAACAGCAGAGGTGGTAGCACCTTCTCAGGGCATGAAGCCTGCCAAGTTTTAAGGAGATAGGTGCAGGAGTTTCTGAGAAACTGCACCTCAAAATCTTGAAAACAAAACTCATGTCACTTGTAAGTATGAAGGCACAGGGGGATGAAAACAACAGGCATGGTAGCCCTTGCTGAGGCCATGAAGCCTGCCAGCTTTCAAGGAGATAGATGCAGGGCTTTCTTGGAAACTACACCTCAGGCTGCTGACAAGCAAAACTTGTGACGTGTGTGACACTGTGTGCGTGCTAAGATGTGCCCTCACTGGCACACTGTACAGCCTCCTTCTCCCCTAAAGCCTCAGGCTGGTCCACCACTTTAAATAACAAGAGGTAAAATAATAACTTAGTGAGCAGCAGCACAGTAGCACCAGCAGCATCTCGTGTGTGTTAAGGCGCTGGGGCCTCTACATGACATGGTAGTGATCCCCAATGAGGTCTCCTCCTTCCCTACAGCCTCAGTCCAGTCCACCACTTTAAATGACAACAGGTAATAACTTAGTAAGCAGCACAGTAGCACCAGCAGCATCTCAGGCAGCCAAACTGTCACAGTCAAAATCAGAGCAGTCCTTCTCCCCGCTTCCCCCTCCCTCTCCTTACTTTCTGTTTCCCTGCAGGCAAGCCCAGCTTCAGCTTCAAAACTCAAAACGTTTCAAAATTTTCAAAAAGTTTTGACTGCCCTCATTTCGTTTTGAGGCTGTTTCAAAGCCCTTCGTTTCATTTTGATTTCGTTGTTTCGAGCTCAAAATGAGTCAAATCAGTGTCAAAACAAAACAGCCAACGAAATTTTGCACAGGCCTATTATCTTCCTCTGATCCTGAGATTTAATTTTGCTGATATTGATAGCAAGGCCAGCTTCTTTGTCATTTGACTCTATGACCTCTGTATTCTTTTGTACCCTTTCCATTTCCTCTCCTACTAGGAACAAACTGTCTGCATACGCAAATACTTAGTGCTGTCAAAAAGAACTTCCTATATAGATGAGCTAGAGGTTCTTTTTCCTGATGACTGTATAGTAAATCATTCAATTCCTTTCCTGCAGTCAATACTTTTTACATCTTGGGTTATATATAAATGATATGCACCCAATCATGGAAAATACAGTAACTCTATAGAAATTCAGCATATAGATTCCCCAAAGGGAAGGGTTGATACCAGTTAGATGGTCAGGGCTGGAAAACTCCAGCAAAGAGCTTGTGAAAGTCCTCACTGGCTAATCAAAACTTGTTTTTCTTTTGAGGAATCCTGTGTGTTGACTGAATAGTGCAGATGTCCGAAGCTCTACAATACTCTATGTGCTTTCAGCTTTCGGGTATTTGAATACTAAACACAGGCAGATGCTGTAAATACTGAAGCTGAACTATTTAGCCGGACCTGCAACTCTTCCTCACAGGGAGTAGCCCAGTTAATTTCATGATTTGTTCCCAAGAGTCGTAAATCTGGCATCTTTCTCCAGCACAACATTTATTTTGAAAAATAAAAGAAGACTTGTGACCTACACACAAATGTATTTACTTGGAAGCCTTCCCATTATAACTGACACGGATAGTCATTGCAGTCGCATCATTTGTGGGGCAGGCAGAAATCTTAAGGTTCAACCAGTTAAAAATGATGGGCATTCTGAGGCTACACAACCTTGAGAATGGTTAATAACAGGCTCTGTTAATCATAGAAATTAGCAGTAGAAAAAACCTATTAGGTAATCCCATCCATTACTCCAGCCAATAAAAGATTGCTCCCTCCAGTGCTATATACTCTCCATGGTTTTGTCCAGTCCAGGTTTAAATGGGGTTTCCATCACTTTCCTTAGCAGACTATTCCACTGTCTGCTAGACATGACTGTTAGGAAGGTTTTCCTGAACTTCAGCCTAAATTTTCCTCTGGCCGATTTCATCCCATTACTCCTACAATTCACTTTGATTTTTAGCTGTGAAAACTGGCAATATTTCCAGTTAGGAAAATTTTGAGTCTCTTGGGTGTATGCGAGAGCTGTTGAGTATTTTAATATCAAGCAAAAGAAAGTGAAACGCTTCTGGAAACACATCTGGCTTTCTAAGTCTAGGTTCCATGAGTGGCAACTAGATAAAAGAAAAAGTGATATAAAAAGAAGGATGTGGTATACAGGGATGCAATGGTAAGCTGAATGCAGAGATGGCACTGACAATACTAACTGGATGTACCTTTCTCCCATAGAAGATGAAACCCATAGTCCAAAGAAGACGCTCTACCCCATCTGCTATTACCAAAGCTCTCAGCAAGTCCAAACACCATTCCAGGTAAGGACATTCTGACACCCCGAGAAGTCATTTAGCCCCTGCCTGCAACTAAATAATAAAATAAAATAAAATAGATTTTCTAATCCATGTTCTAATTCAATGGCCAGACCCAGGGGCCATCTATATCTGGACCAATTTCCCATCTGGAAAGTCTCCTGCTTCTTACTGGAGAATGCTTTAAAAGTGCTAGGCTGAAAACATGTAGTGCCAGATTGTGATCTCAGTTATGCTGATGTGAATCCAGAATAATGCCATTGACCTTGATGGAATTATTCCAGGTTGATATGAACATAACTGAATCTGAACCTTATTGTATGAAAAAACAGCCAAAGTGAAGGTGAACTTTGTGTGCCTGTAGCCAAGCCACACATATGATGGATACTTGGTTAGTCATAGCAGCCTGGCAGTTTTCTGTCTGGAAGCCAAATAATAGATTGCCAGTGAGAATAGGATACAGTGTTCCACATACCATATGGTGCCTTCAAAGAAAAATGTGTCTAGAGGTGGACAAGGTTACTTGGGTGTTTTGAACCCAGGTGGCACCATATCTGTGAATTTAATGGCCAACAGAGTCAGAAAGAGCAGAGATGGGACAATGTGCCTCTAGTTCAGGTCTGTGTTCTCAAATGAGCAATGGAGCTTCCACCTTGGCCTGGCACCTTGCCTTGGCTTTCTTTCATTCCTATGTTCTTGATCTGCCAATTAACTCCAAAACCTGAAATGAGGGACAATTCCAGAAAGCCCCAAATCCCCTGTGTAATGCCTCTTCTGTAGATAAAAAGCTAGGGCCATGTATAGATGAAACGAGGGGCATGTGTGCACAACACTTTAAAGCAGGTTAAATGTTTTTGCACCGCTTTAATGGTGTTGGTGTTTGCACGCATCGGCAGCATATTGCACAGTAATACCAGCCACTGTAGCCACTTTGGCAGCATAATGCGCTTTAAATGACTTGGGGGTGTTTTAGTTTGCTGCCCCTACAGCCACGGAGCGAAGCACCGGGCTCCCTGCAGCTCTGCGGCTCTGCAGGAAGCCAATGCAGGCAGCCTGGCAGCAGCCCGGGAAGGCAGGCTCCACCCAAGAAAATCAGCGAGCCCGACCATTTTTTTTTCCATGGAGCCTGCCTGTCTGCCTGAGCTGTGCAGGGGCCCAGTGCTTCCCTCCATGGCTGCAGTGCCCCCCGGGACCAACCGAGCTGGGTGCCTGAGGGCGAGTGCCACCTGGGGGGGAGCTGCTGCTGCTGTGGAGGGAAGCACCAGGACCACGCTGCCCACTGGCAGCTCACCATCCCCTCCCCACCACCAGAGAGGCAGATAAGTTTGGGTGTGTGCATGACACAGGGGTTTAAAGGGCCCTAAATTGAAGCAGTGTTTTTAAAAACCCACCACTTCAGTTTAGGGCCCCCATTTCATCTACACACACCCCAAGACCTCAACCTCCTGCACTACCAGCCCAATGCCCCCCCAGGACTGCATCCATTTAAGAGGCAAACCCTGCTTTCTCCTCTTCAGCAGTAGAGGGCCCTGGCTGCAGGAAAACCCATGGCAGGAGCTATGGAAATGAGCTTCATGGGAGCTCTCTTCATCAAGCCTTGTCTGTGTGGAAGGATTAATGTGCAGGTACTTCTGCCATTTCAGCTCTGCCTCCCTTCCTTCGGAGAGAAAACTCCCCTAAAGAATTAAAACTTTTTTCCCTTTAATTTTTTCACAAAACTAGAAAAGGACAAAAATTCCAGCCCCTCATTTTACTTTTTTTCCCCAGCTCTAAAGGACACAAGCCCTCAGTCTCTCATAAGCGTCTCTGAAATTCCAGCTGGGCAGTCAATGAATGTTTAGCTGATGGATTCACTGCTGTTTAGTCTGCCATGTAACCAGCAATGGCATGAGAAGCAGAAATAGAGATGCCCTAAGAAATGTAGAACTGATGTAACGGAAAAGGGAGACAGGAAAAAAAAAACCTTGGAAATACAAGCTGCTCAGAGCAGACTTTTTCTTGAAGGACTCCTCTGTCCTCAGTGATTGGTGTCAGTGATGTGTGGCCCTTGCTGAAAAACATCACTGGTAAGTGTCAAAATAGAGTCTTGTGTTAAAGAGAAGCTCTTCAGGGCGCTCAGCCTGCTATTGCTGAAGTCGACTATGGGCTGGCTCAGGTGAGAGCAGTCAGGTTCCATGCGGGACTTTAACTGCTGCAGTTAAAAATGCAGCAGAGTTAATTCTGAAGACTCTTATTCAAACACAAAAATGGAAAGAAAATCAAAATTGCACCTGAGTGGGGGATGCAGGGTTTCTTATTCAGTTACCCCAAGAAAGGTGTGGGGAAAAGCAACGATACAGAAACATTAGCTTTTTTAATTAATGTGCTCCTGGTGAGTGCTTGTAGATTGACTGCCTCAAAGAAAAAAAAACTGTTTTCAGAGCATTCTCAATAAAAACAGGGGTCATGAGTTCTCTATATCATTCTACAAAGGCATATCACTGCTCAGTGCTTTCTAAAGGTGGGCAGGAATTCAGTCAACGTGGCTTGTTCCCTTCCTACGCCAGCTGCTAATGGGGTGGTTGGTTTCAAAGTATGGATGTTTTCCCACTAGGAACCAGACTGACTCCGCAAGACTTATTTCCCTTATCAGATGGTAGCAGCATTTGTTTACTATTGCCCCTGGGCCATGTGTTGACTGGTTACTTCAATGGAGACAAAAAAAAAACCCTTCTCTTGTCAGCAATCTCTGGAGCCATCCAGTGCTCCGTGGATTTCTTCAGATGGAAAGCACAAGGAGTTCCAGACTATAGAGTCAAATATGAGTGCGCTGGCCCTCCAAATCTTTTGCTGAAATATCAAGTGCTATATGCAAGCCAAGCCTCACATCCCTTTGATGGGAGCTTAAGCAACTTAGAGTCCAGCCACTCCATCTCCACTCTGCACAGTGTAACAATTAGACAACAGATAAAGGAGTGTCATGCTCTTTCCCTGCTCTGCCCTGATAACACCCTCATAAATAACATTGCGGCAGTGATTTGTTTAGTTAAAATAAATATTTTAAATACAAGATAAAAACTTAAGTGATTTACATTTGGGATCCAGCAGCTCTTCCCAAGGGCAGCAGTTTCATTTCAGCCTTTATTTAACTGCCTGGGACTAAGTCCTGCTTTTGTGAGGCATTCATGCAGGAACCAATGTTTTAGGGTAGCTTAAAATAAAGCACAGAGATTTTTCATACTGCTATCTCCTAGCTAAGTGAGAAACTCTCTTCCTCCTCCCTCCCCCCCATCTTGCACTCACTCAAAAAAGAGAAACAAATTCTTGACTTTATTTGGCTGGAGAGTCTCCTTGCAAGGGAGGGGAACACTCTAAACAGTTCTCATGATGCATTGCTGTGGAGGGAGATGGGAAAATGCTTAGGCCATCAGAGCATTGGTGAATTTTTTTGCTCCCCTTCTGTTGTGTTTACAAAACCTTGTAACTTCTCTGCTGTTAGGAAATTCACTGCTGAGTTTGCTTGATGTGACTGCTCCCAGCTTCCATTGACGTACATGGGGAGCTTTTAACAGCGTGTTTGAAAGTGAATGTAACTTTTCATGTTTAGCAGTACTGAATTATAAACTGAGAACCTACTTGGTTGGATGATGAAAGTGCCAGGAACTGAAGAGAGGGAGGCTCCTGGCTCCTGGGATGTAGGTGTTCAATGACAGTGTGGGCAGGATTGTTCAAAAGCCTGTAGTGTGGGCTTAGCCCTGCTCCCATAAAAGTCTGCGGGGGTTTAACTACTGAGTCCGCCGGCAGCTGACTTGGGCCACCAGTATTGAAAATCCCACCTATTAGTACAAATATTTTTCAGTCTTATTGATTTCATAGGACTACCCTAAAATTATGCTATCGAATACGAGAAAGAGTAGCAGAATCTGGCCCATTATGTCCCTTTCCC
>NW_005841956.1:3198022-3223877 GCF_000455745.1 Alligator sinensis
CTTTATATAGCTATATCTATGACATCTCTATATCTGTGTGTATAGGTATAGATCTATATAACCTTTAGAGATCTATATCCAGAATATATCTATATATACTGAGGTTGGGGAAGGAAAGAAAATGGCATTTTGTGCATTTTCATAAGGACTCTGCTTTAATCTCAATGGTTGTTTGCTGGGTTCAACTAACATACAAGAAGAAATTAAGCAAATTAGGCCTCCTATGTATTATGTTATCAATGAAGTCTTACAGGAAAGGAAATAACTGCACAATGTGATATTTTTTCCCCAGGGAAATTACAGTTTCCTCATCCCATCCAGATAATGGGCTGCCAACCGGGGCTTTCAGTAGCCCAAATTCTGTTTTCATCCTGGATGAGCGTGTACAGCTAACTGTGGGACTGCAGACTCAGGAGAGACACTTATTCCTCTTCAATGACATGCTGATCATCGCCAAATCAAAGTAAGAGGATGCCAACAAGCTTCAGAAGGGTCATGTCTGCACACCCAGTGAAGTCTAAGCCAGGACTGAATGCAGTTGTGGGTCCGGGCACTAAGAGAATCATAGTTTTCAAAGACAACATTACATATAACTTTGCCACCTTCCCCCTCCTCCTCACCCCAAAATATATTCTACATTATTTTTGGCAGGTCTTGCTTTAATTTATCACTGTCTACATTTCCACACAGTAGGGTGATCTTATCAAAGTGGCCTAGCTTTTACTTCATGAGGCTTGAAGAAATACCATGGCATTCTTTCCATGGTTGAGGGAAGACAGTGAGTGTAGAGATCAAAAAATTAACTCCCTTTTTGGCCCTACTCTTCAGCACCCCCCACCTCCCCAACTTAATAGGCAAAAACGTATGGGGTAAACCAGCGCTATGTTGTGGATAGTAAACAGTCTGCCATTCATCTGTATACATTGTGCTAGTGCTGAAAGAGGGGAGGCCCAGGACTTGGATACTAGTGGAGTCAGTTCTGAGGCATTAACAGAAGTGATGAGGGATGGTTTTGCAGTCTTTGCATGGTCTACATCTGACTCTAGGCTGTCTTGTTAGCCTAAGCAATCTGTGGTTTGGATTTCAGGTCTTCCTCGAGCTTGAAGCTGAAGAAGCAAGTGCGTCTCAGTGAAGTGTGGACAGGCACCTGTCTCAGTGAAGTGACAGAGAAGAAACTGAGTCCAGAGCATTCCTTTGTCATTGGCTGGCCCACCACCAACTGTGTCATCACCTTCAGGTATCACAGTGCAGTAATACAGTCACTGTTTTGCAGCGGTCAGTAAGCTGTATGTAAACTGAGAACTAAATGATGGCAAAGGGAATAGAAACCTCTGTTCCATAAATATAGGAGTTCTCCTGTAGCCCTAGTGGCAGGGGCCTATGTAAAGAAAGATGATCCAATAGTTAGGGCTCTAGCTTGGGGCTTGTGAGACTTGGGTTCCAGTCCCTGTTTGGCTACAGACTCCCTGGCAATCAGCAAGTCATCAAGGCACAAACCATCAAAGCTGTTTAGGTATCTGAGTTCCTGTGAACTGCCCTTGAGGATCTGGTCCTCAATGAGAAAATTACTCCAGGCAATTCACTAAGAAAACCCTTTTTGCCTATAGGCGTTAGCCCTGCAGCTGTTGTTATAGCAGTCCTAGCACTTTTCATAGGAAAAGGTGAATCTAATGGTGAAAACTGGCAGGTGCCAGGCCTAAATCCTTTATCCCTACACCAGGTACAGAGTGGGCAGCTGCAATACAATCTTCCTTCATATAGTTATCCTCTGGTATGTCCCAATCCTGCAAAATTAAGCAAGAAAGGATACTGTGTGTCTCCACAGATCGTTCGATCTTTGGCTCCTCTGTTGAGACAGCCACCAAGGGGTGCCAGTCAGTGCAGCTATTGTCTGTGTTGTGGACAGGTATCTTGGTGGAAAATGCACTGGGACTCTCAAATGCATCTTGTACTGGCTGCCCCATCCCTTCTGAGCACCTGGGATGCTGCCTTTAGCTTCCCTTTGCCATGTGCCATAGACTCAAGTACTAGACAACTTAGGCTTCTGATGCAAGGGTGGACATTTTTTAATCTCAACTCTAGCAACCGTGCCACTTCCCCTGCATCACAAAACATGTGGGAAGGATATTGCCAGTGAAGGCTTCTAGGAACTACAAGGAGAGGAAGGGAAGTGATACTAGAAAAAAATATCAATTAAAGGTCATTACAAAAAAGTAAAGAGCCACGTGACGTGTTAAGTCCAACATCACAGAAAGATATGTTCCTTATCCGAACACTTCTCAGCCCAGCCAGGAAATCCAGCTCAGCTCGTCTGCTGCTAGGGTTTTATTAGTATTATTACTGTTATTTCTTATTTTTGTTAAACTAGAACAGAACCAGGAAAAGACTGCGCTTTTGTTTCAGGGTTTTACAGGAAGGAACTGAGACTTACAGCTAAATATAAGTGAAGCCTGATAAAGTCTCCAAAAGTTATTAGTCATTCACCACTTAGCTGATATTATGCTTCCCTTTTTATTCTCAGCTCATCCGAGGTGAAAGAACGGTGGCTCACGACATTATTGTGGTAAGTAGCCTGTCCTTCCTTCTCTGCTTTTGCCATCACTCTACAGTCCTATATAAACATTTGGAGGGAGACGGTAGATGTTGGATGCCCAGCTTTCACTGACCCTTGGTATAGTGGGTGCCTAATTGCTTTCCACTGCTTTGAAGATCAAGCTTTAGGATCCTTTGATGGAAGAAGGGAGGCTTTTAAAGTTCAGAAAATCAAATTCCACTAAATGGGAACTGGCATCTTTGGAAAATGGTCTTTTTTTGTAAGACTTTTGTTTTACCACAGTGAAAGGGCCCTCTCTTCCTTTCTCCTTTCCAAACAAGAGCCTAGGATCCCCTCTCCAATATTGTGTTCAGCCCTGCTCCATCTGCTGAGAGCAGCATTTGTTCTAGCTAGTTCAACCAGTCTCCCCCGTTACTTCCTGGTGCGTTGTGAGTTCTTTCCTATCTACGACTAATACAATCTCTGTGAGATTAGTATCTACCAAAGTGTCTAATATCACTTGCTCCTTTTTCTGTGTTAACTGTTACTTCCAGCGTGGAGGGATTGTGTGTTTGCCTGATATTTTTTTTCTTTTTTTCCTCTGATGTTTAGGCAAATCAATGAGACAAAACAGAATGAATATCTGAAAGCCCTGAGTCTCCAAATCCTTGTACTGGATATTGAAAACTGTTCTTCTGTGAGTAAAACTAAAAATCAGACCAACACAACAGAGGTCAGGGCAGTGGGGGATCTTTGCTCCTGCTGCCATTTCTGGGAAGTCCTTTCTGAAGCATCTTGAAAGGTGCAAAGGGCCTCACAGTGCACAGTCTTTGGGATCTCCTCTTAGAGAGGTCTCAGTGCAGGTAATTAGGAAGTGTTTACAGAGGGTTAACAAGCCCCACCACAAAGGATAGTTCTGGAAATAACTTTTGAACACACATTTTAGTGCATTTGCTTCCTGCTACCCTTCATGTCCAGCAGCGGCTTCTAGCTTAATGATTATAAGCATTCAAATGCCCTATAATTCTTTATTAGCAGTGCCATAGTAGAGGATCATGATCACTGGCACAATTCTTCAGTTTATCTCTAAAAATATTTTCCTATTAGCAAGTTCTGGGCTTCAAGCCTGGTTCACCTTCATCTTCCAATGCACTTCCCACAGAAAACAACTCCAATATCCCCTTGCAGTATTCTGCATTGTGTTTCACTCCTGCGGTGGCCATGGAGCTATTGGGCTGCTTTTCAACTCTGGCAGCATCATGATTAACTACCACAAGGATCCTATGATTTCCATAGTATGAAATCATTGCATTCAGTATTGGAATGGTAACGGAAGAAGAAAGCGAGCATTGTGGTCCCACTGCAATACGACCTTACCTACCAATGGTTCTCCAATAGTCTCAGGTCTGTTCAAACATCCTATTGCTAATAAAAAGACAAGAATGTTCCCAAGCTAACACCAATGTAGGAAAACTGTGATCTCTATCATCTTAAAATTATTTCATATTTAGTAATGGTAGACAGTAACCTGCCTAGCCAGAATATTTTGCCTTAATTTTCAAATCCAGGTGACAATGTGACTAGATCTTACCTCTTCCTTTAGCTTTATACATTTTTCTGTGTATCTTCCTTTCCTAGACTGCTACAGTCAATGTGTCTAATACAGAAATAGCAGACAATGTGATCAAGAAGACAGTTCATCAGCTTGGACTTCCTGTAAGTGTCCATTGTATATGCTGCCAGATCTTAGCTTGGGAAGTTGAGGACGTCTGTTTTATAGTACAATGCAGATGTGATGGAGTCTAGTAAAAATTGAAGGAGACTTGTTTAATCATTAGAACACTAGTATTCTCCATGCTACAGGATGGGCCCATACATCTCTGCATATATAAAGATTTATAAATGCACATCTGATGAACCAAATACAAGTCTTATGTAAGTAAATGCAACTTTACTGATTTCAAGGCACTTATACCAGGGTTGATCATGTACTAGACTTTCCAAAGAACTTTTATCCTAGACACATAATTACTGAATAAATCATTGCTAATCAAATTATTCTTGGACAAATCTTTGATAACAATAATCATCCATCAGCTCCAATATTTAAGAAAGAAGGTCATGGCAATAGCCCAATAGTAACACCAAGACATTAGTTATGCACCTATAGGAAGCCTTAGTTCTTTATTCTTAATGAGAATTATTTCTTCTATCATTAATGCATGCCCAACTTTACATAGAGCTAATTATACTCCTTGCTCCAAGGGAGAGATGAATAGTTGATACCTTTCTTCAACTTGCAGAGTGAACAAGCATGAAATATTATGCACGTATGCTCTAGTTTCTTTAGCAAGATAATAAGAGATAGGAAATACTTGTATCTGTATGAATTGAAATAACTATGTTCTTAACCTTTTGAACTTGAAGCTAGTCCTGTGTTTTGCACCCTCCAATACATAGCCAGTAAATGCTGACATTCCTGGGAAATCTAATGAACTTGACTGACTTTGTTTGATCAATATGTCAAGAGACTTCCTGAATCTGAGCCTTAAATGTGGACATTGGGGGAAACCATAGTTTGGGTTTGCTTTCTTAATCTGTTTTTTTTTAATTTGGATTTCCCATTCCCTTTCTGTCCCCCTCTGAACCTTTCCCCTTCCTCTCCCATGTCAGACAAACTGTTTCTGAGACCCTGTCACTCCAAATCATTCTGCTTTCCCAGAGATTTCTGGCCATTGCTTTTCCTGCCTCTTGGTCTGTTCAGCTGTTATCTCTTTCAATTGTTTTGTGGGCTCTGTCCAGTTTATCTGGTCCTTCTTTCCAGCTCTTGCCCCCATTCTCACATTTCTTTCCTTTCTGTTCCCCAACCTGCAGGGTAGACCGAGTGACTACCACCTCTGGGTGATATCTGGAAAGGATGATCCTGCTTACCCTTTAATTGGTAAGAGCTCTTCCATTTCCTTCTTCAGATATGCTGGCATGTAAGATCCACAGTAATAACAATAACATCAACAATAACAATGCTGGTGTCTGGACAAGGGAACCATCTCTTACTCTGCAAGCTCTACCTCTAAGTGCTTGCTGGCCTGTGAAATGATCAACTGCATCAAGCCTGCAAGCAGCAGATATTCATGATGAAAGATAACTGGCCTGATAGCCTCAGGTTTCACACACAAATGGTTTACCAGATTGTACTGTAATTCATTAATGAAGTCAATCAAGAATGACCATCTCCTAAAAGATTCAAAAGGGTTTCAGCTCTGATTGACTTCAGTGGCAGAAGACCAGGACCTAAACCTAAAGCATAACAAGGAATTATATTCAGAATGCTGCTTTTGGTGGTCACAGTGGTTTCTAGTCTTGCAGGGGAAAGGGAAACCTTAAGGCAGGTCTTGGCACACAAGTAAATAAAGGGAAGAAGTGTCTTAAGATGCATGTATAGGTATCTTTTAAGCATGTAATTAAGAGCCCAAAATATTTATCTTCTTTGTTGGTATTTATTTATTTTTCAAAGCATTCCAGCTCACATTTAAGGAAATTGTTTTCCATGTGAGACATCAAGTCCCATTAAGTACACGGTTCATTTCACAAGGTTTTTTGTGTTGCTTTAGTCTCAATACCCACTTTAATCTGGAACTGATCTCACATGGAGACGCAGGGCATTTGGGGCAATGTCCTTTGCGAGCTGTTTATTTGAAAAGTTCCTTTTTTAACCATTTCTGTTTAGATTACAAAAACTCTGGGATGTTAGAAGGAAAATGATTGTGTATATAGGGGACTCAGAGCCAGAACCAGAAGAGATGATAGGTCTATAAGCTGATCTCAGACTTACAACAAACTTATTCAAATAAAATCCAGTGTCTAATCTCCTAAATTCCAAACATTAATCAGAGAAAACACCAAAGCTGGAGTTTACAACAAAAAAAAAATTATTTTTTTTTTTGTTTTGCATCACTGGCAAAAACAAGACAGCAAAGTAAGATTAAATGTACAATTAAAATTAGACAGGGTATTTATTTTGGCAAAGCATATGAAACATGTCTCTCCAATCTTTCCCATAGTAATTCATAACAAATTCTATTATTATGGTTGACGCCATGATGGAATCAATGTTAGCGACAGGCTGTTTGGATCAGAGTCAACCCCAACATCATTTTTTATGAAATTCAAAAAACTTTGATTTATTTTCTTTGAGAGTTTTTTTGTTTTGTTTTTGTCTTTTAACTTGTATTTTAATATATTCTAGAGTCTTTGCAATTCCTAGCAAAGACCAGAATCACCAAGCTATCAGAAGAAATACTGTCCTTCTGGTATTATTAACTATTTTGAAAATCAGCCTGTCTTTGTCCTGTCTTGTAAGTAGAGTCAGGAACTTCATATAGCCACTGGCAGAGCACAAGGAACCACCCTATATTATTGTGTTACTCGGTGTCCAGAGCAAAGCTTTCCTGAAGCATGTAAACTGCTGATTGTTTATGTGGACAGAACTTTAAAGCTCAGCCGTCACATACAGCGTTTTGGCCAACATGCTAAGAGCTGATGGTTAGTTATCTTGCCCACATCCTTTTTAGGTGTAACCATCAAATGTTACCTTTTAAGTGATACCCAATGAATAAGTTTGAATAAGATGCTTCCAGTGATGTCCATCAAAGTGTACTTCAACATTTTAAAAGAAAGTTCCCCTGGTTGTTGAAGCTGAGATCATTTTTTTCCCTAAGCTGTTCAGAGGTATGTCTCATTGGTGCTGCAGCGGGATGAGCTCCTCTGTCAGTTCTCTCCCACTGAAGCCTGGGAGAACTTAACTTACATTGTGATGCCACAGAAACCTTGTTATTGTGGAGTTGCTGGTGAGCAACAGAGTGAGTGATCCCTATCCCTAAGCTTCAGGGATGCACCTTACCCCTGGCCTAGAGGAAACTGCATCCTGGAGTAATCGGTAGTTCAGTCTTCATGAACTGAGACTGCCAGTGAGAATCCTGTTCATTCTAGCTATGATGGTGGCTCTGTGATGTGGGCATATGACCACTACATCCCAAACCAAGACTTTCAATTGCTTTCACATAGTGACATTTGTGAGTTTGGCTTCTCACTTGGACTTCACATACCTCTTATCTCAACAGGCCATGAGCATCCTTTTAGCATTGTCTTGAGCTCCCTCCAAGACACTGTTGACCAGCATCAAGGTACCAACAACAACACACTCCTAGCTGATGGCACAGAGGCTTCCCTCCTGGACCAGCTCCCCAAGGACAGACAGTGCCAATTCATCCTGAAACCCAAGCCCCAAGCCCCAATGCAGCTAAGGAGAGGTGAGATCAGGGATGATGAGTTGTGGCCCTTCAAATAACTTTGGAAATCTCCCTGTGGAAGCTGCTGATATCCTGTTAGATCATGTTTTTATTTCAAAAGACTCTGAACTTGAATATATCTGAAGTCAATTGCTTCATTGCTCCCACTGACTATCTGTTGATTTCAATGGTGGCAGGACAGCATTCTTGAGTCTTAGGCTGGCTCTCAGTAACATCTCTTAAGTGGATGAGTAGCACTGAGCAATGAGTTACATTCACCCTGGATAATAACTGTGCTCCAAAAACAGATACACCAATGAGGCTGTATTTAACCCTTGGCTGTTTCATTTCAGAAAGCAAGAGGAATGCAGTCTCCTAGGTATTTTCTTACTAATTGGATTAAGTGTTACTAATGTCTTGATCTGATCATGCAATTCTAACAATATAGACATTGCCTGTGAATTGTATATGTGCCAATAGACCAGAATTTTCTCTGAGTATTATTTGACCATCTTTAGAACAGATCACATAATGAAAAAAAAAAGATTCCCAGATAATAGATTCACTGAGAAATGGAAACAACTTATTAAAGTATTGGGAATTACTGTCCAACCATCTGTGACCCACTTATAGCACAATAGTAAGGGGAGACACAGGAACAAACAGTGTCTTTTTGCTGTTTCAGAATCATTGCAGAAACATACCAAGAGGAAGAAATCCTTGATTGATTGGGCCCTGCGTCGGAGCACAAGCACTCCCACAGGCAGTCCACCATCACACTCCCCAACGACACCACGGAAACTTTTTGGCCTATCTCTGTCCTCCGTCTGCCCTGATGGACTCCTTCCCAAGCCAATTATGGTAAGGGGGGATTTATGCCAGGGGTCCCATAACAAGCATCTATCTACCTCTCTCCCTGCTAGTCATTTCTCAGGCATCTGTAACCAAAGCTTATATGTGGTGGGTGGGAGAATGATTTCCTGTGCTTCAGTACTAACTCTGAATCCAGAAAAAAGGCACCCCCTACATAATCTCCCTGCATCACCCTAGTAATCTCCCATCTCAGTGCTGACTAGACTGTACCCCAATTAGCACAGGAGATCTGGCATGTGATATACCTAAAATATGGGTTAACATATCTTGGTGCTGGGCTTTCTCTAGGATATGCTGCTTCTCCTCTACCATGAAGGTCCCTCCACAAGGGGCATTTTCAGGCGCTCAGCCAATGCCAAGACCTGTAAGGAACTGAAAGAGAAACTGAACTCTGGAGATGAAGTCCAGATGGATGGGGAGTCCGTCTTTGTGGCTGCAGCAGTCATCACAGTAAGTTATTCAAATGATACACCTCCTTCCAATTAAAACAGCATGACACAGTACTCTTCAGTTAGTAAGGAAATACTGTGATCCTGCCAAGGGACTGCATTTTTAACTTGGCACATTTGACATACCCCACTCTCATTTGAAAGTTGGTTCCTGAAAGACAGCACGTCTGCCCCTTCATGAACTAAGAACTGCTGCTTTTACTGGCACAAAGATGCAGAAATTAGTACTGGCTCTCATGCCAGTATTGGAGGGGGGGTGTACCTTTTAATGCAAAAGCACAACAGAGTCTCAGGCAGCAAAGGGTTCAACAGACTAAGAGTGTGTCTTCATCATGGAGTTAACCAAGCTACATACACCTGAGTTCCCTGAGAATGGTACCTCTCTAATTGCTTTTTCCACACTGGTGCTACACTCACTCATGTATGGCCCAAGCCATTCAGAGCTGTGTCCCATTGGTGCTATGGTGAGATGAACTCCTCTCCCACTGAAATCCAGGGGAACTTATCTATGCTTTCCAAGCACACTGGGGAATTATGGGAAGTACTGGAGGGCCAGGGGCAACTGAGTTCTTCAGCCAGACTCCAGAATGGTCATGTTAGCAGCTGATGAGGCATGCTGGCTTGAATGTAAGCCAACAGCACCTGATTGACCAGCCAACTTGAGTGAAAAGACCACCATACTTGGGTTAAAGGTTTTTGTGTGTGGACAAGACTTGAATTAGGGACAACACATGAGTTATCACTCTAGTTAACCTTGTAGTAAAGGGAAACCCTAGTGGGGCACTAATGTGGAACCAGGTGAGAAAAATTCAGGCGCCTGAAATTAAAGCACCTGGTTCTTGCATTTGCAGGCTTGACCTACATGAGTGGAATCTCTCCAGTTCGATGCTTGGTTGCAGGAGATTCAGACTGTTTGAAAAAAAAAAGGCATATTAAGCTGTGATACAGGATGCCAAGGAAAAAGGAATTTGGGAGATTTAAAACTGGTCTAGACAAAGCCATGGTGAATGTGAAGCCTTAGCCTTACCATACTGTGGAGAACAATCCTGCTTCTAGCACAGAGGGTAGATTAGGTGGTCTTTGTTTCACTGAAAGAGAAGTTCAAGGTCTGTTTTCAATGCTGCACATTATGGGGAGCAGGGAGGCCTCGATGGCATGTATTCGTATTGTGTCTCATTTTTTCTTATGCTTACTGTAAATAAAAACGTATGCACCATGAAAAAAACTAAAAACTGACCAGACTGCTCTGCATATATATATTTAATTCAGGATTTTCTACGAAATATACCTGACAGTGTTCTATCCTCAGACATGCACGGGTTATGGATGGAAGCTGTGGACACAGAAAATCGAGCACATAAGATAGAAGTCATTAAAAGGTTTGTAAATGCTCACAGTGGCTCTTGGGGGTGGGGATGTGAATATGCCCCACAGCATACTTACCCTATTCTAGGAAACGTCTAATATTGCTCTAGACCATGTCACTGCCCTTGCCTGTTGCCAGCGTAGATGGTCAGAACATTTTCATCAAAACATTTTTTTTAAATGAAAGACGTTGATATGTTCAACAAAAAAATTCATGAGAAAATAGTTTTCTGATGACCAGCTCTGATTACCAGAATTTGCAGAAAGAAAATACAGTCATTTGGACACCAGTCATGTCCTGGGGTATTAATGGAATTAGCTGCTTTACATGTGCAAAGTTAAAATGATCGCCACAATGGACGTCAGAAAGAAAAAACCCTGGCCAGGCACAGTGACTGGGACCTGGGGAGTTTCTTTATTTTTGTCAGATGGGTGCACTGAATGGGGATTGTCCATTAGCACTGGCATGTCCCATATGACAAATCTCTTTCTCTTACTGGTTCAGTCCAGGCTTTTTAAGCCACAAATTCCTTCCCCGCAGATCTCTGTAATGTAGGGCATAGCAGAATGCATCATCCCACGGACTGCTGGCACAGCTCTGTATATGTATCCTTCAGGCACTCCAGTGCCCCTGCAGGGGAGTTGCAGTGGACTACGGTCAACATTTTCCCAAAAGGCATTAGTGCCAGTGTAGCTAGGCATTATGACAGATGTGGATGTCCAGACAGGACTGCCACATAGCTGTAGGGTGGGAGTGACTCAGCCCTATTTGTTGCAGCTGGATCAAACTAGCATGTCACAGACTAGTTGCAAAAATGCAGTTGTATTTTGGTTTGTAAAGGGGGCTTTAGAAAGCAAGTGGTGCTTCCAGGACCAGGTTTTATAAGCAATTTGTTTTGCATTTTTTCTTTCCCTGGCAGCCTGGTGAATCAGCTCCCAGAAGCCAACCTCCTTTTACTCCGATACCTCTTTGGAGTCCTGCACCACATTGAGCAGAATTCAGGAGTGAATCAGATGAATGCCTTCAACCTGGCTCTTTGCATAGCTCCCAACATGCTGTGGCTCCCCAGTCCCACTGGGCCCGAAGAGGAAAGCAGGTCTACAAAGAAGGTAAATCCTCTTTGCGGGATTCTGCCCCGACGACTTTCCTTTCCTTGTGCTACCTCCTATAAACTTCATTCCCCTTCAACCTAAAAAAGGAATATAAAAGATTAGCCACATGTACAAATTCATATGGAGTGGTGTGGCCACTGAGCTTCTCCAGGCATGGAGGCACTGAGAGAAGCCATTATCTGCTGTAACAAGTGGACTTTTCTGGACCTGCTTTTACAGGGAGTGGCTGGGAGTAAACTTCTATCCAGCTGGGATTAGGGCACTGGTACTCTAGCAGAAGCTTCTAATAATGGGTGGCACCATTCTGCAGAGAGGAAAAAGTTAATTATCACAAGCAGCTCAGTAGGGACAGGGTGTTTCCAGTTACTTTTGAGATGATAGCAATAGTAATTAGGATCACAGAATTTGCCATATCTGTATCTGCTCTTTCTGTTCATCCACCCAGTCCAGTTTCTTGTCAGTAATGCACCACCATTACAGTTTACAGTGGTGTTTCATTGCTTTTTGAGCCAAAAAAAGAAACTTCTCTATTAAAATATGTTACTTTTCTGTTGGCAAACACACCAGTTTGGCACCCTGGGCAATTTTGAATCACCCAGTATAGCTGAAAATGTTTTCTTTGAACTGATCTAAGTGACTTCTTTGTTTGGCAGGTGGCTATGCTAGTGCAATTTCTGATTGAAAACTCAGCAGAAATTTTTGGAGGGGATATTGCATCGTTGTTTCAAAGACCAGACAAAGAGAAATCAAAAGGCTCAGAGGACTCCCTAGGTAAGTCTGTGGGATGGCATATTCGTGGCACCTCTCCAGAAGTGTCTCATAATTCATAACAGTGGTCAAAAACCTCTGGAAAGGAAAACTACAGTTCCCATGCCTTTATCCAAGGGACACTAAGGAGAAAAGGATTGGTTTTCCATTACACTTTTCCCTTTGCTCCCTGCCTATGTCAGCCTGGAAACTGAAGGGCATAAGCATAGTGCTGTGCACATATCCATGCTTGTCTCTTTCTTCATCCTCATTACCTCTGCCACTGTTCTGAACTATTCTAGTCCTTCCAGTTCAAAGGGATAACCAGCAACTATGTGACTTGTCACTAAAATACTCATACCAATCACAGTTCCACAGTAGCCTGTTTAAAATGAAACAGTTCAAGTAATGTCTCTAAACTTAGACCTTGAAGATCAGAAGGGATCCAAGTGCCTCTACTATACACACATACTTTGGTCTAATAATGATAAGTCTTAGAGCCAGAGTTCTGAGGGTCTGTTCCCAGGTCTGCCATAGACTTGCTGTGTAACCAGGAGATGGTTACTAGGGCTGTGTGAAATTTTGCCAGCTGTTTCAATTCGACACTGTTTCGACTCCTTTCAAGCTCGAACCAGCGAAATCGAATTGAAACAAAGGGCTTTGAAACAGTCTCGAAACAAAAAGAGGCTAGTTGAAATGTTTCGAAAGCTTCAAAATGTTTTGAGTTTCGAAGCAGCCAGCAGCAAGGTGGTGGGAGACGGGGAGAACCAGGGCTGCGCTCCTACCAGCAGCCAGGAGCACAGCCCTGGCTCTCCCCATCTCCTGCTGCTGAGCTGCGGGAAGCTGATCACAGCTCAGGAAGCCCAGGCTCAGTTCCTCTCCCAAGCACTGCGATCGGGCTGGGGAAGCGAAACAGTGAGGCTCTTTCGACTCAAAATGAAATTCAGATCAAAATGCTGTTCTGTCCAAACCTCAAAACTGAAGTAGAAACAGAACAGTGCCATTTCACAGAGCCCGAATGGCTACTTCTCTCTGCACCTGATATTGAAACCACTGTAGTTATAAATATTTGTAGATTATTATGTGGTTTTCAATAGAAATGCACAGTACGAGTTTGCATTCTCCCTGTGTGTCTTCCCCAGGTACTAGAATGGCCCAGCATGATGATTCATCCGATGAGATGGAGTTTGCTGCCTGTGATCAGGAAAGACCAAAGCACCAGCCAGTTCCTGAAGCAGACATTGTGTTTGATCCATCCGGTGATTTGTTACTTGATGAAGAGCGGGAAGACTGGGACTTGTTTAGTGAGATCGCAGCCTGCTACCAGAGCAAAACCAGGAAAAATGCTAGTGCAGACAGCTACGACCTTCTGGAGGAGGAGGGCTCCTTCTGCTCCATGGGCTCAATACGCTCACTGAGCCCAGCAAGGGATCGGTGCTCATCTGAGCCCAGTGTCTGTGTCAGCTCTCAACTTCCTGCCCAGAGCCACGAGCCAGTAGCCCGCCAGTCCAGCTGCGATGCCACCATCATGCACAGCCACACGGACTACATTCATAGGCTGAAGCAGCTGCAGCTAGAGAGCCAGAAGCTGATTGATGAAGGCCTGAGTCCCAGGGTTAAAACCAGGCAGAATTTCTGGCGCTCACCTCAGACTGGAGCTAGGGTAAAGAAGTTGAGCTTTCAAAAAAACAGTCTGTCCAATAGGTCCAGCTTTTCCAGCCTGTCCTCTACCACCACTTCTCCCTCTGCCTCCTCATTAAGTTCCTTAGACAGTGCTTTCTCCTACTGCTCAGAGTCTTCAGCCTTCAGCCCCACAGATGTCTCCTCCTTGCCTTTCATGTTCGGCACTTCTGCCAGACTCTACACCTTATCTCCAAAGACAGCAAAGCAGTCCCAGAAAGAGTGGCACAAGCCCTTAACCTCTCCTTTGCCCTTGAACCCTTGCAGTTTGGACTCTTGTAATGAGTGTGAGCAAAAGGACATAGGGTGCAGCCATAGCACTGGGGAAGTAAAGGGCTTTACCCCCATCAGTGGAGTTGCCATGGGAAGCTTGCTAAATGAGAGTGGCAGTGAAGGGGAGGAAAGAGAGATGGGAAGTACAGGGCTCTCTGCACAAGGTTGTCGCGCAAGAAGTGAAGGTTATTTCAAAGAGTGTAATCACAACGCAGGCCATGGCACCCACATCCAAGACAGCGAAAGCTCCTCAGCAATCAGCCAGCAAGTGCACAGGGAGAAATCAGTGAAGCACATTGAGATAAAGGGCTCTGAGGTGTCCAGACAGGAAAGCCTGAAGCGTACCAAGATAACCTTTTACATGGCCCCAAATACAGAAAGTCCAAGGGGGTCTCCAGTAGAGCAGGAAGAGAAGGGTTTGGCTGTGAACCTCAGCACCAGCAACTCAAACAGCGGTGAGCAAAGCACCTCCAGGAGTCTACCGACAGTTAGGGTGCAGATCCCCCAGACAGTGTTTTACGGGCAGAACACCCCGTTGGTGCTGCAGTCAGTCTCCAGGCGATACCATCATGAATGGACCAACCACTCCCTGCAAGCAGAGTGCAAACAGGTCCCCCAGAACAGCTCCCCTCCAGGGGAGCTGGCAGAGGCACAACAAGAGCCACAGGCCAAAACCCACGGCAAAAGCATCAACACCTTCAGTCACACCATCCGCATCATCCTCCCTGCCTCCATCCGCAGCACCGTCAGGGAGTACTTCAAGCACGACGAGGTCAAGGCCTGCCACGCGGCAGAGGCAGAAGCTGTGGAAAATGAGCTCATCCGGAGCAGGGTGGAGTGGCTGAGGAGCCAGCCCCACACAGTTGCATCCCCAGAGGAGTGTGATGCAGTGGCATTCGCAGAAGAGACGTTTGTGTAGGAAACATATGAGTGGGAGCTGTGACTGCTGACTCTCTCCAGTGTGCTGTGGAGCTTGTTGTATAGAGGCATGACCGAGGGGTGAAGAATCCAACAGGCTGCATGGGTCAATAAGTGTAAAGTGATGAGATGTGCAATTCATGTCGGAGTTTGGGTTTGGTTGCTGTTGTTGTCGTTCTCTCTTTTTTTTTTTTTTTATTCTTTGCTATCTTTTCTACAGAAGGAACTTAACTGACAGGTGTGGAGTAGGCTAAGTACAGCCTAAATCCTCCCCCAGTTTTAAATTAGCAAACCTGTACAAAGAATTTCCCTCAAAATTTCAGGCTCTCCTTGTTGTTTTGCCTAGAATTGCAGGTGCACACGGGAATGTGAAGGGGTTTGGCCGGCAAACCTGCAAACTCATACAGCACTTTTACACATGTTCCAGTTCATGCTGATTAAACTGCATCGGAGCAGATGGATCGTTTTAATCAGAACACTTCAGTGTCCTGCAGCGTCTCATCGAACGAGCTCATCAAATGAGTTTTAGTTTAAGTGCTTCCACCACCATTTTGAAATGCGGGACGCTGAATACACAAGACATTGTGGGCTTTTTAATTAGAGTGGCTCCCAAGAGCCACTCTAATTAAAACACCCTCCCCCTAACCCCAAAGCACGTTCCGTGGGTTTTCTTACAGTTTACAAAAGAACCCGGGAATATGGAGCAAAGTGTTGTGTCAGCCTGCATTTATTTTAGCTTGTAGTGAGCTCCACTATGTTATCTTTTTCTTATCGACATTCATGGGAATCCAGAGCAAGGAGCTTCCCCCTGAATTAAGAGTTAGCTGATTTTTCCTTCTCCAACTTCCTCTGGCTCTGTGGTTTGGCTCATCAAAATTGAAGGATTTTGTTGCTGCTGCTGATTGAGGTGGGTTTCAAGGGCACCTGAATAGTGCATTCTGGGAGCAAAGCACCCACAATTCCTCATGGGTTGAGTGAGAAGCATGCTTTTAAGACCTGTGGCTTCCAATCTGTTATAGTGCATTCATTTTCTTCTCTCCCGCCTCTTCCCATCAAATATTTGGGAAAGAGCTCCACCACCTCAAGAGAGCTATGACACTTCACCACCACTGAGGAGCCCTGCTCCTTTGTTACCTTTTGGGAATAGTTGGTCCTACACAATCCTAGTACAGGATACAATTCTTTCCTGAGGGCTCCTAATTGTCGGTAAAAATTCATAACTCATTTTTTAACAAGGTAGTAAAAGATGCAATGTGCATAGGGATCCTCATTAAATCCCTAATGACTTTTATGAGGAGTTACATATGGTTTGATTTTGGCATGGTAGTTAAAGGGTTGTGAAAGTAGTTAAGATGTGTTGCTGAGTGGATGCTGAAGTTAGGTCCTTTCTGGCCAGAGAATGGCCCACTACTCCAAGTGCTAGATGAGGTGAAGGTCAGGAAAGAGCGAGCTATTAGATAGCACTTACTGCTGCCTTTGAGGACAGATAAGTCCCCCTTAATGAAACACAAACACCAGCGTTCAGACTGAAAGCAATAGGCCTGGGTATCAGGATAAGGACAACTGGCAGGAGTTTCAGAAACATTTTTGGTAACTAGTTTGCTAGTGTTTCACCAGGAAATTAAATACAGGCAGAGCATCCAAATCACTATGTTCAACAAGGCTCTTCCAAGGTCCTTAGCCTTTTGGAAAGTGGTTAGAGGTTAAGGATGCTGCAGCCCCATCTTCAAAGATGAGGTAGTCAGATGAGTTCAATGGCAATGAGGAAAATGAGGGTTTTATAGAAGAGAAAAGTCTCAAAGCTTAAAAAGGTTTGGGGAGTTTGAATGGATGTTACTCAGGAGTTTTCCAAATTGGTCACCCCCACCAACACTACACTTCCACTGCTAGAAATAAAAATAAAGTGGGTTTGACAAGGTGGAGAGAGCAAGAGAAAAGAAAATGAAAGCCCAAGGAATTTGTACATCCCTATTCACTGCTGTAGGGCCTAATCCCTCATCGTGCTGCTGGATCCTGCAAGCTGCTGAGAGTCATTGATTCCTATTGCTGGACCTGCTCAGCACCTCACAGGGTTGGACCCTAATGCAGATGAAGAAGAAATGTCCAATGAGTACATGTCACCTTGACTAGTCTACTCAACACCCCCTTGCAATCAGCAGAAAGCAACTGGCTCAGCACTCTTTGACTGTGGTTAATAAACTCCATGTTGTCAGAGAACAAGGGAGAGTAATAGCCCATTTTTCAAGGTGTACAGAGCTTGATTTGGTACCTATGACTTTTATGTCACAAGCTATGGTTCCTTTTATCCCTGGCTCACCTTGATGGCCTTTGTGTGATGCAAGGTGTATATATTGTAATACAAACCACTTGCCATCATTCCCCTCACACATGCTCCTTAAAGAGCTGTTCACCTTCTTTTCCCAAGCTGTGGGTGTAACTATTTCAATAAAAGAAGCACATCTGTTTGACACTTGATGTTTGGTGATTTTCTATGGTTTTCTTGTCTTCAGTTTTATAATATCTAGTGAAGGGGAGACGGCCTGACTTGCCAGACCTAGCACAGGTGTCTTCTATTGCTCCTGATTCTGTATAGAAGCTAAGCAGCAACAGTGCAAGTTTCTGCACAGATATATGGAGCCCAGCCCCTACCGCTGAAAGGGCTCTTCTCTAGTGGTGTTGCATGCTAGACAAGTACAATTTAGCTAGTTAAGTCTATGGCCTGATTAACTTGCTTTCATCCAGGGGCGACATGCAGGGTGTACACCCCCTGCAAAAAGGTTGCCGCTCGCCGCTCCAACGCTGGTACTGCTGGTGGTGTCTGTGGGCAGTCCATGATCGCCTGCGGGTGGTCGCCGACCTGGTCGGCACTCGCTGCCCCCCCCGTCAACAAGCAAAGTGACCCTGCCAGATTATTGTATCGAAGTGTTAAGTGATGCAACCATTGTAAATAGTGATGCGGTGGCAGAGTGTATCAGCAATTTGACCCAACATGCGAGCGATGCGTGTTCAGGACGTGATCACCTGTGGTCTAGCCAATCAAAGACCACCTAATGGGCATGGCTGGCTGGCCAGCATGTCCATGGGTTCCAGAATGTACCATCAGGGGAGCTTCCTGATTGGCCGAAAAAGTTATATAGGGACCGCACGCCTTAGTGCGGGGTCCCCAGGCTCCGACTCTCAGGACGGATTGATCACCCGTCTTGGGGCCTGGTCAGACCCCTAGGTCTATAGCAGAAGCTGCTCCGGTCGCTCCGAGCATCATAAGCTTACTGCCTCGCATACCTGGGACGCCCTGTGTCTTGTCTCAACCAGACATTGCACTTGTATGCTGCAGTCTTCCCCCGCTACCCACCGCTTGTATATATTTCCTCGCTGCTGTATATAGTTCGCCATCACCAAGTTGTTTCAACCTACTGTTCGTCAGTCTTGTAAGTAAATATCAAACTTTATTTCACACCTCATTGTCTGTGGTGTTTATCTTCCCCTCACATTTGGCATCCCCGAGCGTGTCTGGGTTGGTGTCACCACCCGGTGCCCCGTTTGACACGCAACTGCGGCCGCTTCCCAAGGACTATCCGGGAATCGTGTCCCACACCCCCAACCACCAACAGCGCCAGCAGCGTCTGCAGGACCTCCCCAGCTGCCAGGGGCATGTGCCATTCATGCTTTCACCCCTGGGAAGTTGGGAAGTGCTATTGCAGCAGTTCTCAACCTTTTTTAGACTCAAGAACCCTCTCATTAGACTAAAAGCACCCCTTGTTAGACTCAAGGTACCTCTCTTGAAAATGCCAGCTTTTAACTGTCACTCACTTTTTGACTACAAAAAAGCAATACAGCAATTCTTCTGTTCCAAAGTACTCAGAAGGACCACAATGGGTCAGAATGGTTTTTGACACAATGGATTCCTATTTGAAATTTCTGGCTTTATCTTGTGACTCACATGGGGGTGTTGGTTATAGCCATGTTGGTCTAAGGACATAAGCAAACAAGGTTCTTTGGGTAAAAATGTGATATCTTTTATTAGACCAACTAAATAGCTGGAGAAATTGTTCTTTACAAGCTTTCAGGCACAAACAACCTTCTTCAGGCATAGGGAGAGTCTGCTGGTGTTTGTGTACTCTCTTGGATCAAATAAAAGCTCAAACCAATATACAAACTGCAGGGCTGTGCAAATGGAAATGCATGGCAAGGAAGATTTTTTTTGCACACTTAACAGTACTAATATTGTGCACCACTCTTAAGAGAAACTCATGACACCCCAGAGTGGCATAGCACCCTGACACAGAATCACTGTACAGGCAGTCCTCGACTTACGACGGTTCAAGTTATGATGAACCGCAGTCACAACATTTATAAATTGACACCTGGGTTTTGAAGTTCCGACATGGGTTTCAACTTTACCCATGTATGCTGGATACAGGCCTGTCAGTGGAAGGGGAGGGGGAAGGAAAGGGCCATGGCGGGGCAGATCAGGGCCCCTGCGGGAGGGGGAGGCTGGGGCTGGAATAGGGGGTGGGACAAACGCTGCCCAGCTGGGGCTGCGCCAGGCTCTGGAAGCGGGGGCTATGGGTGGCAGGAGAAGCCACAGCTTGTCTGGCTGCTCCCCCGGCTGCTCCTGCCAAGGCAAAGCAGACAGTGCCAGGGCTGCACTGGATGACCACGGGAGAAGCCACAGCTCAAGTCGCAGCTCATCTGGCTGCTCCCCTGGCTGCCCCCACTGGGACGAGGCAGGCAGTTCCAAGGCTGTGCTGGGCGGCTGCAGGAGAAGCCACAGCTCATCCGGCTGATCCCCTGGCTGCTCGCCCTGGGCTGGGGCAGGTAGTGCCGGGGCTGAGCTGGGCAGCCACAGGAGAAGCTGCAGCCTGTCCAGCGGCTCCTGCCACTTGTCCAGGAGAGCATAGGGGAGGTGGGAGAGGGACGTGTGACCCCCAGATTTGGTATATTTACAATGCAAATACATAAATACATATAGACAAGTACTATAGCTACATTTATTTATTTTATATAATTGAGTACTGTACAAAATTCTGGGTTATTCTGAGTGAAAATAGGGTATCAGGCCTTGCTTCAGGAATCAACCCCCCATTTATAACATTGTTTCCTATGGGACAATTGGTTCCGAGTTAGACGTAAGACACGGTTTTCAGGAATGGTTTTCAGGAACCAATTGTGTCATAAATCTGAGGACTGCCTGTACTATTGCCTCCATTTTACAGATAGGAAATTGATACAAAGGGATTAAGGATCTGATCCACAAAGGGATTTAGGCAGTTGTCTTCAGGAGTGAAAGCCACAATCCCAAATCCACAAACCTTGCTAGACTATATATCAAAAGGGGAGAATGACAGTTTTAAAAATGTATTTAACAAACATATATTTGCATGTTCTGGTGGCTCAGTCTTGGTTGCTGACAACATACAGGAGACATCTCCTGTATGGTACAACACTGACATCAACTTGTGGGAGATTATCACCCAGGACTATCCCAAATGGTGGAAAAGTCTGCTACAAGGATTGCAGAACTTTGAAACTTTATGAAGACAACAGGAGATGGACAAACAGGAACAGCAGAAACAGCATATTGCAGACTGAACCAAGAATCCGGAGCCAGCCACCCTGCAAGGAAACGTGCCCGAGTTGCAGCAGAGTTTATTGATCCCAAGTCAGCCTCATCAGCCATCTTCAGACCCACAGATAAGACGATCATGGAAGACAGTGTTGGTTTAATTTTAATTGAAAAGGCCAACTTCAGAGTATTGATCAGAAAGTTGCCAGCCATAACTCATATACATGCAAGAGAAGGAGAATTGACTAAAAAAATGCCAGCCCCCAGCTTTAAGAAAAAAGACAAATTGACTGCTGGTACGTTTTGATTTTCTCATTCTTCATTTTGTTTCTTGCTGCAATCATTATCACTAAGCAAGAGTGAATTAACAATTTAATTGAGAGAATGAATCTAATCTGCTTAATATTTTACTGGGTAGTTAAGAAGTGAGCACAGAGGGCAGCCATAGTAATCTGCTTACCCTAAAAAATAGGCTAATGCCAAAACAGCACCAAAGTAAATTTTTACCAGAAAACAGACTTTGGTGCCTACATGGTTAAGCAGGGTTTGTGGATCGCTCACTTGCATTCAGTGCTTAAATTCCATTTACAGTGCAGCTCAAGTCCTTTTCTGCACCTGGCCTTATGTGATCGTGGATACACTTTCCTCTATCCGGCACTTTAACCCCTCCCCTGCTGTGACTGCTGATACAGAAGCCATTTATACCACTGAGCTTTTGTGGTATCAACCTTTCTTGACTAGCATCTGAACTAGGACCTATGAGTTTAATTTAGAGAAGTCACTAAACAATGATCAGATGATAAAAATGCTAGGCTGTAGCTGACCTGACAAGGCCCAAATCCCATTATTCCTTGTACCCCTAGAAGGCAGTTTTCCAGTTGAAATAAGTGACACGTTTGTATTTATACCAGTTTGCAGTTTATTATCTGTGTTGTGTGGACACATACATATACACATTCCTACTGTGGATGATCAGCAGGCCAAGCACTGGCTGGGCAGGTACAGTTACATATGTGCATTTGCTGGGTGTATATAAGCCACAACATTCTGCTTTGGTCAAGGCTCTTATCTCAGCTTCTACGCCCCACTCACACGGGGGAATTTGATCCTGTATGCCTCTGACTTACTAGCACAGTGCTCTAACCACCACAATACAGATCAAACATCATCCAGACCTCTCTCAAGAGGCCTTTTGAAGCTGGCTGCCTTGGCAAGCAAGAGCAAACTCTATGTCAGGCAGGAGAAAGAACATGCTAGGAGGTGTGTGGCTTGGTGAGATGGCTGCTGCCCTAGAAGGAAGTAAACTCAGCATTATACTCCAGACCCATTCTTCCAGTGGGGCAGAAACTCCCCTACTACTCTCCACCCATTTTATCCAGTTACCTATTATGCTCAGTTTCAAAAGGAGCACTGAGGAAGGCTGTGGAGAAAATCTAAACTGAGGTGCAGTGGTTAGAGCGCTGTGCTGCGAAGCCAGAGAGATGCATGTTATACCACCTGTAAATGAAAGAAGCTTAGAAATGAGGTCTCATGCTTTCAAGGTGATCTAAATCATGGGACAGTCCTCTGTTTTGTTTCCAGAACTTACACTCATATACATAGCCTCACCCAAGCATATCCGACTGGGCAAACAAAATAGCCCTGTAGATGCTTAACCAGTCATATGGCATGGGTAACATAATTGCAAACTATGACTGTGTGTCAAAAATACCATGTGTCTGGAAAACTGCCATAAAGGGTGCATAAAGGGTAACAGAATATCAACCCTAGGGGAGATTTCAGGCAGTTCACTGGGGCTGAAAAACATCTTCCTTGATCATTATCAACATACTGAGCCTGACAGAATCCTTCCTTTTTTTTCCCTATAATATCCACACTTGGGGCAAAGTCTATTGACTGCAATGCAGGTACAGGAGAAAAGAATTGGACCTTTCACACTGCTGTGAAAGCATCACCACATATATCATAAATTTCATTGAATGGGGAAAGCAACCAAAAGTATTCACTTTGTCTGGCTTTATGCAGAGCCCAGCACTCTTTTAATGAGCATCTACAAGTTCTTTGCTATTCTTTTATTAAGCCTATACTTTAAGCCCAAGACCTATTGATATTGGTGTAGAATGGCCTATCTCATGCCTTGCCCTAACACAATGTTGACAGCATTGGTGGTTTTCCACAGCTGATGACTGAAGAAAATAGCTCCTCTTGGTGGATACCACAGGTGATACAGGGATATTTATCTTGATGAAAGAAATCCCAGCAAAGGAAAAGGATTGCTGCCATAAAATACAAACATTACTCTAAAATGAACTGCAATTTTTGAAGGATCCTGAGGAACCAATAAAAGTGTGATGGGCTAGCTGGTAGTGATTTGGCCCAGGGGTTTTGAAAGGGTAAAAGATGATTGGAGGGATTGGGATTCCCTTTCCTCACCTATCAGGCCCCAGAGACTCAACCTCCATGTCCCCTGATTGGCTCCTCAGGTCACCTGGAGGGGGATAAAAGGGGCAGCGCAGCTGACTTGGGGAAGACCTGCCAGGGAGGAGGAGGAAGGAGTTGCAAAGAGCTGGCAAGCACTGGGCCAGAGGGGTGGGAGCAGTTGCCCCAGAAGAGCCTAAAGGAGCAAGACCCACAGGCAGCGCAGCATGGCCACAGGAGAGGCTCCCTGCTAGGCTCCAGGATCCCCAGCAAGAGGCTGCAGCCAGCAGGAGCGGTTTCCCTGCCTGGCTCCAGCAGAAAGCTGTGCAGTGATCCAAGAGGCTCCCAGTTCTGCTTCCAGTTTCTCCAGCAAAAGGCAGGGCAGCTCAATGTGAAACAGGGGCTTCCATACGGTCAAAAGCCCCAGCAGCCTGGAGCAGCCCCAGTGATCATGGCTGTGTGGTAGAGTTTCTACCTACCATGTGACAGACTTGAGTTTAAGTCCTGGCTGGGTCAAGTAGGGGTGAGTGAAGTGACAGGAGAGAAGTTCTTGTTGGAGTGGAAGGGGTCATTGTGTCTTCCCCCTCCAGGTACCTACACCCTATATCTCTTGTTATTTGGTGTTTCATATTTTGTGCATTTTATATTTTGTCAATCAGTATTGTTTATTGTGTTGTTTGCATTTTATATTTTGTTAAACCTGTCTTTGGTTAACTAGATGAATATGTCTACAAATGTGAATGCCTAAAATTTATTGAATCCCATCCCCTCGGAGTACTGTAGTGTCCCCTATACCTCCTGGTTTATATATGTTTCTCTCACCACAGTTTCTCTCATTAAAACGTGTATGTTTAAGTCCCCATTGGTGATCTGGCTCTGCTCGATAGGGAAGGAGGGTCCCTACACCTCCCACAGTGCTCGTGCACCTGCTCTGATCCCTTCAATTGGAGAGGGGGTACCTCTTGGAGTACCACTCGGGTTACAGAAGAAATGATTTCAGTGAAATGATGATGGCTACAGTGAAATGATTTCCCCTTTTCAAGGCAGGTGAAAGCAATAAATACTAAAAGAAGAGTTAATCTGTGCTTGACGAAAGAGAAGTTCATTTATGCTCCAGGCATTTTAAACTGGTCCAATTGCTGGGCTGTTCTCAGTCCAAACAGGAAGTTTTGGCAGAACCTCTAGATCCAGAGCTCTGGCCAAAAGCAGAGCAAGAGCCTTCGAGTCTGTCTCACATGAAGTCATTGAAAATAATCCAAAAAAAGAGAAATTCATTAGCAAATTTAGAGAGGCAGCATGGCAGTCCCTAATAAGACCACCATCTCCTCACTTTGGTTTGATACATATATTCCCTTTATCTTTTCCAACCAGTGTGTTTATTACTCTTTTTCCCCCACTTTGTGAAAGGAAACTGTCCAACAACTCAGTGTAGGTGGCTAGAGTACCACAGAAACAACCCTGCAACAACAAATCATCACTCACAGACAGATTACCCACACATAACCATATCACAAAGCAGCCAAAGCACTCATGCGTTTACCAACCAGCAACAACCACATGCGCTGATCTGTACTTATAGAAACAAGTGTCATGACAACCCAGGCCCAGCATCTAAGGGAATGTTTACAGTATGCATTATGATGCAGCATACAAAAAAGCCCAGCTTATTCTAAATGAAGGAAGGTTCATCTGAGCTTAATGGTTCAATGGACTAGTGCAGTGAAGGCACACCAGTTTTTCAGTCAATAGCATGCAAGGCAGTGATGTGACCAGCATCATATGTAGCCACTTTTGACTCCTCATTCTGAATGAGCACATACCCATTTACAGTTGAGGGGGGAGCCTTTGACATAAGTTTAGAGCACAGCTTGAACTCATGCCTTCTAAGCTATCAAAAAGGCACCTTAAGCACCTGGCTGCCATGCTACAATACTAAAAAGAAAGCACCAGGAACAAACTAGGGGTGGTAGCACAGAACTTCATTGCTCAGACGTAAGGTAAATTAGGCTTTGTGATTCTCCACGCTGCCATGGCAAGACTGCTTCTGGTATCTCCAAAATCATTCATTCCCTGCTAACTTGGGTATCTCTATATTGCACTGTATCGTGCCATGTAACATGCCACTGTATTGTGCCATGCCCTAGAACAGTGGTTTTCAATCTGTGGTCTGCAGACCCCTGAGGCTCCACAGACTATGTCTAAGGGGTCCACAAAAGATGACTATGATCAATCAAAGGTATGTGAATAACCACACTTACAATTCAAAGGGGTCCACAACTCCATTTGAAATTTCCAAAGGGGTCCACACCTCCATTCAAAATTTTTTAGGGGCCCAAAAATGAAAAAAGGTTGAAAACCACTGCCCTAGAAGTAATCTTACACCAATAGTGCTTGAAAATGGGTAATAATGGATAACATTTTGCACATATATCTAGATAGATATCTATCTATCTATCCCCAAACCACACATGCTTCCAACTGGTGTTAGCAATAGTTGTGAGGTAACTGGTAATCAATAGCCAGGAGAACTGTCTTCTAGATTCATAGATAGATTCATAGATGCTAGGGTCAGAAGGGACCTCAATAGATCATCGAGTCCGACCCCCTGCATAGGCAGGAAAGAGTGGTGGGG
>NW_005841956.1:3224422-3263375 GCF_000455745.1 Alligator sinensis
TGCATTCTGTTGTTTTCTGCCCACTTGTCCAACCTGTCCAGATCTGCTTGCAGCTGTTCCCTGCCCTCCGGC
Organism: Alligator sinensis; assembly: GCF_000455745.1. NCBI lineage: Eukaryota > Metazoa > Chordata > Crocodylia > Alligatoridae > Alligator > Alligator sinensis. The sequence continues at coordinate 3,224,495 of NW_005841956.1, forward strand.
GTGTCCACTTCTCCCCATAGCTTTGTGTCATCTGCAAACTTGGACAGAGTACAATTCACTCCCTCGTCCAAGTCGCTGATGAAGACATTAAAGAGTATCGGTCCAAGGACCGAGCCCTGTGGGACCCCACTGCCCACACCCTTCCAGGTCGATACCATGTGTAGTATGCCCTACATCTACACATGCCCCAATTCTAGGGGCATGCGTAGATGAAATGATCTCCTGTTTACATCGACACAACTGCATTTGTGTTTGCACAACCCAGGATTTCCTGCCGCTCTAAAGTCCATTTAGCACCTTAAACTAACACTATTTGGAAATGTGTTAATTTGCGGTGCTCTCCAGTTACGCCGCTCCAACTGTGGATTTATTCATGCAAATAGCCAGAGACTCCAAAGACTTCTAATTAATCCCCTTCGCCACAAGGGGGTGCTGTGTTCCAGCCTTTAGCCAGTAGGTGCCTCTGTGTGTTCTTTTTTTACCCTCCTTCACTCCCCTCTCCTCCCTTACAGCATGCAGTTCAGGTCGGGACGGGTCCACTCAGACCAATTATTATTTTAAAATGGGGAAGGCCAATAATCCCTTAATTTTCTACCCCCTGCCTTAATTCTTCCCCCCCCCACCACCTATAGTGTATGTCCTCCCCAACCCACCCATTTACCCTCCTGTCTTCCCACCCTCCCCCATGTACCCTCCACCTGCGACCTCCCCACACCTCCCATCATGTGCTGCCACTGCAGTGGACACAGCTCCCAATGACAGCTGCAGTATTACCGTAATGGTAAGTTTTTTGCAAGTAGTTTGAAACTTTGGAGTGAGTGGTTACATGACTTCCTTCAATACTGCAAACCTTCTGAACTTCATCAGTTTTACCTTCTCATGCAACAAGAGCATTAGCTGCCCTAGCCACAGATAGCGGAGGCAGGTGGATCTCAGGGGACACCTTGATGGTGATGGGTACAAAGATCAGGCTGGGTCACTCATCTTAACCCTGGCAAGAACCAACAGCTGGACCCAGGGTCACTTTATTGTCTGTGAACTTCTGTGGCTGGAGTAAGGAAAGCATTCAGCAGAGGTGAGGGCGATTGGTGAACGTGTGTATAGCAGGCATTTCCCCTTTAGCTCTGGTGTCTTAACCTCTTTTCTACCTCTACATATCAGAGCACAGCTGGGTAGGAGCAGCTTACCATATATCAGTACTAACAGAAAAAAGGAGGGTGGAGGGGATATACATCCCTTTGCCCATGGGCTATTACAGCTGGAGGCACTGGGGAGGACTGCAGAGCTCAGGTGATATCTTTAGAAGTGTGAAAACTGACAGAAAAATGTATTTTCTAGTGGAGGGACCTCATTTAATTTAGGACTGCAGAGACCCTGCCTCATTGGGCTGCTTTCAAGCAAACAAACACTTTCAGCATAAGAACTCGCTTTCCCTGCAGGTCCCACACTGCTTTCCTTTTTGAGCCTAAGAAAACAATCCTGTATTTGTTGCTTATCCAGAAATTACCCACACTGAGTTAAGGCAACAAATCCTCTCTCCTCTCCTCCCTCCCACCCTGCTCCCAGCCATACATGATCTTCTGCCAATTCCTTGAGGTTCAGAAAGGTCAGAGGCACGTTGCAGTTCACAAGGCTGGTCCCACAGGGAGCTGTGTGAAGCAGCCATCAAACAACTGCTCTAGTCAGCATTTTGCTATCATTCCCATTAAGCCTGGTCACAAAGCCCCCTTGACTACTTGTCCAGTGGACAAGCTGGTTTTGGTCATCATTTCAAGGAACTCTCGAAACTAGGGAACACACTGACCCATCAGGGTGATTCACATTAGCACCAACTCATTCCTCACCTAATGCTAGCACCTCATTCTCCTCCTCCTGCTGTGGGTCACTATGATGTATGTGTGTTCACTTCCCAAAACTCCCTTAACATTAGTTTCCAGCCGCGACAGCCCAATGAATACTGGCCGTGCTTGCAAGCACTTACTGTTCTTTCCATCAGCCATTGATCATCCAATGTGCTGTGATGGGAGATTAATGGGAAGCCAGAAGCATGAAGTGGTTCTTATATCCACAATTTTATGGCCAGTGGTGTGGACACTGGGGCAAGTGGCTGGAAGCCCAGAGGTCAAGAATTCAAGGCCATAGCAGAAGTGCTCACAGCGCGGCCACATCAGATTCCAATGAATTTATGAGTTCCACTAAATATCTCGTCACAAGGACATGAGAAAGGAAAGAAGGACATCTTATGGCCCCAACCATGAGTACCCTGGACTGTCTATGCTGCATCAAGCAAACATGTCCTGAAATTTCTATGCTAGAACAATGTTTCCTTGACTCCAAAGCTAACTGCAGAGAGTGTGGTCACCACAGGCAACCAATTCAACTGAAGAAGTTTGGAAAGCCTCTGCTTTCCTCTGTACATGTGATTGTGGCACCTGTGCTGGCATCTTCCACAATCTTCTGGTGACCCGCACCCACTGGAGAGCCCTAGGGGCATGAAAGAAAGAGTGGCACAAACTGCTCTTCACTAATGTCTAATCACTGTGAGTGCACTGAGTTCTGATCACATGCGGTGTCCTTGATGCTTCCTCATCCAAGTTCTTTCTTCCATGGGTCATTTTTATTTGTAGCTAACAAGATAGTCTATTACCTGGATATAGATTTCCACAGATTTCTCGAATTCTGGTTGTTTACCCCAACAATCACCTGAATTTTACTGGAACACTGCATACAGCCCCACAGTACATTTATTTCTTTTAACTGAACCCCAAGCTTTGAGAGCTCCCTCAAAGACAACTTCCATCTCCAGTGGAAAACAAAATGAAGTTGTAAGAAATGGCTTTCCGATCTGTAGGAAGTGGAAAGCACCAGAAGTAAAACAGCACGATGCTTTTTTTGCTTGTGAATTAGTGAATCTGCACTGAAGAATCTGGTGATGGTCATTTCTACTCCAATGTCTGCTTTTTCAGAAATCCAGAGATAAATGCTGACCCAGGCCCAATGTCATGCCCACTGAAGTTACTGGAAGTCTTTCCCTTGGCTTCAACGGGAACTTAATTATGTATATGTAAAATACAGGCAGTGAATTTGTAATTCTGTAAATGAACACGTGATCAAAACACAAACCTACAGCAGCCTCTGCTACTGCTGGGCTGATAACCCCAACCTGCCACTTCTAATCTGAGGAGCTTCAAGGCAGCAAATATAAATTGGCACTTGGTGGGGACCAGAATATTAATTCTGACTTAAATTCTTGTGAGAGCAATTCTCTTCTGTCAGTCCCTGATAAGAAATACCCAGCAGCAGACTACCATGCCATCCAATGCCTGTATTCAGACAAGCACACCACACAATTTGCATCTGAGACCATTTTAGCTCCTGTCAGTGCAGAAATGCTTGGAAAAAATAGTACAGTACATGGCAGCTGACAAGTCAAGATTAGGATAAAAGGAAGGATCTCTGGAACTTATGTTTAAAGCTGCATCAAAATATTATTATAACCTACATTTGTGTCTATGAAAATGACTTCCACACTGGAGATTTTGAAAGTGCTTTATCTCTGCAATAATTGAACCAGCTTTGATATCTTCCAGCTGAGGCAAGCTTAATCATACTCAGCACTTACACAGACAGGGCTTTTCATCTTCAAAATGTTTTACAGACATTAGCTAATTAATCCTTGAGAAAAATATTGCTGTTATTATATCCACATTTATGGAGAGAGACACCAAGGCAGGGAGATGAAACTAATTGGCTAAGACCACAGAGAAAGTCATTGCTAGAACTGACATTCAACCACCAAAGCTCCCAGCAGAAGTCCCGGGCCTGAACTATTAAAACAAGCCCCATAGCTCAGCTCCTTTGAACTTTTCTCCCAAGACAGAGCTCTTCCTTTTGCTCTTTTACAACAGTAGAGTAGCATAGCCTCTCAATCCCAGCTGAAGTGAATGTGTGCATAGAGTGAAACTGGTTCCATCATTCTTAAGTTGGCCACCATATGTGGACCACCCAGTGGCAGATAACACTACCTGCTGTAGTTACTGTTATTGTCTGACTCACTCGAGATCTAAGGAAGCTGTTTGTCCCTCCTAGGAATAAACAAACAGCACTCAAATTCAGGGCCATCTCCGGAGTGGGTGTAAATCAGCATCCTTCTATGGAGCTGTGGTGGTTCGCACCTGGCCTATGACAATATAAAGGCCTTTTTGTGCTATTTGTTTTTCTTTGGTGCAAAAGGACCGGAGAATGCTTAAAACATTGGTAATGCTAGGATTTGGCAAGCCGAAAAATGTCAGGACAGGAAAGAAACAGAGTGAGAAACATTTTGAGGAGTAGTAGCTTGACAACTTTTGCAGAGCTCCTCAGCCTAGTATGGCCCTCTCACAAAAAGAGGAACCGGGTATAGGTAGGTAGGCCTGACTCCCTCCACTAGAAAGGCCAACGTTCCTTCACCAGAGAAAATAGTCATATGCAACAGCAAGTCCCTGCCCTCCTGAAATCACAAAAGGAGGACTCAATTGTATTCAAAGCTGGCATGACACATGCCGAAAGGCCTCACAGGATGCTCAGGAAGGCAAGTTGTGTAGAAGTCATGCAGGAAGTGTGACTTGATCCACAGTGGATCCAGGACATACCAGCCCACCTCAGTAGCCTCAGACAGGCAGTGACTCGTACTTCAGGTGTAACTCATTCATACTTTGCATATTTTGCTGCCACGTCCTCCAGACTGACTGGAACCACTCTAGTACCAAGGGGTCAGCTACTGCTTTCTCTCCCAGCATTTTTGACTGCATCTCCGATTTCTTTAAAAAAACCCAGGGAAGCCACTCTCCCAGGATAGCACTGTTTAAGATTTTATCTCATCCTCATTAGGAGGCCTCTTTCCATGGGAGTAGGGGAAATCTCTGATGCACTGTGCACCAGCCAAGGGGTACAGTGGCTAACAGGGAATGTCATTTATTTTTACTACCTGCATATCAAAGAAACAGACTGCTCACCCCAGGAACCTTTTCCTGGAAAGGTAGACATGTTCTGAAGGGCAATGTGACAGTCACTTAGGCTCTCCAGCCAGCAGCTAAGTGCTCAGCTGATCTCCCTCTGGGTATGTTGCCTCACGTCTGGATCTAGGGATGGGGTGCTGACAGCTTTCAGCAGCACCTTGCAGCCTTGCTTTGAAGTCACAAGTAGGTGAGCACTGAGCGTGGAGCTGCAATGAGCCAGGCTTCTAGCAGGGGAAAGTCATAGCACAGGGGAGAGAGGAGTATTAGGTTGGAAATCACCTGCATGAAATCGCCCAAGGTTTGGTTAGGCCTTTCTCTAGTATTGAAGCTCTTAACTCCCTGGAGCTGTAACATCTTTGCTCTGGTTATGACCCATTCCATCTTAATTTTTGGCACTTAGTCTGTGAGTTGAACTTCGTTTATACCACTTCCCGCCACAAAGGACAGCTGAGGGTGGGGACAAAAGATATAAACGCTGACCAGTGTGAGGGGCTCACAATATACAAAATACCTCCATTGGTTTGTTCTGGCCCAGCTCTTCCTGACTGTATGCAGCAGAGCCCAAGATGAAAGAGAAATTTAATCAGGTGGAGGTCCTATGGTATAACACTGCGAGGGGCTGCTTCGCATCGGCTCCTAGACCTGCAATAGCAAGCCGGTAGTTCAGTGAGATCACTTGAAGCCTTGATGCTGCATTGCGCTCCCGTGATTCCAAATAAACCTGGGAACTTCCAGGTATCTGGCTGGAATCTTACCTACATGTGTTAGGCAGAGTAAGTAGGTAAGCCCAATGCAGCACAATGGCTCCAAACTCCATACCCTGCCTCTCCTAGCTGTAGTTTTGTACTGATGGTTGCATGCTGCCCTGTGGGCCAAGCAACATAAATCAACAGTGTCTGAAGTGGGCTTTGGAAGGCCGCAAGCACCCATCCTGCGTCATACGCCACCTAAAAGCCCCATGGTGATATTCCACCAAATTCAGAGGGGCTCACTTCAGCATTACTCCTAGCTGAACTAAACAGACTGGTGCCCTGTAAAAATCTTCTGACCTGGGCAGGTGATTTGAGTCAAGTGTTATGAACCCCGTTTGCAAATTGGAGAGAAGACTGTAAGTGGAGAAGGTTGGTAAAGGGGGCTGGAAAAGCAGAAGAAACAGGAATTCAAGTTGCATTCTCTTCCTTTGTCTACATTTGAGAAGCTACTGCTGTGTCAAGAGCTCCCTCTTGTGCCCAGTGGAAGCCTAGAGGAGTGACAATTCTTCACACTATTGTACTTAGACTGTATCTTCTCAGCTGCGTGGACCGGCTTTCCCCAGTGTTGCTCGAGCAATTCCAGCCAATGTGTAACGACCCTGACCAATTGCCCTGTGGATCAAGTTGGTGCTTTTGTTCTGGTTTCAGCAAAGCTTGCCAGTTCAGCTTTAGTTTAGCAAAGCCAACACAAAAACAGAAATCGAGGTCTCACAGAAGCAGAAACTCAACCTTTTAGCAAACCATTTGTTTTAGGCCAATTTTCATTTGATCATCTGGATGCCTGTTTCAAAACTGCCCAGTGTAATTTGCAGCCGGCTCATTAATCTAACAACTCCAATCTAATCTACTACTGGTATTTCTAAGGCACTGTGCTAACAATCATAGTTAAGAACATTATTATTGTAGGCCCCTAGCAGGGAAGGAATTGATCAAAATAAAGAATACAAAAAAATGGTTGTTGTTCTGGAATATTAGGCACCAGGGATCTATGAAATGATGATCATACTCACATCTGGCAAAAAAATCAGGAAAAACGCAAAAAGATCCATCCCACAAGCAGAAATTCACTCTCCCACATATCCTTCTACCCTTGCTGTGACCATGAGATGAAAAACTCACTCACTTCCTAGGACTCGCACAAACCAACTCTACCTGCCGGCTAAAGTAAGAGGTATGAGGTAAAAGGCTGCATTACGTAAACCAAGTATTAGTTGTTTTGTGGTACTAAAATAATAAATACATCCTCCATAGCTAAGAGCAGCATGGAAGTTATAGCAGTGGGCACATTACAGCTCTCTCATAAAATGAATGCTCTGTTCCCCAGCATATCCTCCTATTGTTGCTACTTACTCCCCAGGCTCCTCAAGGACTAATGAAGGTGACACCGTTGAGCAGTGTGGGTTTCTCTAGGCAAGCACAGAAGGGATTGTGTGAGTGCAGAGGGAAGGAACAAGCTGTGGTTTCTTCTCAGTGGACTCCATTTCTGCATTTCTAGAGGCTGCTACAAGAAAGGGGTTGAACTGCCTTCAGATACTACTAATGGATAGCTAGCCTCAGCTGAATTGTGGTGACCGCTCTAACTACCCCAGCCTCATAGTTTTGATATGACAGTAGCAGAAGTCCCAGATGTTCTTAAGCCTCCTTAAACTCTCACAACAACTTCTTATTTATTCTCCATGGGCAAAAGCACACCTGCGAGAAGTCCAGCAGGCTCAGTAGGAGTTAGGGAGTGGGGAAGGAGGGCTCAACAAATCTAAGAGTCAGTCCATTTTAATCAGGGTGCCTAACTTCAGGGCACAAAGCCCTTGAAAAGTTACTGATCATTTGGGTACCTCAGTGTTTAAGATGCCCGCAAACAGTCCCAATTTTCAGAAAATGCTGAAAACCTGTTATTTTAAATAATGAGGCCCTTTTAGGATTTCTCAGATTGGCCACTCAAATTGAGGCACCAAAAAGGACCAGCCACTAGTAAAGCCGGCTAAAGTTGACCTTAAAATACCCTCTGTTTGCATCCGTTTCCCATCTGTAAAACAGTAGTACTTCCCTCCCTCGCTGGGCAGCAAAGTGCAAAAAACAAACTGAGTAAAACCAAAAGGACTATTATTAGCAGTATTCTCCTTAGTGGTGTTTAACTTGATTCAAAGTCTAGAAATCATCAGCACATGAAACATTTTGGTTAAATAGGCTGTTTTACCATTAACATAAGTACACAAAAAATCCCCCTGTGGACATCATCTCTGTAAAAAAGTTGCTGCATAAAAGACCCTTCCCCCTTCCCCACTCCTAGTTGGCATAGTACGTTTCTATGAACAGTGTAATCTTTATGAATGCAGGGCAAGAACGAGGCATATGAGAGATGAAAATAGCTAGCTGAGAGACCAAATTGTCTTAATATAGACAGGATGAATGGGAACATCAGCTCATTTAAAATTAGATCAGTCAGAGACCTTATTTGAGAATCTGAAAAGCTTGTCTAACTTTTTTGTTCTATTACCTCCCACAAGTGCCTCTGGTTTCAAGGCCAAACCTTGCAGTTCAGGGTAAGAAAGGCTATTTTTAATGTATTTCTCATCTAGGCCTACAAGTTCCCCAGCCTGTTTCTCATACAGCCTCCAAAAGTTGAGACATTTAAACTGGTTTGGCTGGAGTAAGCATCTGAAACGAACTCTGTGGGATTAGGTTGCAGGTGTGAAGCTTGATTAACTGTGCAGAGTGGGGGAGAAGCAGCTTTATTTGCAGATATCGAACACAACACACTTTGCAGGAAAGAGCAAGAAACCATGCAGTTGGCAGATGAGACACACACTGCCCTGCCCATCAACTGTGTTTCATCTTAATCTCTAATTGTAATTACTAGGTCTCTAACCCGAAGCAGGAATTTTTATCCCCCATCACAACACTTTTTTCATTGACATGTCCAGCCAGGTTCTCTTTTAGTAATGCTAAATTCTTGACCCCAGAGAAGCCCTGCAAAAGTCACTTCCACAATCAAATACCACACTGTGGAAGAAAATAGGTCCTTTTATCAGCTATTGAGGATGAATATGTTACGGTGTTCCTAAACAGCTTAACACAGGGTGGGTTTATGTTGAGACGGCTGGCTAAAGGCAGGGATTGTGCATTTTCAACAAAATCCATTTTACTGAGAAAGGTATCTGTAAAAATCCCACAGCAGGATTTTGCATGAGAAAAAATGGGTTACAGACTGAACTGTGTGGCTAGCTAAGACAGCTAGTTTAGAAATCGCACTCGAACATCAAGGGAGAATCCAATGAGGGTGACAAGTTAAATGGATAAGACAACTGCATATTTATGCCCCAAAAATAATCCTATTGTGGTCTCAACTACTTCTTTGATACCAGAAAAATAAATGTCATTGGGCTAGAAACCTGATATTTAGACTTTTATTTCAAGATAAGTGGTGCTACAGTAATCAGGAAAGCAACTGATATTTGGAGAAATTAGTAACATTAGTGCATAACTGCATGTTTATGGAAAAATTGTTCAACTTATTTATAAAATAACAGAATCTTAAAGGTTATTGATACATTGCTATTAATCAAACTAACAAACTGTTTCATCAAGACAATCAGCGCACAGTCATACCTCTTCAAGTTGGGAAAACACTCTACAGTTAAATAGTCAACTCAGAAAAATTCCCAACCTTGACTGCAAGTGGCATATCCTTAACTTTCAAGGATGAGAATCATCTGTGGAGTGGATGTTTGCTGCAGCCCCAGTTCAGCAAAACATTTAAGCACATGCTTGATTCCATCTGTATTCTGTATATAATTATATAACTCTAAGCATGTGCTTAAATTCCTAATGTTAAGCAGTGTTTAAGTAAGAGCTTTGCTGAACAGGGATCAATGCTGAATCAAGTTCTACATGCATGAATGAAAAATTAGTTAATGAAATATAACACACTTAAAAAGAGAAAAGCAGCAAACATCATCTCCACCACCAAGCCTAAATCAAAGACCTTAATGCAGGTGCCAACGCTGGTTACTGTTTACTTTGCTTTCCCACTTCCATCTGCCTCCTGAGGTCAGATACCTCCATGGGGACCTGGACAGTCAGACCATCCATTGACTTCTTAACACACACCTGACACCCAAGGCGAGATCTGAAAAGCAGACATCATAGACTGAATTTCATGTAGCGAAGACTAACATCCTCAGAACCCACTGGTAATGTCCATTCCCTTCTATATATCCCTAGAGTTCATACAACAGGCCAGCTGCTGGTGGACAGAGACTGTACTTTTCACAGAGAAAACTCTCTAAACACCCACTCAAAGAAAATAAATCACACCCACCAAATGGCAAGTGTCCTATCTTTATAAAGAGAGAGAACTAAGACAGAACTATGATGAGCTAAACAGAACTTTCCCATTCCAGAGCACAAATCAGGTACGTTTCTGAGTGCCGGCTCCAACAGACAGGAATGCTTACGTGTCACTGAGCCCATAGGCCAGGTCCAGCATATCCAGTTCCTCATCTGAGATGGCATCCAGCTTCTGGAAGACATCCCTCTCAAAGATGAGGTGACAAGTGGAGCAAGCTAATGTCCCTTCACATGCACCTGCAGGTAAAGAGCATGGTACATCAAAGACAGGCAAGAGAATGAGGCAGATGCTTGTAAGGAACCATGGGAAGAAGAGGTCCTATCTATACCCAGGTCTAGTGGGTCAGGAGAGATTCTAGAGGAAGCCAAGGAGTTATCCTGATGAACACTTGCTGACAACCTAGTGCCTCGTACCTGAGAGGATCCCCTGAGAGGTTTCAGAGTTGATGCATTACTTCAATTATAGATGTGTCATACATTCAAATAAAGAACTAGTTCTATTAATACTGGCTATTGGGGTGTCAGCTCTGATGAGCTTGCAAAGACACTGCCATTCTGGCCTTTTAAATAAACCAAGAGTATGAAACCGTATGAAACCCATGCTGCACTCAACATGTTCATCCTCTGTAAGGATTGTGGGGCAGAAAAGCTAGTTGCTTTTCGGGTATATAGATGCACTCCTAGCCCCCAGGTGGATACATTTTAAAACAGATGACAACCAAAAGAGCAAGAGAAATCCTATTTCATCATTACACTCAGAACCCTGGTCTGTGGCTGGGTGCACCCCACCCTGGAGCATGTGTAAAGATGCCCTTACAGTCCCAGCTGCCTATTGGTTATTCTACATTTGTGTAAGAGCCCAAGGGTGGATGTTATTGCTGCATTGCACCTACCAAAGCCATCAATGCCCAAGTTTTGATTCACTACCACATCCAGCAAGCTTTCTCCTTCTTTGGCTATGGCTGTGAGTTTCTCTCCATCCCGGTTTATAAAATGCACTGTCACTCTCTCTGCAGAGCTGTAAAAGAAATTACAGGAGTTCAAACAAGGTTGAGGCACCTCCACGTCTGAGGCAACTGTTGGCATCATCCAAAATAGTCATCATGTGAGAAGCCTGCATAGAGAGACAGAGTTCTGTAGAGCCATGCTGTAGATGGTGTGTAGTGTGGGTCTGGTTCACAGTCAGGAGGAGCAAAGTAGGATCTTTCCATTTGCAACTGACCCAAATTTGCCCCCATTCCTCAGCATTTCCTATCAACAGAAGTTCAAGTTAAGGATGGGTGATCATAGGCATCCTGTACCTGCAGCCAGCACACCTGCAAATGGAGAGCATCACTGATTTCAACTCATGGGACTGGCTGACTACAGCTGTTACTGGAGGGGTGGTAGCTCACTGTGGGTTAATCCTGTCTCTACCAAGGTGTGGGTACTACACAGCAAAGCAGCTCGGGATCAGATTAAGACTGTACAACAAGGGCTTTTGTCATTTGCTTCCTTTCTTGTTTTCCCAGGGGGATGTTTTGCTAATGCTCCATTTCCATTCTTTGTTCATTCAACCTGAAATGCATGCTGAACCCGCCCTTCTGTCATGTCCTAAGTCACTGGGAGACTTAGTATAAGGCATCAGGAACCAAATTCAGCCTTAGCGTAAAGGGGATGCAGCTTTCACTCTTCTGAAGGGAAGTTGCACCCAATTTCACTAAGGCTGAAGTTAGCCCTAAGAAACTCTAGGTGAAGAGGAAGAATGGCCAATACTATTGAATGTGCCTAATCTGTCTGGAAACCTAAGTGGAACTTGAGACCCATTTTTGCAAGAATGTCTATCAGAAACCAGCTATACAGGTTGCCCATAACTTCTTATAACAAGAGCAATAAAACCCAGCAGGCACTGTATAAAACCTGGGGTGGATTCATTGGGAGCTGCCTCTGCTGTGGTTGCTTTGAAGATAGAAACAGACCTCTCTTGGATGTTAAACTACCCATGCTCCTTTGCACACATTTGACCTACTCAGATTCCTACAGAGAGGCCCAGTAGAGAAATAAGAAGAACTTGGTATAGATAAGGAACTCTTCAAAAGTGACACAATGGGATGCCACAGAGAGCTCTAGGCATCAGGCCATGAAGTAAAAGAGGTGTCTGTAACAGCAGGCAACTCCAAAACATATGCTTGTGACCTTCAAGCTGTTCCAAGGCAGGAGTATTCAGAGGTGCTTTGATACACATGTGTGTTTCCCAGGTAAATCTTCATCAATTTTGGAGCTCCTAAAACATGCCAGGGTCATATTCACTATTTGATAGCTGGTGCATTGTGATATGTATTCCAACAGCAATAGAAGAGCCAGACTTTGAGTCTCCAGGCTGTGCAGCTCATTCAGTAGGCTTCTGCGGGTAGGCAGCTATTCAATCCAGCTTCGGTTCCAGCCTCTTCAGATGCCAGGGATCCAATCCGGAGCTCCAGACTGGGTTCCCGCTTTGATCCAGATGAAGTGGCTCCGAAGCTTCAGAGCCGCCTCCGAGATCCAGCCATAGGATATAATGGGAATAAATGAAATATATATAACTTTGTTGTTTTTTGTCTTCTTTGAATTACATTTGCAGGGATGGTAGCCTCTGCTAGGAGCATGAAGCCTGCCAAGTTTCAAGATGATCAGTGCAGGAGTTTGGGGGGAAATGTACTCCACATTCTTGAAAGCAAAACTCATGTCATATGTATGTGTTACAACACAGGGGGGTGAAAACTGCAGATGTGGTAGCTCCTGGTGAAACCAGAAAGTCTGCCAAGTTTCAAGGAGATAAGTTCAGGGGTTTAGGGGGAACTGCACCTCAAGCTGTGGACAAGCAAAAGTCATGACATGGGTTTAGGGGGAAATGCACCTCAAGCTGTCAAAACTCATGACATGGGTGACCTTGTGTGTGCTAAGGCGCAGCAGAGTGAAAGCTGCAGAGATTGATAGCCCCTGCCCAGGCCACAAAGCCTGCCAGCTGTCGAGGAGATCGGTGCAGGGGAGTTCTGGGGCCCTGCACCCCTAGCTGCTGGCAGGCAAAACTCGTGACATGGGTGCTTGTGCTGCTGACCGTCTCTGTCTTGGGGCAGTTGATTGTTGCCTCTCCTTACTCTGTGGTTTTGTAGGTGTTAGTCATTGCTAATTAACTGGTTACATTAGCTAGCAACTGTGTATTGAGCTGGTCCCTGAGTGAATCATGATTGATTGGTAACTGGTAACACAGTAGCTTAGCAGCCAGGCCTGCAGTAGTGTCTCCCCTCCCCGCCCCGAGACAGACAGTTTTGTCTGCCAGCAGCTGGAGGTGCAGGGCCCCAGAACCCAGACCCCTGCACCGATCTCCTCAACAGCTGGAAGGCTTCATGGTCACAGCAGGGGCCACCATCCCTGCAGCTGTCACCCCGCTGTGCCTTAACACACGCAGTGTCACCCATGTCACGAGTTTTGCTTGTCCACAGCTGAGGTGCAGTTCCCCCCCAAACCCCTGCACCGATCTCCTTGAAACTTGGCAGGCTTTGTGGCCTCAGCAGGGGCCACCACCCCTGCAGTTTTCACCCCACTGTGAAGCAAAATACTACCATAACCAATAGAAAAAGAACAGTTTGCATTGGGATTCTGGCCAGAACAGAAGCAGAAAGTACTGGGCATCCAGGATGCCTGCCCCCAAGAGAACTTTAGTCCAGTCCAGTGGACCAGTAATGAGTACAAGGGAAATGTACTAGCTGCTGAATGCTTTGACTTTCACAGGCTGCTCAAATAAAGCATCAGAAACTTTACACACCAGGGCTCCTAAACCAGGACACGATGTATTGTCCAGGTGAGAGGTAGAGAATACATGGGAAGTTAAATCATTTTTGTTGAAGGCAATACATGGTTTGGCTTGACCCCCCTGGAGATCTAAATCCTTTAGTTAGCCACGGAACAGTTTTCTATCTGTATCACTCACCACTAAGCTAAAGGACAGGGACACTGCTAAGGAGGAGAGGGAAGAAACAGCTCCCATATCCCATTCAGTCCTTGTTCTCTCTGCCAGAAAAGATAAAAGAGTCAAATAAGGCCATCGGTGACGTTTGTACTAGAGACATCTTTCCAATAAGAGACCCACCAATTAATTTCCCATCAACCACTGCACAGCCAAATTGAAACCATCATTATCCCGGGCTACATGTAAATCAGTTCTCAGAGCCTTTTAAAATATGGGGGACTGCCTATAGTGACACCCTTGTGCATGCTGTTTCTGAATGAGGAGCTCACCCAAAGTCCTGTGGGCTCAAAGCAGTTTGGTCAACCTTCCCCCATGTGTTCCATGTTTAGCTTCTAGGTTGCTCTCCAGTCACTCTGGAAAGGTATATCACCCCATTCACAGCCTCAGATGCATTCTTGAGTGGTGATGATGAAGCCAGGTGGCCTTGCTTGTTTCCATTTCTGGCACAGGAAAAAGAATTTGCAACCTTGAGAATGGAGTTTGTTTAGCAGAGGGAACAGGCCAAGTCTGCAGTCCCTTGACTTCCCTCTTATACAAGGCTGAAGGAAGCAACACGGTTTCTAGCAGTGAGATGCTTAGTTAATGCGAGTACAAATCAGCACAAGGCCACATTCCCAGAAACCCAAGGCACAAGGAAATATCTGATGATGCCCCATGCATTGGGAAGGTATAGCATTGTCTACTGACCTCTGACCAATATGCCCCCCAAGTGCAAGCAGGCAAAAATCAAACACCCTAAATTATACCAAGCCCTTTGAGGTTTCCAGTACAGCTGCACAGAAGGATATTATACTACATTTTGATTAGTTTATGATACACATTATCTTGGAAAGCTGAAGCAAGCAGAGTGAGAATAGTTAATTAGGTAGGATCTCTGAAAAAGCAGAAGCAACAGCTCTCAGAGCTTTTCAATCTATTCAATCTCAGGAAAACCTGATCTGAAAATCAATTCTTCCTGGCATACAGAGACTCCCATTGATTTGCTTTTAACAGGGGGTGCTGAAATAGAGAAGAGCAAAAGCACCAAGGTTAATCATTACTCATTACCCTCTCATACTCTCAATTATAAAAGATAGAAGATGTCAGATATATACATCTTGTTAAAATGCATGAACCCAGATCAATGTTGCAGGAGGTGGTAAGAAAATACACCTGAGAAAATGCCTCTATAGGAAGAGGGTAGACATATCTCTTGTGCCAAGCTGGCTGATGAATTTACCCCTGCTCCTGTGAGGCAATCACCATTATTGCATTTTATCTGATCTATACTCTGAGATAAGTAGCAGTAATCAACATTGCACCACTGCCACAATTTCTCTCTAAATTGACTGGTGTCTTTTTACTTGACATCTGGTCACATGGATTCCATCTATAACCTGCAACAGTAGAAACTTCCAAATCCTGATCATCAGCTCTTTAAAAACTACCGTATTTAAGCTGTCTATTTTAGTCATCTCATACAATTTGGATAGTAGAACTAGACTGCTCAGTTTCATGTTCTATTACCATCAGTTTCACTCTCAGGGCTACTGTATTTAGATCCCAGCACTGCTGGGAACAGTTAGCTAAAAGAAAATTCAAATCTTCGGTTTCAAATCCTGGCAGAATCTCTGTTATGTTTGGTAAAACAGCCTTTGCTCCCAAACAAAATCTATAATCAGGATTTTCTAGAGTGATTTTCGGTGCCCAGATTGAGACACTTTAAATGGGCCCGATTCACAGAGAGCAGATACACAGCACTTTCTGAAAGTCTTTTCCAGATGCTTCAAGCTGTGTATCTCAAAACTTGAGCTATCCAAAATGGTTGATCCTTACAGGAAATCTCAGACTTTGTAAAACAGAAAACTAGGGGAGAATACTCCTCTAATTTTTTATTAGCATTTTATAAGGTCATATGCAAGAGAGTGTTGCCTTAAAAAGTGTTTCTGAAAAGAATTTTGTAAGCAATAAGCCAATTAAACAGAAAAACAATTGATAGTGACTGTTCCAAACCCCACTGAACAGGCTTATCAGTACAGCTCCTTTCTCTAAGGTCAGATAAAGGGATCTATTATGTTTTCCATTTAGTTGGCTGGGCACTTTTTTCTCAGTGTGTCATAAGCTTTCTAGTGGACTACAGCCCAACCCATATCACATTTGTTAGAAAGATCTATACATTCCCCTTCTTTTACCCAAAGGAACATGCTTTTCTTCCAA
Source organism: Alligator sinensis (assembly GCF_000455745.1). Classification (NCBI taxonomy): domain Eukaryota; kingdom Metazoa; phylum Chordata; order Crocodylia; family Alligatoridae; genus Alligator; species Alligator sinensis. The sequence goes on from NW_005841956.1 coordinate 3,240,775, forward strand.
ATTATCCTGAACACATTATCCTTTCCTTAAGGGAAACAGATAAAAGAGTTATCCTTTCCTTGACTCTCAGATAAAAGTGTTCCCATCAGAACTGGAGGGAAAGACTTGAAGTAGACCTCAGCCACACAGTAGCCCTCTGCATTTGATTCTTCACCCCTTGCTCACACAGAAATCACTTCTTACCTCAGTCTCTTTGTCTCCCACCTCCGTGGCCCCCTCGACTCAGCTAGTATTTGCAACCTTGTTCCCCCTTTTTTCAGCTTCACCATCACCCCATCCCTTTTCTGGCACAGTCCCTTCTGTTGATATGAGCATCATAAGCAAGTTGACAAGGTTCCTCCCCTGCTCATATTTAACACTCTTGTTTCTTCTGTGTTGCTTGCAGTCACAGTGAGGGTGGCCAATCATAGAGGGCATTCCAGATTTCTGCTACTCTGTCCTCTATTGCTACAAAACCTGATGCCTTTATGTCCTCCATTTTTCTCTTCAAGAGAAGGGAAATAGTAGTATTTTTCTCTTCAAGAGAAAAATAGAGAACATAAAGGTGTCTGGTTTCGTATCAATAGAGGACAACCTGGCTGTCCTCTATGATGGCCACCCTAGTCACGATGCAGCTGCATTATATACTTATTATGTGCTGTTATCCTCTCTCTTGACCTGCCCGCTTCACCGTAGATGGCAAGATTATTGCACAAAGGACTGTGTTTGGAAGGTCCTAGATCACGGCAATGTTTTTACTAACTATTGCAAGGAAGACTTGCAGAACTTGGCTCAACACTTCCAAAATCATCCAAAGACATGGACCCAGTGAAATCCCGCAATCCTCCTCCAGGTTCATTTGTTCTTTGCTTCTGTAAAAAATAAGTGTTTGGGTTTAGTGGGCAAACTACAGTGAGGTAGAGTGATCTCTGAGGTCCTTTTCTAATAGAGAGAAATGAGTTTTGATTCACAGCATCTAATCTTCCCTAGTCCACTTGCATCTGCTTTAACACACATTTTTAAGCAGTTAAGCCAAGGACGTGTTTGCTGTTCCCTGTAATCTCCAAATGATTTCTGGAATCTGGCTATGGGCCTGGATTCTGCATAGAACAGAGGGAAAAGGTTTTTACCTTGTACAGTTGGGCAGAGGTCCATGGGCTTTCCCCCAGCTTTTACTTCTTATTAAAAGACAACCCTGCCTGAAACTGGGGGCCTCTCTAAAATGCCCAGTCCTGATGGGTTCTTAAAGTTCTTCCACACAAAGAGCTCCCCTGCCTTAGAAACACAAAAGGTTCATAGTGTAGTACTGGAGACATGAATAGGGATCCCTGTCCGAAGCTTCTTCCTTCTGGCTCTACAGTGCCTCCAGCCTGAGTATAAATGTGCAACACAGGATGCTTAACTGTAGCCCCCTGGCTGGTTAAAGAGAAACTCCAGCCAACTGGAAGAAGGATTCCTTCAGAAGATATAAAGCTGGGATTCTCAACCAGGATGCCATGACAGCCTGGGGTGCCTTGAGATCGTTTCAAGGCTGCCAGAGGTTGCCATGCAATGTTAGCTGTTAGGTGTGCAAACATGATTCACTACATAAACCCAGAGATTTCAAATAGGAATCCATAGTGTCAAAACCATTCTAACCTGTTGTGGTCCATGAGTTTTTTGGGACTGAAGAATTGCTATATTATTTTTCTGCAGTGAAAAATTGGTGAAAACTAAAAGCTGTTATTTTCCAAGGGGTGTGTTAAGTCTAATAAAGGGTGCCTTGAGTCTGAAAATGCTGAGAACCATTAATAGAAAGACTGAGCAGTCTTGAAGATACGCAGGAAATTTAAGTAAATGGTAAGAACATCTATGAAAAAGTTGAAGGAAAAAACAGTTAACATTTGTTCCTATTTGTACTTCAGTAGTATAACAGCTCCTGCTATTAATTATGGAACAGGTCTATTTGCCCTGAGGACTTAGTTCCTGCATAGAGAGAGCAGTCACTTGTTTCAACACCACCTCCTGCTCAGCTCTCAGAGGGTGAGTATCATTCAAACATGATGTGAGCTGCTGGCCTCCACCCAAAGCCTGGTGGCACTGTAGCCTCTGCTGTGTTCTCTCCCTCACGAGCTGGGTGTAAAGAGCAAGGCCAGAATTTGATCTCATGTGTCACTGCCTCACGTAGCTGTGGAGTGAGGCTATGGGTAGGACATATCCTTAAAGGAAAGGAATAAAACCACAAGGAGATGTTTTCTGTTTCTCAAAACCCACTACCAACTCCAAAAAAGAAGCTTAATGAAGAGCACTATCTGAAACTTTTAAGACACACTATGCAATCTTGTCTTTCTCCAAGCTGCCAAAATCTAAACCCCCCACGGGCTAATGTAAAATTAAGGGAACTGGAAAATGGGCCCCAGACTTTACAAAAAACCCCAAGTCTCCACATCACAAGACACCACCTTTGTGTGAATTAGCTACTTGGTTGGGGGTCTCTACTGAGGGGTCAAGAAATAACTGGGGCAACCCAGTTTGGTGGGACTCAGGAGATGAGGTTTTCTCTGCCTTCCTGGGTGACCCTGGCAACATCCCCAGGTCAAAAAAAAGGGCATAGAAAAAAAGTGGGGCAGTGCATGGGGAGCCCAAAACCAGAGCCCAGCCGGCCAGAGCCACACTCCAGCAGCTGGCCAGGCTCCCAGCTGCAGGAGTGACAAGGGGTAAGGACCCCAGGTAAGGCGGCTGGGGCCAGAAACTGTGTGCTAGCCCCAGCCTCCCCTACCCCACCCAAGGTAACCTGCCACGCACCAGAGCATGCGTGGTATGGGTGTTCCCTGAGGACAACTAGCAGCAGCACAAGGTGTACCCTTGTTAGTTGTCCCTAAGGAACCAAACATCTGCACACATCTGGACATGGCCTCTGTGCCTCTCTTTCCCCTTTCACTCTTTGCATGGCTTGTCTTGGGAGAGTTGCTGTGTTTGTACAAAAGGTAGCACAATGGAGCCTTCATCTCCACTGGGGTCTCTACTGCAGTATAAATAAATAACCAGAACTGGACCACAAAGAGTGAGTTGCCCTTACCTTGTAGCTCAGAGTTATGCACATTGGCAAGAGAAGAGGAAGAGGGAAGTTGGCCATCCATTGTCTATAAATAAAAGGAGGTTTTCATTCTCCAGTGCTGCCAAGCAGGCACTAAACTCGCACTGAAAATGAGGAAAGGAACTCAGCGCCTCTGACTGAGATGACAGTCGCATGAAGTCTGGTACGCAGGGTACCATTACGCTCAGTAGGTCACAAACCAACAGCAGTGGAGCTGCGGCAGCACACAACTCAACGCAGCCTGCAACACCTGCCAAGCTCCATGCTCACATGGCCTGTGTGACTGGGACTCAAGCTTGCTCATTTGAAGGTAGCTCATGTGCACTGCACCACAGTCCCTGTTGGGGCTGTTGTGCGAACATACCCTCACTCCAGTCCAATGGCGTGAGCTTCCAGCAGAATGTGTTGGACTCATCCCCCCAATATTTACACTTCCCCCATTCAAACCCAACTCCCTGCTCTCCCCTTTACAGCACCACAAAGGTAGCAAGAGTCCATATAGCAGGAACTATACCCTAACTACACATCTGGCCCAGACATCCCACACAGACCACACAGTCCTGCAGCTGTTGTCACCTCAGCTAGCAGATCACACACAGTTCGCTGCAGACTCTCTCGCTAATCATTTCCTCATATCTCCCTGTGGGTCTTTTCCCTACCCCCTGCATCTCAGCAGGCTGAGCTAGAAGCCCATGACTAGCCCTTCCTGAAAGGCTGTTTTGTCAGCAGTGAGGTGGAGTTTTGCCTTCCACTTACCTGGGGTCCCCTGGGACATCATGAAGCCGGTGCGTGGAGCTGAAGCTTCGCTCTGGCTGCAGTGTGGCAGGTGCCTGGCTGTGCTCAGCTACTTTGCAGGGCTGAGCTTTGCCTATGTTAAGTCCATTTAGCAAGGGTCGGAATAGCCTGGGGACACGCCAAGTTATCATGTTAGCTAAGTCTTGCTTTGTCTCTTCAGACTCTTCCTTGTTGCAAAGCTGCCCGGCTTCTGAGGTATAAGTAGAGCTGAGGGAAAGGGAAAAATCTAGGACAGCCTCCTGGGATGGGGGGGGTGGGGAGTGGTGGGAGGGAGTGTTGCTGGGATCTCCCCGCAGACCAACCCACTTGTGATAGTTTTGTTCCTCAGTCAGGGGAAGCCAGTGAATCAGCAGCAATGAGCACAGTCTGCACCCACCTGAGCAAGTCTGGAGCCTAGATGGACACACTTCACTGTTCCTTCCAAGTGTCTCTCTCACTTGAGCAACCCAGCACATCACCATATCCCTTGCTGTCCCCAGCTCCAGTACATATTCTGACCTGCAGGGCGGGATAGTCGATGAGGACATTTTTATTCCAGGCTTCTATTTGCTTCTTCAAGAGGAGACCGTGTCCAGATGGTTAGAGCAGTGGGCAAGGAGCCTTGGGTTGTATACTCAACTCAGGCACTTTGTAAATATAGGTAAACCACATTGCCCCTCTGGGGCTCAGCTTTCTACCTCACTGGGAGGGGGAGGAAAAGGGGGCTAGACTCAGTCAATAAATGTTCTGAAATCCAGAGCTGAAAAATGCTATAGAAGCACAAATTGATGCAAGTCCTTCCAATTAACATGGAATTTAGTAGTAATGATAACCCTAGAGATTGAAATGCTCAGTTTATCCTGCAAGCAAATACAGTTCTGAGAGCAGCAATACTTACTGAGCCTGCCCTCTGCCTTACCCCTGACCTAGAAGTGATCCGCAGCTCCCAAGGTGATACAAATCCAGAATTGTCATGATTTTTTTTTAATAGTTCTTATGGAAACTGAATTATTCCTAAAATATATATATTCAAATAACTGTCCAGTTTTTAATAACATTCGTTTTAATCAGGTTTATTGACAAAATGATGTATTAATTACCAACATTACTGATAACCTTTGAAAATGGAATTCTCTAGGTTCCCATTTGTTTAAAAAAACTGGTAATAAACCATCACTCAACCCGTTGGTGGGAGAAAAGTTACAGCATGAAAACCCTACCTTGTCAGAAAATGTCTCCGGGTGCTCACATTTTGAACAGCAAAAAAATTTCAACCATTCAAAAATCTCATTTTCAGCTGAAAGGCTTTTGGTCCTTGGAGTTTTAGCTTCTAACATAACACTGGAAAATATCTGTGGAAGGTAAATACCTTTCCAGGAAAAGTAGACTTAGTCCAAATATCCAATTACCTGTCCAAAAAAGGTGTTGATGAGAATTTCCAAGTAGATGTAATTAAAATGCACCATTGGCATTTTTTCAATTACTCTTTTAAGGTTAAATGAAGGTGATATGAAGTGTTCAGGGAATGATATCCAGGATTAGGAGCAAAAATCGGCTCCCTCCTTTGATCTCAGGAAAATTCTTATCTCGAAAGGTACCTGCCCACCCCCTGATGTACTCATAGCATCAGTGAGACACTCCCAGGATTATTTGATTTCCTCTTCATCCTTTATCAGGCTGGGCTCCCATTGACAGCAAGGTCTGCATCACTGTCTTTATAGGAAAAGATGCAAAGAGGTAAGGAGAGGAAAAGGATGCTCCACTTCTGGTCCAGAAACGATGAACCAAAGAACTTAAACACAACAGAAATGCCAGCACCAGAACAAGTTGCATGGACTCCTTAGCTACAGAGCCCTCCGAAGGAGTCACTGGCTCTCTCAATTCCCCAAGCTTCCCCTCAAACACCATGTCTCCATTACATGGCATGTAATGCACACAGCAGCCAGAAGAGTTCCCCACAGACCTTGCAGCTCCAGACCCTTGCCAGCCCGGGCACTGAATGTGCTTCTCTTCTCCCCCACACTGACCTAAGTCAGGGGTTAGCTGGGAGAGACCAGCACAAGCAAAAGGGACATCAAGCCCTTCACTGCTAAAACCTTTCAGTTTTTTATCTGTGGAAGGCAATAAGATGGTGCTTAATCCTATGTTTTATACACGGTGCGATTTAATGCAGATCAGAACAACCACGTGTCACCTGGAAGCAGAGCTGGCCTTAGGCAAACTGGTGCCCTGAGGAACTTGTATTTTGGTAGCCCCTCCCCGTACCCATGCCCCCTCTCCCCCCAGCAGCATCGCTGCAGGCAGAGGCAGGCGGGCATTGGTACTGGATGCAACTTGGCAAGGAAGCCAAGTGGCATGGTGTGCCAGGCAGGTGGGTGGGCAGGCAGGCACTGCTGCTGCCACCTGCACTGCCCGGCCTGGCTCCTCCTGAGCAGCAGCTGGGGGTGGAGGGCAGGCTGGATCGGGCACCACTCTGCCTGCCTGGGCCAGGGATCCTCTGGGGTGGGGAGGGGTGAGAGCTCTGCTGTGAGCATGGGCTGCTCACATGTAGCTGCATGTGTGGTGCCCCCCTGACCATGGTGCCCTGAGAGGTTGCTCACATTGCCCACCCCTAAGGCCAGCTCTGCTTGGAGGTGCTATGCACTGAATCATAACGTGCAACCAAACAAAGAAGATTATAACATACGCCGAGTTCATCCAGAAGTGTCTGTGAACCAGTCAGGTCTTTTCAGCAGCCACTGCAAAACTGTTAACTCTGCTGCAAAACTCCCTTATTAGAATTTGTGTAGCCCAGCACATTTTCTGATAGCAAGTGGGGAATGTCAAGGTACAGGTACAGTGGTAACCTGATCTAGTCATTACAGGGATTAGCAAAGGAGTCTGTGCTTCCCACAGTGAGGTAGTTGCTATATGTCCATTGAATTGGTCAGGAAAGAAGTGTTAAGGGGAGTAAACACAGACACACAGTCCATACCCAGTGAACTCGGTTTATAAATCTGCACGATAATGAATGTTAGAGATGGACAAAGCCCACCATGGAAGGGGCTCTCAGTCATTCACAGGGGTACTGCCAGGGTCAGAGTCCAGTGCCCTGCATTCATACAATCCTTCTCATCATCGCTTGAAACCTTCACGCAAAACCTCAAGGCACAATACCCGAAGCATCAAGAACATCCTATATGTCATAGGTGACAGCAGGGGAGATGAGAGCATAGAGTTCCCTACATTAAAATTTCTTGTTTTAAATTATTTGTGTAATAGTTTGTGAAAACTACCCTCACCAACAAGTGTTATGTAGACGGCACGTCCCTCAAGGTAGAATCCTCCTTGTTCACACAGCTGCCACTGTGGTGGCACAGTGCTTCCTCCCTGCCGTTTTTTTTAACAGGAGATGGACCCAAACCAGGTCCTGAGCCAAGTTCGGTGGAAAACCAGACCCAGCCCAGTCCTTCACCCCTGGTTTGAATCTATTGTAGACTGTACTGAACCCCACCAAAGGCCAGGAAAGTGCCAAGCTAAATCTAAATTTTGTGACATGAGGCTACCTCTAACTGCCAGCAGTAAACAACCCCTGGAGAGCCTTCGAAGACTCTGCGAACCCCTTAGATCTGCCCAGGGATTTACTGTGTGTTGCAGGTCTCATCCCCTCTGCACTGTCCCTTCTATACCCTGCAATCTCCACTTTGTTCAACAAGAACTAGACTTGGTGCAAGCAACACACAGCACAAAACAAGAGCACGTCCAAACAAACAGCCCAGCAGCTTATCTCATCGGCAAGCCTTGAACCGAGAGATACAAGAGATGTATGGGCAGCAGCTCTCGGGCAAGGACGCCAGCATGTTTGTTTGGCACTGACCTCCCCTCGCACTAAGAACTCGGAGACAGCTTGGTGAATGGCAGGTCAATGGCATGAAGACGACAGACGGGCTTAGCCCAGCAGGGACTGAAATCCGAGCCACTACGCCCATGCCTCGGAGAGCACTGAGGAGGGAGGAAGAAAATACACTCCTTTTACTAAGCCAGGAGCAGTGTTGCCCAGGCCTGGTGAAAAATCATGTAGGGATCAGCTGCCAACAGGGCACCTTAGAGCCTCTGAGGGTGGCATTATAGGAGGGTAGGAGGTATACACCTGCCACTATACCCCAAAGCCAGAACCAGTCCCAGGATTAAAATGCAGCATTTCCAAGGCAAGGTCTCATTTCCCAAGACTGAAACAGTGAGAGCCTTTGAACATGAAACAAGTCCTCCTGCAGTTAGGAGAGCTCACTGGCTGCCAAATGGTTAGTGCTCTGCCCTGCTGAGTTGGTCGAGTCCTGGGGCCAGCATTTGTTTCACTGACATGGCAGGAGCTGCGGGAAAACTGCTTTTGACAGCGTGCTACGTTTGGCCACTGCCATAGCAGCAGGGCACACCACACTGGCACCCTTCAATGCCTCAACACAGGCTGGGGAGGGGGTGAGAAAGCAAGAACCAGTTGCTTCCCAGCCTGAAATTCATTAAGCCCCTTAACCACAAGACGAGGGACAATCCACTTAAGCTAGAGGCAGTTTCTGAAGCGCAGGAGACAGGCAGCAAGATGCCTTTAAGCTGCTGCAAGCAATAGGATGGGCAGCAAGTTAATCAAAGCAAAATCAACATGTGGCTGCTGGGAGGAGAAGTTGCTTAATGGCATTGCGGCAGCTCTCCGGAAGCCAACACAGCAGCACTTCCTGGAAACCAAGCCCAGATGCTCCAACCAGCGCCCTAGCAGGCTGGGGCTGCTTCACTCCTTCTATGGGCATGTTCATTAAGGCTTTGCTTCAGCAAACGTATAAGCTGAATCAGTGGGAGGCAAGAGCCAGATACAAACCCAAAGGCTATTTGTGCTGATTCTGTCAGGCCCTGGGTTTTGTACAGACAAGTCTAGCCTGAAAGCATGTGTTCATTAACCCTAATGTTGCCAACAACCACCATGCAAGACAGGGAGGCCCAAAATCTCTTAACCAGCTGCTTCGCATCCAGTTTAATTGCATGTAGCAGCATTCCAAGCATACCCTTGCATACTGCAAATACAAGTTCATGGTCCTGTCCAGGAGCTATTGCCTAAGCTGAGCTGCAATCTTGACTCAGATTGAAGGACAGAGATCATGATCAATTCCTTCACCATTTTTAATTAGCCCCAGTTGGGCCTCTCAGCCTTGTCATGCATTGAGAGGTAAATATCCAAAGAGATCAGGGTAGAAAGCACTCATCCCCCCAGAGCTGTGGAAATGAAATATTCTGTCTGTACCCTCTGGATAAGGAACCAACTGCTTTGTTGTCTGTGGGGAGTCATAGAGCAAGACACACTGGATCTCTGCTAGCTCTGATCCTACTCTTCTGCTCTAACAATAGCAATATGGCAGGTGCCTGATGTCCTGACACATGTAGAGAGAGGACTCTGGAATAGGGGAGGCTGGAGGAAAGGACAGATTAAGTGGTCTGAACCAAGAAGCTACTGAGTTCAATACCCCTTTTCTATGCCAATTTGCCTATCTGGAAGGAGGAAGACAGAGATGGGGTGACCATATTTCCCAAGTCACGAAACAGGATACTCCAGTCCCACCCCACCCTGCCCTCTCGGCACAGTTACATGAGATTGCAGTGTGGAGGCACGTGGTTGCTGAGCAGAGGGGTAAGGAGCACTGTGGGTGGCTGGAGGACTGGCAACTCCTTATCATGCCCCAGGGTGGGGAATGCCACTTCTGTCCTGTTTTCAGAACACTTTACCCGAAGTGTTGTGAAAACAGGCCAAGGCACTTAAGGGAGCCCACCCCTGCCCCAACCCTGGAGCGAGCTGTAGGCAAGGCAAGGCAAGACAAGGCAAGGGCCCCCAAAGGGACACTTGCATGCCTGTACACAAATGCCAGGAGCTTGGGGAACAAACAGGAGGAACTGTCCTCCTGCTTAACACAAATAACTATGATGTCATAGGGATAACGGAGACCTGGTGGAACTCCACCATGACTGGGCCACAGGTATAGACAGCTATACCCTATGCAGGAGGGATCGAGTGGACAAAAGGGGCAGGGGTGTAGCTCTCTCTGTCAAGGAAAGCTATGCGTCCCTGCAAGCTGACATTGGCATCCAGGGTGGATGACTAGAGACTCTCTGGGTTAAAATCTGTGGGGAACACGGCACAGGGGACACAATGGTGGGAGTCTACTACAGACCCCCGACCCAGGATCAAGAGTTTGACCAGGAGTTCACCAGGGAATTGGCTGAGGCCGCACGCTCCTGGTGCATGGTTGTCATGGGAGACTTCAAATACCCAGACATCTCGTGGGAAGAGCGCTCGGCCAAATCCGAGTGGTCGCAAAGCTTTCTCTCATGCATGGATAAGCTCTATCTGATGCAAGAAGTTGACGGGCCTATGAGAGGTAAAGCGCTGCTTGACCTAGTTCTGGCAATGGGGAATGACCTAATCAGCGACCTAATGATCAAAGGGAAGCCGGGTGACAGTGACCACAAGCTGATCACCTTCACCATCCACCATAAAGCTGGCAAGTCAGTCAGCAACACTGAAGTCCTTGACTTCAGGAAAGCTGACTTTGACAAGCTCAGCAGGCTCGTCAGGGAGGCTCTAAAGGGCCACAGCCCAAAGGGGAGGGGAGTTCAGAACGAGTTGTTGCTCCTCAAGGGAGCAATCCTGGATGCACAAACTAAGTCTATCCCATCTTGGAGGAAAGGCACCAGAAGGGCACAGCAGCCCCCTTGGTTCTTCAGGCAACTAGTGGACCTCCTGCACCTAAAAAGAAAGACCTACAAAGGATGGAGGATCGGATCCACCTCCAAGGAGGAATACTCTGTGCTGGTCTGGACCTGCAGGGAGTGAACCAGGAAAGCCAAGGTTGCAACAGAACTCCAATTAGCTACTAGTATCAAGGACAATAAAAAGTCCTTTTTTAGATATGTGGGGAGCTGGAGGAAAAGCAAGGGCAACATTGGACCCCTGCTAAACCAGATGCAACAGCTGACAACCGGCGTCCAGGAAAAAGCCAACTTGTTAAATAGGTACTTTGTGTCGGTCTTTCACCAGTCCCATGGGACACCCCTGCCCATTACAGGACAGGGATGTCCAGGTGAGGGAGAGTCCATACCATCCATCAAAGCTGACCTTGTGAAGGAATACCTTGACAGGCTGGATACCTTCAAGTCAGCCGGCCCTGACAGTTTACACCCAAGGGTACTCAAGGAGCTCACTAGCATCATAGCCCAGCCTCTGGCATAAATCTTCGAGAACTTGAGGCGGTCTGGTGAAGTGTCCAACGATTGGAAGAAGGCCAATGTGATGCCTATCTTCAAGAAAGGGATAAAAGTGGATCCAGCAAACTATAGGCCCGTCAGCCTGACCTCTATCCCGGGGAAGGTATTAGAAAAGATTACCAAAGAGACCATTCTTAACAGACTGGCCAGTATAGCAACATCCTGAGGGACAGCCAGCACGGGTTTGTTGCAGTAGGTCTTGCTTGACCAATCTTATTTCCTTCTACGACCAGGTGACCTATCACCTGGACAAGGGAGAAGAGATTGATGCTGTATATCTTGACTTTTAAAAAGCCTTCGATCTGGTATCCCATGATCACCTTTTAGCAAAACTGGCTAATTGCGGTCTCAGGCTCACCACGACCAACTGGCTGGGGAATTGGCTCCGTGGTCAGACCCAGAGGGTGGTGGTTGATGGAAGTCAATTGTCATGCTGCGCTGTGACCAGTGGGGTCCCTCAAGGCTCTGTCCTTGGGCCTATACTATTTAACATCTTCATTAATGATGTGGACATTGGTATCAGAAGCGGACTGGCCAGGTTCGCCGACGACACCAAACTCTGGGGTAAAGCATCCACACCTGAGAACAGGAGGGTGATCCAGGCCGACCTTGACAGGCTCAGGAAATGGGCGGACGAGAACCTGATGGCGTTCAATACTGAAAAATGCAAGGTTCGCCACCTTGGGAAGAAAAACCTGCAGCATCCTTATAGGCTCGGCAGTGCTACGCCGGATAGCATTATGGACGATAGGGACTTGGGGGTCACGACTGACCACAAAATGAACATGAGCCTTCAATGTGATACTGCTGCTAGTAAAGCAACCAAAACGCTGGCTTGCATCCATAGATGTTTCTCAAGCAAATCCCAGGACATCATTCTCCCGTTGTACTTGGCCTTGGTGAGGCCGCAGCTGGAGTACTGCATCCAGTTTTGCGCTCCACAATTCAAAAAGGATGTGGAGAAGCTTGAGAGTGCAGAGGAGAGCCACGCACATGATCATAGGTCAGGAAAACAGACTTTATGATGAGAGTCTGAGCCATGGGACTCTTCAGCCTAGAAAAGCACAGGCTTAGTTGTGATCAGTGACTACCTATAAGTTTATCAGGGGCGCTCATCAGGATCTGGGGGAACGTCTGTTCACCAGAGCACCCCAAGGGATGACAAAGTTGAACGGTCACAAACTCCTCCATGACCATTTCAGGCTAGACATAAGAAAGAACTTTTTTACTGTTCGAGCCCCCAAGGTTTGGAATAGACTGCCACTGGAGGTGGTTCAAACACCTCCTGTGAACGCCTTCAAGAGACATCTGGATGTTTATCTTGCTGGGAACCTATGATCCCTGCTGACTTTGTGCCCCTGGGGCAGGGAGCTGAACTCAATGATCTTCCAAGGTCCTTTCCAGCCCTAATGTCTATGAGATCTATGAAAAATGAATGGGATGCCTGGGGTGGGTTTAAAATGAACCATCCCAGAAAAAAAACAAGCATACAGTCACCCTAGACAGTGAATATGAACCTGCCCCCAGGAAAGCGTGAATCCGGTAATACTGGTTGAGCAGAAGATTCATGGTGCTGTGAGCTTCCTGTAGGCACTGAATTAGCCAGACTTGGGCCTGTGCTACTTAGCAGCAGCAAAACTTAAGGAGACTAAATCCCACTACAGTAAAGTTTGTCCAACTAAGACATGCACAGATCCAAGGACAATGGGACTGGGAGAAGTTTGGGCTTTATTCCTAACATATCAAAAATTAAATTGCCTATGACATCTCAGCCTGGCATCCCTCAGAGGGGCTAGGGATAGACATTACACATAAACCCAGTTTAAGTGATCAAAAACTGGTTTAAACCTGTAACAGAACAGAAGCTCAGTGCACATAAACCAGTTTGAAAATGGCTGAAACTGGTTTGCAATGAACCTGGCTGGATGTAATATCAGATTTAAGTGATTTGGGTCAATATCTGTCCCAGAGCCTTTACTGGTTTAAGATAAACCAGACACCCCCAGCATGCCGGCATGCTCTCAGCTCCACAGCAGGGCTGCCCCCACTCCCCTCCCCGCAGCTGCAGCTCTGGCAGAGACTGCAGGCTTCTCCCCCCAAACTAAGCAAAAATTCCCCCCTCCCCTCTCTTGCTGAGGAAATGTCTGTGTATTAGCTAGCACAGGGGTTGTCAACTGGGGGTACACTTACCCCCGGGGGTACTTGGGAAGGACCCAGGGGGGTACATGGCAGCAGTGTGGAGAAGCAGGAGCCCTTGGGAAGCGTGCTGCTGCCACAGGCAATAGTGCACGATGGCAGTGGCAGGCAGCAGCATGCAGCAACAGCAGGCAGTTGTGGCAGTGGCAGCAGAGTGTGACGCCAGCACCCCCCGTCAACTGGCTGCCAGGGGACATCCTCCCGGCTCATCCAGAGGGTACAGTCCAGGAGGAATACCCACCACAAGGGGCACACTCCTTAAAAAAAGGCTGTAAACCCCTGAGCTAGCAGACCACATGCTGGCTACTGTCCATCCTGAATACCAGCTACCTATTGATTCTACCTGTTGAATGTCCCTCTGTTGTTTTTTTAAGGGGGTGATAAACACCATTATCAATTCCCTGCTGGGCTTATCAAAGTGCCCTGCTGGGGTCTGGCCATTCCCCCCTCAGCTCAGTGCTGTGGAAGGGATGGATAGGCGTCCTCTAGCGCTCCCCAGCTTCTAGCCTGAGCCACTGCAGGCATATGCCTGCATGTCTGGGATGTCTGTGCAGTTACAAACCAGTTCTGCCTAGCCAGGTTAAACTAACCTGCAAAGATTGGATCAGTTCAGGCTCAGACTTTTTGAATGCCTGTCCCTAGGCAGGGAGATGACAGCAGGCACATCCAAGACATAACAGAACAAGGTAAGAAGCTGCCCATGTGCACAGGATTCGGGTCATCTGCCAAAACCCACCAACCCCAGCCCCAAATTAAGACCAGGTAGACAAATTTTTATTCCAAGTGAACAACAGTTGCCTTTATGCCAGGGAAATTTGTACTGGTGTATCCAGATGCCATCTAGGTCTCGCTCAGCCCTCACCAGGGCCCCTAATTCAGATGCACAAAGGCTGTCCCATAACCAACAACCTGAACCCAAATAGTGTATGGAGGCAAGATGCCTCTATGGCTAAAACAGGGGCCTGGGAGTGATGGGATGATTTATGGCTTGGCTCTCAGGGATGTAGAGCATGCACAATTCTCCTCAGCTCGAATTCACAAGTACTGAGGACCTCTAAAATTAGGCCACTGACCTCTGTACCCAGGTTTCAACCCCTGTAAAAAGGAGGTGAACATTTGCTTGCCTAAGTCTTTCTGGTGTGTTACAAGGTCTCTTAGGGAATGACACAAAGGGAGTGGGGAAAGATGTTCTTCAGTAGAAGTGAAAAGACCACTCCGTCCTCCTCCCAGCCTCACAAGGCAAAGCTGCAGCACTGGGCTGCTCCTTCCCACATGATAAATGCAGGCCAGGAGGTTGAATGAATGGCAGGACTTCTATGTCCTAGAAAGCAGCGATTGCACAGCAGGGTGAAGGCCTCCAGCAGTTAGAGAGGCCCTGCCAAGTCTTGCACTTACAATACCACGTGCTTTTTCCTCACTCAAGGATTCTGCTGAGATGAATGGGGGCTCTGCCAGTGCACATGGGATACAAATGGCCTTCATCAGCACCTTCTGACTCAAACCCAATATATCCCAAGCCCCTTGCCACCCCTTTCAATCTCTGCAGCAGACAGCCCTGGCTTGGTTTCCCTGGAGCCTCAGAATTAGCAGCTGCCACAGGAGCGATGGACACTTGTAATTTTCCAGCTTGCTCCCCTGACCGGGGGCTGTTCCAATGGTTTGCTCTGGACAGACCCTTACAGGTCTCTCCACAAATACAGATTCATGCAGCAACTCACCTCTCCATTTTTTTCTTGTTTCTCCTTCCCTTGTTCCCACTTTGCCATGCTTTCCTCAACACTTGCATCTCCCTTCCTGCCTCCCCTTGCCAGTTTCCCTCATGCTTACAGATGAACTTACCCATGCCTTTCTATGTATGCATAGTTTCCCTTGCTACCATTGATCTTGATTCTCCACCACAAGTCAAATATTCATTCAGATGCTTAGCGATCCAAGTCACTATCTAACACACTGCATCAAATATCCAGGGACTAATCTCAGGAGCTGCAAACACCAGCAGGCAGAAGCCAGTGCTTCTTTAAACCCCCCAACACACTCATGAGGATTGCTCAAGTTGTGGCCTCATGTCTTGAGTAGATCCTGCAAGAGAGCTCAGGCCTGACATTTTCCTGGAAGGGATAGAAACCCTACAGCTTGTGTGGGAAGCAAACATGAGGGTATACACCAATTAGCAGTGCACAGCAATTAAGGGAAAGCAATGGAGTTAATCTGCTAATTACACCAGCATAGGTGGTCTTTTCACTTATTAGAAAGGTGGCAACTCATTTACAGCACACTGCGTAAATCACAGCACTGGGAACCATGTTAACTGCAACTACAGCTAGGTTTATTTTACGTTTCCCCCAAGGAGCTGTATTAGATGTATACATGCAACTCATTCAGAGGCCATGAATTTAACTTTCTGTGCTGACTTTTCCCTCTAGCTGTACAGGACATTTTGGGGAATTTACTAGCTGCAAAGGCAGCTGGAAGGAGGCACATGAAAGAAGTATGATAGAGGGGGGACATTGGTCACCATTAGCAGATCTGAAGTCAGGACCTCCAACTCTAAATTAATCCCCATCTTCTACCACTCCAGCTGAAGAATCAACTCCAACAGGATGGAGCAGGCACCCCCTGGAGAGCAGCGAAGGCAGATGCATCAAATACCCATCAAATTCTTATGGAGACACCTACAATTTAGTTGGTTTATTCTCCATAATCTAGAATAGGGAAGGAATTCCAATGTAAAGTCTATTTTTGGTGGGAGAAGAGTTAAACAGATCCTACCGGGTAGAAAGTGAATGTAGAGTTTAGCTTTAAATGCTTTCCCAGGAGTCTGGCATGAAGGTCTAAATTGCTGATCACCGATAGTCTTCCATACATCTGAACTGCACTAACCAGCTTGGTATGGATAGGCATTACATCCTATTCTTGTTCTTTGTGGGAAAAGAGGAAGTGGCTGGGAGGGTACACAAACTGAACTTGCTTTATCTGCTCAGTCACAACACTGGGTTAGTTCAAATCTGTTGTGCCACTTTGTCTCCCACACCCACCAGCACATGGAAGGAGGGTCTCATGTCAGTAAGTACTGGGTTAGCCAGTTAGAAGCCACTGTGTTTGTTAGGGCAGAGGTTTCTATTTACATTGGACTGGGGGGCAGGAAATAAGACAAAACCCCCCCCCCCCCAAAAAAAAAACCCCAAGAAAACCCCCCAAAACAAAACCAACCTTCTGGATTGTTCAGGTATGAAAAAAGAAAAGGCCAGGGCAACAGAAGGAACAAAGGTGAGGGATGGAGGCTTCAGTCTCAGCACACATGCTGTACCTCGGCAGAGGGACAAGATGCGAAGGCTAAATTTCATCTCTCTCCTATGGGCCGACTGTATTATGCTGTCTGAAGGTTACTGTTGCAGTCTCAGGCAAGCACCTAACTTTGCCCAAATGAAGTCACGTGCACCAAAAAACAAGCACTTGAGTCACTACCCATATGCAAAACCAGAATTGGTGGGAGTCTTCTCATGGAGAGCGCTATGCACAGCACCCTTCTCTACACCTCAGGACACAAGCCCTCTACGAGAGCTTTACTGACAGACCCGATTGCACTTCAGTAACCTCACTGCTGCATACTCGGAGGATGGCTGAAACTCTTCCTGTGCAAGGCTTAGAAGAGTATTATGCAGTAACATTCAGGATAACAAGAGTTGCACATTTTGTGCGTTGTGGAGTATGCACAGAGATCTCACCTAGGAAGCCCCACATTGGGATGCTATTGTAAAGAGAGGCCCCAGCTATGCTGGATGCCCTATACAGGGGATCTAGTCCTCCAAAGCAAAGGTTGTCAGTCTAAACGCAAAACACCAGAGAAAGGATAAATGGACAAAGGATTTGAAGACGACAAATTAGTACAGTGCAAAACTAGTACTTTTGAGTTGCATGTTTTCCTTCTCACTGGGGAAAAGCAGCAGAGTAAAAGAGATGAATAAGAAAGAATAAGGGCAAAGACAAGGCAATAAACTCTTTTCAGACTCCCATCCTTTTTTCCCAAAGGATACAGTGCTTTGGCAATGCCAACTCATGCAAGAGAGGATTAGGATTGAATGTGATAAGGGCACATGGCCATTAAGATTTTATACATTTTGGAAGGGTGTGTTGTGCTTTCACAGGAAAAATTTAAGCCTCTTCTACAAGTCAACTGGCTGCCAGATGTTCAGACAAGCAAGCCCAAGCAGATACCAAGCAAAAAGTGGAGTGGGGTAGCGGTTTAAAATTAAGATGGTAACACAATGGGTTAATGAAAGTTTTGTAGCCTTAGCATTCATTTCTTCTACACCTGCCGCTTGCATTTTTGGAGTTTGGTTGTTTTGGTTTTTTGTTTTTATGGTTTCTCACATAGTTTCTTCTATCTTTTCCCCCAAACAAAACTATGGGGGGGGGGGGGGGAAGAAAAAAAAAAAGGACAATGAACAAGAGAGGTAGCAATGGCTGGCCAAAAGGTAATCAGGTAACAAAAAAATCACATGACTAGTTTCCCATTCCAGGTCTACTCAGTTAGGTATAGCCATGTTAATCAGCTATGTCTCGTTTTAGCAGATAGCAAGCATGCTGCTGCAAGTTCTTGCACAATGTGCATCTTAATGTAGGCCTGCAGGCACTGTAAGAGGAAGTAGTCTTAGCCTGTGCAGAAGGGAGAAGGGAAGTAATTGTACAGCACACACCCCTCTCTAGCCTTCTTGGAGATTCACATTCAGTCATATTAAGTTGCGTATTGTGAAGGGAAAAAATTAACTTGCCCTAGACAGGTGAGGTAGAGAGCTGTAAAAAGTAAAAAAAACAAACCCAAAACAAATACGCCAAATCCTGAAATCTCAAAAAAGGTGAAGTGGAGAAGAAACGGCCAGCTACAACATCAGCAATCAGTTTCAGATCCCACTCTGTGGAAAGGACGCTGGTGCATAGGCTATAAAATGGACCAAAGTCCTGTTGTGTAACCCATGCTGCCCTCTTGTGGCATACTGATGCACAAACACATTTAAGTGTGTCCCGGCCTTAAGCACTGGATACAGGAGCTTGGTGAAAAACTACTCCACATTCACTGTTTTAGTCTTCCTTTACCTGGAAGCAGTTTACAAAACCCAGACATGGTACTTACCTTGGATCATTCCCAATTCCTGTGGGTATGGACAGGATGAAAGTGATGCAGCTCAAGTCTTCAGAGATCTGCACTCCAAACCTAATGTAGGTTAGACCTGTTGCATGAGTTTCTTCCCCATCTTGTTTATGGGCATCAAGAACTAAACTACTGGATGGTGTTAGTGTTGTGAGGTTAAGTGCAATAGTAACACTGTTTTGCAAGTGATGGTGACAGTGGCAGATCGGGGGGAGGGGCAACAACTTTAAACAAAACCCTGGACACAGAGAATTCAATTTCTCTAAATTTTATTGGCACTGAAAGAAGAATAGGATATGGACTTAACAAATCCCCCCCCCAAAAATTAACAAAAATAGGGTGGTCTTTGGGTTAGCTACATGGATCCATGAGTTGTTCCCATAACCCTAAAATCAACTGGTATTTTAACAAAAAAACACCAGTCAAAAAATATGTAGACAAATTTACAGCAACAACCCTCCCACCTCCCCCAACATCCCACCCCCCAAAATAATAAAAAAAAAAAAAAAAAAAAAATCTGGGCAAACATTTGATAGGGTAACAATCCTAAAAAGGATGGTAGGTATGTATCCAAATAGTAAACAAACTGGGAAGGGGAAAGGGAAAATTAACTGTATTCTAACAAATAAAAGTCTAGAAATCTCACTGTAATACTGAAAGCTTCTTACATTAACTCTTTTCTTGCAAAATATCATCTCTTTACAATACAGTATACATTTTCAAGGGAGAAGGAGACAAGAGTCCTCTTCCCATTACTAATATTTTCTAATTGTGCATAGCTAGAAAGACTGAAATCAAATATCATTAGATACCACTGGAATATAATACTGGTAGGAAAAGGGCAGGGCTGAAACAACTACACAAGGAGTTAAGTGGACTCACTGGCACAAAACCGTTCTATTCCTATACTGGACCATTTGGAATTAGAACAAGACAAAAATTATAAAACGGGAATCACGCCAGCATAATGCAAGAGTTCAGCAGTATTCTATGACCCAATCACAATATAAAGAGGTTTACTGGTTTATTGTTTGACCACACATATTCCAGGCACTGTATCTTCATTAGGAAATTGTTAAAAGATATGGTAAGGGCTTTTTTTTTTTTTCCTTTTCCTTTTTAAATGCGCCAGTAGTTGCCACGGACAGAACAGAACTGCTGAGAACCAGCCTTAAAAGCACCAGAAGTGAAGTTTTAATGGTTGTTTGTTCTCTCGGTAATGAGACTCAAGTAGAATCAGTGCCAATAATTCTTCAGTAAAGAAATATGCAAATCAGTTCTGACAAGCTTAACGGCAATGTTTCGTTTGTAACTTTCAAAGCACTGGGGTGTGTTTTTGGCTGATTGTAAGATTTCCCACTCTCCTAAAAGGCACGTTGAGTCTGGGGGAGCCCAAAATGAAATGGCTTCAAGAATGCACACCTTGGGTATTCTGAAAGCTCTACTGTTAACAGAGGTTTATTTGGTCAGCATTCATGTAGTTCTCCCCTCAAACTGGCATAGCTTCCAAAAATAATTACCAATACCAGTGGAGGTGGTTTCAGACAGCACAAAAGATTCCCAGAGAAATACTGCCATTTATTAACACTGACAAGACTGTTTTTGGCACATGCTGCCCCCCACCCCCCGCCACCAGCATCTCACTGAGCCCCTTCTTCCCCTCCATACAGTGGGTTAGAAGTGCTCTAGAATAAACCTTCAGACGTTCTCCTATACTCGCTCTAGTGCTGACAAGGACTTGCATGGACAAGGGGGAGAGCCTCCAGAGCTTAGAAAGTTGCATAGATTTAGCAGCACACTGAGCAAGAAAAGTACCTGAAATCTAAGGAGGGCAAAGCAGAAGTCAATTTTAAAGAAAAAAAAGGCTTTTCTGAACTGGAGCATTCCCTGCCTTTTCTTCCCACAAAGGTTCAAGTCAATGTCCAAGTCAACCCTGAGAAGACATGGCTGTTTCCCAAGTGACCAAGAAGATTATGTTTAAGCTACAATGTGGACAGAAATTAATAGAAGTCTACTTGGAAAACAGGACTTGCTAGACATTACAACCATGGTAGAGAACAGCTAGCACAGGACCTCCCATCTCCCCTCACCAGAAAAAGACACAAATGATCCTGCAAGATTAAAAGGATTTTGTTCTCAAAGTCTCAAAAAGGCAAGACATCTTTCCAAAGGGAAGGGAGAGGTCCCAAGCTAGGAATAAAGGGTGGTGCTATCTGATGATTAAGGCAACAATAACAGGACATTTAAAAAAAAAAAGCTGTCTGTCCTGAAAGGAATAAAGTATATTCCATCTCTAGTCTGGTCCAACAGCAGAAGCATGGAGGGAAAAGAAAGTTTAAACTGATGACAAAGCAGATTTTAGATTAAAAAGAAAATAAAAGAAAAAAAAAATGCATCCAAGTCTGTAATTTTGGTCCCCAATTGGTACAAACCAGATTCAGTTAGAAGACACTTTGTTAAAACCCTGAACTACATCTGTATAGGTGAAGAAATCATAAGGCACCAAAGCTTACATTTAAAAAAGAAGGCCTTTTCTGGAAGTCTTTAATTCTGTGCATGAGTAATGTATTGTATTCAAACTTGTTTGGTGGTTCTATCTGCATTTGGTTGGAACCCACCTGTTTTTTTGCTGCTACCCCTTCCCCTTGCCCCTTCTCCCCCATCCTTTCCCTATTCTATTTTAGGGTTGTGAGCAGAACTTGCAGCTCTTCCTGAGCTCTCTGCTACTGCTGCATTCAAACAGCACTGGCAAGACAAGTGGCAATGAGCAAGGATTTTACTTTGAGAGGAGACTCCTCTCTTGGCTGACTGAGAAATTTGCTGCTCCAAAACAAGCCATCTCAATGGAAAATGCCAAAGCTACTCTAAAGGATTTATCACGAGAAAAATTCAGAGTTGTGTTCTCCACCAAAGCTGTTATCTATTGGATTGTGCAGAAGTGAACACTGACAGTGTACAGAAGATCAGTTTGGCCTGCTCAAGTTCAGGGGCAAAAGCTTTGGTCTTTTAGCAATAGCAACTGTATCTCGCTTCCAATCCTCACCTTCCCACCCTCTCAGTTGGGGGTCAGATCCTATGCTAAAGCAGAGGTCTAGCCCCTGGTTAGTAAGTTATAATACTGCAACTCTGAATGGGTGCCAAGGTATGGGTTTCAAGATGGCTGCATTTTGTCATAAAGAACTCAGTGGAAGCATCTGATTGGACCTCCACCCTGCGGAACAAGGCGGCAGTGCAGTTGTTTCAGTAAGCAATACAAAGCTTTATGCAATGGAGCCAAGCAAGAAATTCAGATTTGTCACCAGCAACAGCTACCTCCCCTCCCCCAAGAAAACATGGGCATTTTATTTGTTCTTCTGTTGCTGTCTGCACAAAACTTGATAAATAAGACCAGGGTCATTCTTCTGTAGTGGTTCCAGCGCAGCACGATTACACGTGAGTGACGGGAGAGGATGGGAAAAAATGGGGAGTGCGGGGACGGCAGGTGCAGGAGAGTTTACATGGACTCAAACTCATCAATGCGCTGCTTGGTGTTGCCCTGTCGAATCTGGCGGAGGGTCTTGTACTTATCTCGGCCCTGCCTCATGTTCTCAGCATGGATCATGTCATTGGCTGTCTTCTTGGTTTCATCCCTGGCATTTGCCAGCTCTGAGGTAAGAGCCTTTGGTGAGGAAGGGAGGGCGGGGAGAAAGAAAAAGTTAGATTAGCACAGGCTGCAACTCCACAATGTGAGATTTACACCTTCACTGGCTGATCTTAAGGGTGTCCCCCACCCCCCAAAAAAATTCAATTTAAAAAAAATGCTGCCCTTGGGGACTAGAAGCATCCTGTCTACCTAACTCAATCTCTTTCTATGTTCACAGGGTAGAAGTGGGAGACTGCTCTGGCAGTCACTAGT
Organism: Alligator sinensis; assembly: GCF_000455745.1. Lineage (NCBI taxonomy): Eukaryota > Metazoa > Chordata > Crocodylia > Alligatoridae > Alligator > Alligator sinensis. Next base: position 3,263,128 of record NW_005841956.1, read on the forward strand.
GAGAGAGACAGTAGCAAGACTGGTTTATTAAAAGAAATCCCTCTGTCAGTGGCAAAGAGTTCACCCCCAAGATGCTACCAATTCCAATCTGTCTTCATAGCATCACTGCAAAGTGCAGTAATACTGCAAATCAGGACATCTGGACAATCAGCGATTCACAGCTACACCTGCAGAGCTGGACACAGGCAACATCTGCCTATTTAATGCTTCTGAGTGACCTTTCACAAGACCCAAGTTCAGTCCAGACA
>NW_005841956.1:3263406-3281841 GCF_000455745.1 Alligator sinensis
CTAAAGCTGCCTCCAAGAACCATGCTGCAATTGAGCTGCATAGTCCAGCAGAGGCTCAGCCAACATGACAGACTACTACAGGCACCTGCTCAATAGGAACTGGACTAAGTCCTCCAGCTCATTACTGAACAGCTGTCAGATGGCTGGCAGGATTCATCTTAGCACATTACACGCAACAGATGCTTTTCCTTGGCAGTACCATGTACTCTTCACTAACAGGGGTTTAAAAAGAAGCTGCTTGATGAGAGCCAAGGCAAGTTTTGCTGCACTCCCTCTACGTTTTCCAACGTATCAGTCAACTGACATGAGATCATGTTTCCCAGATTCTTAACTACCTTGCTCCCCACTCCAGCTACATAAACAAGGCCAGGAGGATGTACAAGCACTGCAGAAGCCCATAGCCTTTCTGCCCCTACCTTCAAGTGTTTCTGGACTCGTTCATTCTTCTCTGCTTCAGTGGTGCGGTCCTCCTCACTGCGGTCCTTAATAGTAGCATCTGACCGCAGTTCAGCACTGGCCTCTGCAGCATTCTCATCCTGTTCATCATTCTCATTCTCGGCATGGATGGGTTCAGTGACATGAGGGGTGGTCATGGCCGTCTTCAGTTCTTCTTTGGTCTTTTCTAGGTCCTCCTGCACCATCTGGGCCTGAGGTAAAAACATACCACTCAAGTTAATGAGTCTCCTACTGGCAGGTTTCACTCCAAGGGACCCAAGAATATATTCTTGGGCTCAGAAGTCTGTTTCTATCATGTCCACATTATAATGACCCCTGTGTGCCAGAAGCTTTCAAGTGGAACCTTCATAAGAACTGGTCAGGAAGAAGGCTGATGGTAGGGTCATATCCCATTATAAGTGGGACTTAGACATTTGCATGTGTAGCCATCCAGCATAATTGTTATACCTACACTGTACATAAATGCACTTTAAACAGCTACTCATGTGTGCATGAGCTGCAGCCAAGCTAAAATATGGAGTAGGCAGTTTCATGCGACTACCTGAAAATACACCCAACAGTATCATTCCCAGATCCATTTTAAAGTTACAAAGGATCCTTCCTAAATTCTTAGGAATTACTCCCAAAGCATCCATTTTAGAAATAGTGGGTGAACTTTGGGCAGCATAAGGATGATTGAATCATCAGTTCAACACTGTGGACAGGAGTAAATGTGTATTCTGCACCCCAAAAACATTCCCCAATAGGAAGACTCAATTCAACTGTGAAAGCATGAGGGGCTTCCATATTCCTTTGTCCTGGCAGCCGAACATCTAGTGTCTAGCTGAACGCTGTGAAGGCAGTAAGCATTGTCATTAGACTAAGCCCATGCAACATGAAATCAGGAGTAGCTGGTACTTTGGAGTTCAAATGCAGCTCAGGCTTTCCTGCTGCAGTGTTCTCAGTTTTATTACCTTACATGCTAAAAACAAAATGTCATAAGTGACAAGGTAAGCTCATAGGGTCAGACCAGCCCACGGAAGCCAGAATAAAGGGGGAAACCTGTGTCAAAAGCTTTTTGCACCAGGGGAAGGGAGGGAAGGTGTTTGTAACCAGATGCCATTTGTACCTTCTGTTGCCACTCAAAGGCTTCACTCTCCTTCTTCTGCCTGGCCACCTCCAGCTGCATGATTCTAGATGTAAGTTCTGCCATCTCTGAAGACTGTAGAAGTAAGATACAAGGGGTTTGAATATTTTATTTCCTTCTAAGTTAAGGGAGTATCCATCTCCTCAAGCCTCCAAGCAGCAAGGGACTGCCCCCAAAAAGGGGAAGACGACTAAGCCAGACTGCCATACATTCAAGAGAGTTCTGATGCTCACTGCTGTGCTGTTGGGCGCTTTGGGCCCACCCTGTAACTGGAATTTCAGGTTTGGGTCTTCCTCTATACAAGACTTTTGCATCCTGTAGAAAAGGCCACAGAACCAACTTCTCCATGCTCATTATTAGGGGGTATGCATGTGGAGGTACTCGACTAAAAGATGTTCTCCGTTAAATCACCAATTTAGTAAAGATTTAGTTTTAAAGAAGGTACTAGCTTATGCATCTGATAAGGATCTGAATTAAAAGAAACCGAATTCCCAACCAATTCCCTGCTAAACTACTGCTTAGGCAAGGAGTCTATACCACTAAAAAGACCAAGGAGGCATCCAGAAAGCCATTCTCCCTGGCTAAGTCTGCTCACCAGCTGTTCCTGGGTTTTCTTCTGGTCATTGGAAGCTTTCAGCAGGGCTTCCTTTGCCTCTTCTGCCTCCCGACGTTCCTTAGCCAGCTTCTCTGCTTCCTCCTGGGCTCGTTTCCTTTCTTGATCCAGCTCCAATGCTCTGCGGGTCTGTTCTTCCAGTTCTGAAGAAAGAGCAGCATGAAAAAGAAGGAAGCAAAGCCAGGCTTGGAGATCAAGCCTAGAACAGCAGCAAGAAAGTAACTCTCCCTGACATACACCTCCCTGCACTGGTGGGCATACAGAAGCAATATTCACTAGTAGGGTACCAGCAGTATCCTGCTTGGAGAATCTATTTTAGTCCGTCTGCCCTAAAGTCCTGTGCCTGTTGCAGTCATCTTCAACCCCTGAACTACAGGCTAAACCCATCTGGGTTCTGACTAGCTGTCCCCACCCCAGCACCAATGGTTCTGCCCTGTAGCTTAAGAAACCAGGACTGTTGATGGGAATAAGAGTTCTGAAGTCTCCACCATAGAGATCTCTTCCCAACAATAAAGCATTACAGCATAAAACCTTACTACAGTCAGGGCCATTCGTGGGAAGGGAAGAGGAGGAAGTCAGGGCAACTGCCCCAGGCCCTGCGCTTTGAGGGGCCCTGTGGAGCTGAGCCAGCTTTGCATCCGGCCACTCACCATCCCCCTCCCTCCTGCTGTGTCCAGGCCCTGCACAGGCTGATTTGCCCCAGGCCCCACACCCTGCTACTGTCGTCTCTGACTACAACGGCCCCAAGACAAAAGATCAGATCTGATCCCAGATGACAGATCAGCCAGCCTGCCTATCCAACAGATCCCCTCCTAGGTCTTCACTGGGAGCCAAGGCTAGGTTTTTGATGTGCAACACTGCAGAATTCAAGATCTGAGATACGTGGGAGATATGGAGGACCTAAAGGCTCAGGACAAGCTTCAGGAGGATGCCCAATTTTAGGACCTTGAAATTTTTAGTGCAAATACCCAAAGCTAGACAGTTTCTCTGCCAAAAAAGATTTCTTAGTACCTTGCTGAGCCTTCTTCGTTTGCTCCTCAATTTGCCTGAGCCGTTCCATCAGCTCCTCCTTCTCACGTTCAATCTTCTCTTTCTCCTTCTCTGCCAGTTCCCTCTTCTTCTTCTCATTCTCCAGCAGGGCTCTGATTAAGGAAGAGTTAAAACAAAGCAGCTAAATCTAAACTGCAGTATAAAAGTAGCAGGGCTCTCCAACAGAAGAGTCATGATCATGCAAGAGGCAACTCATCTGATGGATTCTAGATAGGCCTGTTTGTAGAACAAACTCTACTCAAGACTGAGTAGAGCAGATACTTATCTCATTGGGATATACAGAGCAATGTGTGAAGACCACTTTTGAAGTTTCATCATTAAGGTCCCTTCTACACATCACAGGTCTTGTGCAGTTAGCCAGGTAATTGCACAATCACTTGGAGACCAGTTACATGTGCAATGTAGTTATCACAAGCAATAAAAAGCTCCAACCAGCTATACAAGTTAAACCTCAAAAAAAGTGCGCACTGCCTTAGTAACTAGTTACTATCAAGCTGTAATTTGTACATGTAGCAGAATCACCCCTGCTGCTGGGAGCTCCCTCAGCTGGCAGCTCCCAGCCACAGGGATGCATCATGCCCAGGGAAAAAACCCCAAGCCCCAAGGATCACAGCAGCTGGAATCCCAGGTCTGGGGGTGGAAGAGGACTGTCCCCTACAGTGATCCTCCAGCTCCAGGAGTTTCCCTGCATCCCTCAGGCAGGGAGATCACCACAGAAGGGTTCATACAGTGCCAGGTATACATGGGTTGTCCCCCATGGCTGGAAGCCCCTCACAACTGAGGTGTGTGAAGCTCCCAGCCATGGAAGCCTGCTTCTTGCTGGTGCAGGGGAGCCTGGAATCAGGTTCCTTCTGCACTGGCAATAAGGTACGACAGGATTTAATGTGCAATCCCACACTTCCTGCCATGCACATGTGGAGGGGACATGAGATATAGTATCAAAATTGCATTAAAATGCAATAGAACAGTTCAGGGGTGTAGGCTGTAGCCATACCTTTTATATATCACATGACCTGTGATGTGTAGAAGGGGCCTTAGTGATAAAACATCAAAAGCTACATCTTCAAATTTTGCTCTGTATATCCCAATGAGATGATCTCTACTGTCTTGAGCACACTTTGCTCCACAAACCTCAGTTTAAACTAGGGGTTTTTAAACCCAAAAGTTTGCTAAGAAAATTTTCCAACTATTTAAGTTGGTCTAATAAAAGATATCAGATTCACCCAAAGAACCTCATCTGCCTATAAGAACAGTTCTCAGATCAAGACTATCCTAACACCAAGTCATGTTTAGGAATTGTGCCATCTGCCTCATCCATTTAGAAAAGAATGCGCTTCAGCTGCCAAAACTAGACCCTAGTAAGATCTGGTATTAATGGGCAGGCACTTTCAGCAGTTGTACTAACACAATGTGGTTTGTACACAGTGGTCATCAGAAGCAGCTCAGGTTCAGATCCTCATGGTATCTACCTCTCCATCTGTTTCTGATGTTTTTCTTCCCGAGCCTGTGCCTTCATTTGCTGCACTTCAATGGTGTCTGGCTTACGCCTGCGCATATAGAGTTCGTGGTTCCCCATGCACAGCGCCAGGATTCGCTTGTTAATTCGTAGTCGTGGGGCATAGAATACAAAGTCCTTAAGACAGAGGGGAGAAAGCATTAAAACATATTTCCCTAGCATGCCCCATACATACTTCACTATTGCTACCCACAACATGCTCACAAGGGGCAACAGTTGAGGGAAGGCTAAAAAGACCAATTAGCAATAAGAGGGCACTTCACCTATAAGCAAGGCAAAACGTAGTGGCAAACCAGGCACTTAGCAGTAGTAACAAACACACACAAAACTATGAAGGTCTGTAGGAATCCACAGAACAGACAATACCACAGGGCACATTTTAACAACACTGTCCTTAAAATGTTCAAAGTCTCCAGATATTACCAGTGCAAAGTGAGGAAGGCTCAGGTGTCTTATCTAGGGAAGACCTGGTAGTCTGTCAGCTTGCCAAAGCTGGATTTTGCATTGTCAGGATATTGCATGCACACCATTAAATGCTCAAAAAGCCATTAAAAACATGCCCAACGAGCATCCGTGCTTTTATATTAACGCATTTCCATCTTCTAGAACAAGCTACAAATTGCACAATTAGGTTTTCAGTTTTGAGATGATATAATCTACCCTTCCTCCAACTGGAATGTTCATTTTCTTGCTCACACCTTAAACAGGTTTCCTCCGGTGCATTTCTCCTGGGGAAATGCAACTTCATTGTGGCTACTCATGCATAAGAACAGCAAGGAAGTGGTTTCCAAACAGTGGTAGAGTGATCATTCAGAGAAGGAAGATACTAGGAAATATGGGAAAGCTAAGGAGTCAAAAGCTATAGCACAAAAGGTAGACAGAAGTTGTCCATTTTGGGTTCTGTACAGCAAGCCAAGCTTTCCTCAAGCTAATCAAAAAACAGCAAGCAAGGCAGCAAACTCTGCAACAAAGATGGCTGCAGAGGTGACCTCAGTGATTTCCTGCCTCCAAATCATAAAGCAAACCTAACACAACAACCTCTCCCCTACCCACAACTGCCTGTCAACCCATCCATTCACTTCGACAATACTTTAAATACCTTCTGCTAGTTATTGGAAAATTGCTTGTAAAATGCTTTTAAAAAATTATTTAAGTGCATCTTTGAGTGTTTATTAAAATTTGACATTTGAATGGGTCTCTTACTGGAGCTTTCTTGTCAATGGGCTTGATGACAAACTTCTTGTCATTAAATGAGATATTCCTGATCTCGCTCCAAGGGAATCCAATTTTTGGAGTTAGCCTGCAAGGATTTAAAGAAAAAACAAAGAAAGAATGGAGGAAGTTTAGCAGAAGTTACTCTAAATTTATTCCAAATTAGCCAACAGTAGACTGGAAGTGTCAAAATGGCTCTAACAGTACTTGAGCTTTTCCCCCAAGTTCCAGAAATTAAGAGTCGCAGAGGCATGTGAAAACTGAAATGCAAGAACAGTAATCAACTGTTTCCTTGCCTTGCAGAGACGACAATTTAAAATAAAACAAGAGAGAGTCAAGGAAATTCTATTCAATGGGATTCAATTCAATGTCAAGTTGTCCCTGCACAGCAATTACATGGATTATGAGGAGCTCTCCCAGTAGTTTTATTAAAACAGTCAAATTTAATGTCATGCAGCTTGTGTTCAGGACCTTAACCAAGAACTAATAGGGACAGCCTGGAAGAGTTTACTTAAGTTCCACCTGTGTGGTTTTTCTATCATAATGAAACTTCATAGGGATGCCCAGTTTATTTCATTGTAATGATATTATTTGAGGAGTTACCACAGAGCAGTCAAACCATGAAGGAGAGTACACTGTTCACTGGGGGAAACGTGTGCACACATACCTCAATAGCTGGTCACTTATGGGTAGTGAGGGCAGGACTTAAAAATGACTCCGCTACCCTACGAGAACAGGGACAGCTCTCGGAGGAAAAACAAAAAGAATTGTGACAACTGAGCCACATTTGTTTCATTCGGAGGTAAAACTGTGCCTGGCTCTTGCTCCAGGGTGCAACAGTTACTACAGAATAGCTGAGGCCTGGTAAGTCCCCACCCTTACTGTTCCTGTTCTTGCTCCCAATTCAGAGGCAAGCTGGTTTAACAGGGGAGACATTCATTTTAAAATGAGAGGTTTTGAACAAAGCCTTGGACAAGAGTGAAAGTGTTTACTGTAAAGACCATTTTCTATAGTAGTGAATTCCTTTCTAACAAATAGCCACTTGGCATTACTCACTACAGGCCAGCAGCTAGGATTTAAAAGTTTGTTGCAATGGAATTTGTTAAAATGGATTTTGCTCTAATGAGATGCCACCCTTACTGTGCCTTCAATTGGTCAAGGCTGCACATAGGTGAGTAAGGAGCACATTTCTTACTAAAAACCTGAATTCTTTAAAATATTCCTTTGTTTTGGAGGGTAGTTTTTTTCAGTATGTGCTGAAGAACAAAAGGTCACCCAAAGAGATCTAAGAAAGGTTTTTGTTACCTGTCATTCTGCTCATATATGTTGAGGCCAAGGGCATCTACACCTAGCCAGAGTTCAGAGCCTTTCTTGTTCTTAATACTGAAGTAGTTCACCCCATACATTTCCAGATCTTGTGCAATTTTCAGGTATTCCAAGATGGCATCTTCTCTAAAACATGCAAAGGAAACAGATTTTTCACACAGACGCCAAATAAAAGGCATTATGGGGAGAAGCTGCTACCTTTAGTTGGCAGGTAAGTTGGCAGCAAGTCTGACAGTATGGCTGCACACTGCCTTAAGAGATACACGAGTTAGGCACGTTCTATTTCACCTGAAAGGACAGCCTGATGATCACCCAAGACGAATCTAATTATTCTTCAGCAAGATGACAAATGCAATGCTAACAGGCTTTCACCCAAGGACAAATAAAATGTTTACTACAAAACCTGAGGCAACTACAGGCTGGTATAGCCCCATTTCTTTAACAGGGCAAAATAATATCAAGCCATAAGCCAAGTTACCTGAGCATTCCCCGATGTTCCTCATGCCACACCTGAATCCTCTCCTCCCACTGGTCCTTATTGAGTTTGTGCTGCTCCAAAACTCTAGAAAGGAAGCAACAGGAAACAGAATCTTGTTAGTTAAAAGGGGACGAAAAGTGTAGTGAGGCTGGTCCAAGCAGCTGCAATCATGGCCCACCATCTAAAGTACCTTTGCAATGCAGGTCAGTGCCAAAAAGCCTCAATAACTACTCCTACTGGCCCCAAGTTTCCCCCCCCCCTCACCCACTTGTTCCAAGGAAGCACTTGTCCAGAGTTGGAACTGTAGCCAAGCCACCATATCATGCTACTCAAGCCTTGACTATTTAAGCAAAACGGTATTCTGCTTTTGTTTCTCCTTGTACCATTACAACGACTTGTTATAAAGCTGTTGGTTCTTGTTTTGCTTGTCTGCTCCATTAATGTCTCTTCCTTTTGCTTCTTCACACAAAAGGAGTTTAAAAATCACAAGTTTCTAAATCACATTCAGTGATTGTTTAGCTGCAATGGGCTCTGACAAGCTCCTTGGACAATGAGACCATAGCATTTGATATGTAGCCTTGCACTTACTGCATGCATGCAACCAGAGTCGAGGTACAGTTCATGAGATTCCAGCCAAAAACCAACGTGAAGCTATCTATCTAACACACAGAACCTGTATATAGCCTATGGCACTGGATGCTCGCAGGAGCGGAAAAGCTTGCATACCTTTGTGGAACGAGTTTATCACCAGCAAGATAGCCAGTCTTGTGCACTTCCTTGTTGAAGTCTGCATATTTTGACTGGACAGCATAAGAAGCGAGAAGGACGGCAGTCTCTGGAGGGCAGTAAATATCATCATTCAAGATGCCCTCCTTCACCTGAAGGAAGAAGAGGCGCTGCGTGATATCCTGAATTAGCTCTTCAGCCACATCCTCTGGGTAGAACTTGGCACGGAACTTGAAGAGCAATGGGCTTTCCTTGCGAACGTCCTGGGCCGTCACCTGGGCGGGGGGAGAAGAAGAGAGAGTGGACAGTCAGACTTAGTATTCATCAGGCCAGCTAGAATTTCAGTGGCATGTTAAAAAGAAGGGGCACATTCAGTGAATTCTTCCTTTCCAATACAAAAAGCAAGCATGCAGCAGAGCAAGATTCTCCAGGTCTCCCCTCACAAGTATCTTCCCTTTGGGAGACGTCCAGCATCATTTGTCACTGCTTATTCTTCACCAGGTACTATTGTGACTCTAGCTTCAGCAGGTCAGAGCACAGGTCACCAGGTGCATGCTTTGCAGCTGCCTGCTTAAGTCTTATTTACCACGCCTACTACACATTAATAACACAGTACAGCAAGGAAGAGATTTAACAGATCCATCTGAAAACCGCACTACTGCAAACAAGCAGCAGCAAATCTGGCACCGTGTCTGAACTATAGACCAGGGGTTGGCAACTTTTTGGCCAAGTTTACTGCTTATGACTTGGCTCCTGTCATGGACAGAGGGGGAAGGGATGGTAAATCGTGACGCGGCAAAAGCCAAGGAAATAGTACAATGTACAAGGGTGTACAATGTATATAAATACCTTTTTGTTGAGTTTCAACCATGTTGAGAAGCCCTTGGTATCCTGGTACTGAAGTCCAAAAAACCACACTTCTCTCAGTCCAATTGTCTTTACCACCTGGAAAAAGCCAGAGAAAAGCATGTCCATTAGTAACAGTCACAGCTGATCGGTCACATGCTCAGGAGCCATGTGCAGTCAAGTTGTGCATACTGCACCAGGCCAGCATGTAACAAGGAAGTTCAGAACAGAATGAAACCTAGCCTCAAAAGTTGAAAGGACCACAGGCCAAAACAGCCTGCAGTCCCAAGCTCAAGACACTAATAATTTGACTACAGCAGTGGATGAAGGATACTTAGAGATCTGCCAAATTCCAGGCAGGATGAGAGTAATTTGTTAGTAGCTCCGTTACAGCTGAACTGAAGTCATGCATGGAGCTGTACCATTCTGCCCCAGCTTCCTACATGCCTCCTCTCCCCAGTCACATTTCTGGGTGACCAACGGCTTTCCAATTAGGATAAAATCCTTGGTAGGGACTAGATCTCTGCCTACTTACTCATTTCAGCTGCCTTCCAAAGCCATCTAAAGCAGGATGCCAACCGAGAAAAGCTATTGCATACAGCCACTTCTGCACTATTGCTGCTATAGTGGCAAGAATTGCTACAGAAAGTGCCAGGATTCCAAAAGACAGTTTGAGAGAGTGGAAGAACCATGTAGGTCAGACCCCTATTTCTTCCTTGACTTGATTAGGACAGCAGCAAAGCTCCCAACAAATGAACTGCTGAAATGCCAGCTTGCTCAGCCATACAAAAGCCAATGGAGGGTGAAATACGAAGCAATGGATTTTAGTTGGGAAAGGCAATGACAGATACTACAGATGTAAATCAGCTTCACTCATCAGAACATCCCCCATTTGACAAGCAAGGGTCTCATCTTACAGCACACTTAACTAAAGCTATATATCCTGTTAACCACACAAGTGGTAATTTAAGATTTGTATTAGATTCTGCCCTGTATAGAAGTAGTACCTACTCATCTGCCAGCTGTTCAGTTGGGGTCACCATTAAAAAGGTGCCCCCATTAGGCAAAGCACAGCACATCCATTAGACAGGAACACACCACCAAGATAAATCCTACTATTGGAATTTAAAGTTTCCTCTTGGTCATGCACCCAGAACACTTTTGGCACTTCGTTAAACAAAACACCCTGGCATTGCAGTACAGTACACAGATTTAAAAGCTTTGCAGAAGTGAAATAAAGTTATATTCCATCAAGGGGAAGGGATGCTTGAGCTCTTTAGCAAACAGCCACCAAAAAAAGGTGTCATTAGGCTTTTGGTAAGCAAGGGTACACCACAGTGGGGCAGAGGTGAAGAACTGAAAAAACTTCCAGGTTGCCTGTTATCTGGGTTTACAACTGTGTTTTATACACTCCAGGCAAGCCAGGAAGAAGCTGTTTCTCAAGGTGAGGACAACGGGTGTCACCCCCAACAGCATCTTAACCAGCTTGAAAGTAGGGGGGGGGGTAGAAATTATGCTATGCACACCAATCCTCCATATCCAAGTACTTTGAGGTTGTATGCATCCACCCCACCCTACTGCACAGGCTTCACAACTACTCTGTTCTCTTGTCTATGCCTGATGGCTCAGAAAGTGGAGAAACAGGGTTGTAACGACTTGCGCTACCGTATTTGTATGATCACTCCCTCCCACTTCCTCTGTGAATCACTTCCTCTTTGAATCTTCAGAAAGCCCTCTGCTCCTTTCTTCATTATTCTCACTGGGTGCAGCCTGGCACAGCCCAGCAGGGCTCCCATCAGCATTATGGTATTAGCTGCACTGTCTGAAGCTCATGAGTTGCAACAGGAATGCTGGATCCTAGAGCAATGTTTAGCCTCTTGCCCCATACCACTAGGCCTCCTGTCCCCCACCCCCAGGATGCTTACAGGCTCATAGGAGAATGAAAAGGGGGCTCACTGAGCCCAAATATTGAGCCAGGTCTTGCAGCCTTCCCTTATGCATGCAGTCGCATTGAACAGGGAACTTCGCCAAGTAGTCCTTTAAACACTGGGCCAGATCTTCCAGTCTAATGACAGATATCACATTTACCCAAACAACCTTGTCTACCATTTCTTTAGAATAGCCTTCAAGAAAAAGGCAGGTCACACACACACACACACACACACACACACACAAAACCAAAAAAAGATTTTTAAAAATCACCCAGTGGAACATGCACTCTTAAAGGGCCTCAACACCTGCAGACAGCCATGCAGTCAGTGTTGGGGGAAGGGAAGGGAAGGGAAGGAAGGAGTCTTAAGCTAGAATGAGATCTCTGTTTTCAGGCAACATTAGCATTTGAATGGGATGGTGGCTCACCCCCACTGCTGCATGTGTCTGCTTGCCTTAGTTTCATTTGCAGGCAGCTTAAGCCTGGGAGTTCAGCAGACTGAACTGCCAAAAAGGAGCAGAATGGCATCACACTGAGGCCCCAACACAAAAGGACTTTTATTCCACAGCAGAGAAGGAGTCTGCACAGTAATAGCAACATCAACTATGGATGGGACAAATCGGAGGAGCCAGCTCTGTGAACTCAACACCCTCACAAAGCCCCCCTCCCCTCCTATAAAGCTTTCCCTCAAATTGCTACACAGTCACATTAAAGATGCATAAACACTCTGCTTTAGTTGGAGGTCTAGGAATCATGAAAGCTGCAAAGGCAAACATGCTTGGCTGCTGCACGGGGCTTGTATCTGAAATAACTTTCCAGGCGGATGTGCATGCTGGTAGGCGTTAACTTCCCTCCACATTTGCTACTCTTCTCTCCTCCCCCTCCCAATCCCCCTTTTTTTGTTCTGCTTGGCAAAGAGAAAGCACAATCAAGGCAGAGCGATTTCTACAGATACAAAGAATGAACCCAGCGGTCAGTAGTCCAACTGTTCCCATATACTGGTGCTTAGGCAGGCTGTGCACAGCATTGAGAGGCATGATGAACAGTCCCACGTTCCAAAAGCAAGCAAGGCCTGTCAGTGGACTAGAGAAGAAATAGAGGCAAACAGCATGGGGTTCTGCCTTATCCCCCCAAACAATCCATCAATCTACAAGCAGCTCTCTCCAGTGTTACAAAACAAGTCATAAAAGCAAGAGTCTAAACTGCCGATGAAAAAGCAGCACACTGTCCATCCTCACCAGGTAGGATACTCTGCTTGGGCTGAACAGGCCTCTGGAGTACAGCACAGGGAGTCTGTTAGTGGGTTTTATGGTTCCGGAAGCCACAGAATCCTCAAGATCGCAGCTATATTATCATTGTCCACCCATGTATACAAGATCCTAGATCAAGCACCATTAACTAGCAACACCCGATAGCCCAAAGTCCAAGCTTGGAGTTGTGCCAGCCACTTTTCATCTTCAAATGAAATAAAGATCCCTATCCTTTCACAAAGCCTTCAGTGCCACAGACATACCAGGAACATACATGTGCTGGGAAAACCTTCTAAGGCAACATAGATTTCTTCAATTCAGTTTTTTCATACCATAATTAATCTACCTTGCTCCATACCACACTCCTCCCTGCATTACTTTCCATTTTCTGTAAATGGAAAAATAGAATAGAATAGGACACGTGCAGTATCTTATTGCCCTTTGCTATATAGCTTTGGCTGCTGGAGGAGAATCTTAAGCAAGAAGCTTGTTGGGAAAGTGGTTTTGCATTTGCTACCTATCCATGGTCTTAGAATCAGTTCTATAAACCATCCCTTTTCTCCAACCTAAAAAAAGTCTAAAGGGCACAGTATGCAATTATGTATAGTCTTGAACAAGTCCTGCAATAAACCTGCATGAAGACGGACCAGCAGCAATAGAGATTTAAGTTTTCCCCATCACTGTCAATGCTTAGCCACAATTGCAAATCTCTATGGCACAAAAAAAAAATTAAAAAAAGCCTCCCCCCCCTCACCCCAATGACAATTCACATGTTCAAAGAAGCCTGGAAGCAAGAAGTCTCCGTACCACCCCCAAATCAAACTCCCTGGAGTACAGAACGTGGATCTAAATCTAGCTTGGCTTAACTTCTCCTCTTTAGTACCCTTATTCTTTGCAGGTCCATTCATTGCATTTGGCAAAGAGCTGTCAAAGGTGAAAGCCTTCATGCCACAGCTCATGCTTTTGAACAAATGAAGGTGCCACCCCGTCCTGTCTTCTTAGCCAATGTCAACTTTGCCTTTTGATTTTGTAAATCCATATTCTCTCAGTCTTTTACTACCAGAATTAACTTCTGCTGGGAAGCTCCCGTGTTTAGCAATCTCCTGCATGTACCTAGACTTGATCTTGAAGTCCCTCCCAACCCTACAATTCTCAGAAAGAGAAAGCACTAAACTATTCTTGCAAAGATGAGGAGTTATTAGGGACTTGAGACTAATCTTTAAAATAAGTTTGTGGTAGTCAATCAGGGGACCGTCTCCATGAGGCTTGGCAGATCAGGAACAAAAGGGCAATATGAGCTAAGGCTACTTAAGTCTCAGCAGCCAACCCTATTCAGTGATCTCCATAAAGCCTAAACGCCTTGAGCCAAGAGACCATGGAAGCCTCATCTAAAGTTTCCTTGATTTCATGATGGCAGAGGAGGAGCTCAAGAAGAATGAACCGTGCATGAAAGCCAGAAGGCTGCAGCGCTAAACAAGCATTTATAAAGCCACAGTTTGGGTCAGTACAGTAACAAGGGCAATACAAAATGGTACACTGGTACCAGGCATCCTCACACAGGGGAGCAGCAGGGAAAGTAAATGTTATATAATAACGGTGGGGGTGCTCTGCACCTGACCTGCACCAGGCACAAAAATGCCTGGCTACAGTTCTGGTTTGGGCCAGAGACTGACTGACTGACTGTTCGGGGTTCAAAGCAGTTACAGTTCAATGCACTGAATCTCTGGCTGTAGCCTACATACTACCCATTGTTTCACATGCTGGAAAACAGGAACAGAAAGTATGCCTTTGCCAAATGCATTAGTTGACTAAATTTCACAGTAGCCTCTGCTGAAAACATCAAGCAAAGCAATGTCAGACACTACCACCACTTGCACCAGCTGCTCCATAAAGGTAAACTCCCTCATCCAACAGTATAATAGCACAGGCACGCATCTGCTTAGACATTTAGCCTCCATGCCAACCATCATGACTGGCAATTAAATGATTCTGTAGTCAAACATCACATTCTTTAGGAATCTGTTTTTTGTTTTTGTTTTTTACGTTACCCCTCTTGTACCCTGCATAATTTCTGCTCAAGTGTAACCTTCAAAATGTGGACCTGCTGGAAGCCACAATGCAGCAACACTTTCCCAACTTTCTGAACCCATCGCTCACAGTAACAAGTAGGACATTTGATCTTAACTGGACACCAAGGCTAGGGACAGAAGTTACACAAACGGGTTTAAGTGGTCAGAAACTGGTTTAAACCTGTAACCAAGCAGAAGCTCAGTGCACATAAACCAGTTTCAAAATTGTGGAAACTGGTTTAAAATGAACTTGGTTGAATGTAGTATCAGACTTAACCGATTTAGATCAAACTGGTTTATGAAACTTCTGTTCCAGACCTAAAGTCCAGGGCTGACATACACATTTTCATTAAGCTTAAATGCCTTTGCCCTTGGCTGTGTCAGACATGGTCACTGAAAGCAGCCACAGCGACTGTGGGTATGGCGGCTAGTTGCAGAAATGAGGAACCAGGTTCTAGGTGGCCATGGTACTTAGTTTCATCTCTTTCCTCCCAGGCACAAGAATAAGAAGAGACAGTCTCTCCCTTTTGAGTCATAAAAGTTCAATGACTTTCTCGGTGCTTTAAAAAAAACAAAAACAAAAAAACCATGCAACGAATTCCTACATAGTGAAAAGCACGGTTTTCCTGCCCATGCTTCTCAGACTGCTTCTCTAGTGCTGTTACATTAACAGACAAGGTTCCTTGGGTGAATTTGATATCTTTTATTAGACCAACCCAAATGTTTGGAGAATAGTTATTAAGCAAGCTTTCAGGTTCAAAAACCCTTCGTCAGGCTAAGGAAGCTGCAGCAGTTGCTGTGTGCTCTTCCTGGATGGGAACATTAACAGGGCATTCTGCAGCCCACTTTTCAACTAAACTGGTTTATAAAATGCATAGTTCCCAAAGCATGGGGAACACCACTGGTTTTGTTCCTCCAAATTACATAAAATCAAGCTCATTCCATTTAGAGGGCTTCAAATCGCAACCTTTTCTGTACTTAAGGGAATATAATTACATCTTCTGTGCCAGAGGCCTTACCAAAAGGGTCATTCATTTTAGGTCTCAGACAGGCATTACATTTCTAGCAAAAATGCCGCTCTCCCACTAGAAATTGCATGAATGCCATATAAATGGGCAGGAGTGTAGGTTGTAGCCGTGTTGGTCTAAGGACATAGGCAGACAAGGTTCCTTGGGTGAATTTGATCTCTTTTATTAAACCAACCCAAATAGTTGGAGAATCGTTATTAAGCAAGCTTTCAAGTTCAAAAACCCTTCGTCAGGCTAAGGAAGTTTCAGCAGTTGGTGTGTGCTCAATGAAAAGTAAAGAAGCCAGGGGCTGGGCTGGGCTGGGCTGGGGAGTCAGTTGCCAGGCAGATTGTAATGTATCAAAAATCTAATGTCTATGTTTAGCCCATGATCTCTAGTATCCAGCAGGTTGAGGAAATGGAGCTCATAGGCTCGTCTCTGGGAAGTGTTGTATAAGTTTCCCTTGAGGATCAGGACTGAGAGACTGGAGAGAGTGTGGCCCTCCTGTGAGAAATGTGCCCCCACCGGTAGTTGGGTATTTCTGTCTTTGATGGACTTCCGGTGTGCATTCATTCTGGTGCGCAGTTGTCTGGTCTCTCCTACATATTTTCCATCAGGGCATTTAGTGCATTGGATGCAGTATATTACATTTCTGGAGGTGCAGCTCTAAGATCCAGGGATGCTGATGGCTCTGTTGTGGGGTATAGTAATTGTGGGGGTGGTGGAGATGTGTTGGCAGGTTTTGCATTTCTTGTCATGGCACGGTCTGGATCCTTTTGGTGTGTTCTGGGCAGTTTCTCATGGCGAAAAGTGTGCCCCATCTGCAAGAAACCTACTCTGAAACCTAGATCTCCCCTGCACAAGAGTTTCTCGTAACAAAATGAACTCCTCCACACTTCTGCTCTACTACTCATGGCAGGGAGGAGCCCAATAGCCGCTTGCCCCGCGTCTTCTGCAGACTGGAGGGGGTGGCAGGAGGGCTCCAGCTTGAGAAAGGTGAAGGGGCATTTCCCCACCTGATCAGGAGCTGAGCTGGGGCTGCCTTTCTGAGACCAGCAAGGAGTCAGGTTGTTGCAGCTCCTTGTGTGTTCCCCAGACAGGCAACCCCACTCTGGACAAGGCGTAGAGAGCTTTTTCTCACTGCTCACCCCCATGCCTTCCCTCAACCAGGGTAATGCCAGTCTGGGGAGGGCAAAGCTGGCAGAGGAGGGGGCTGCTGCAGACTGGAATGCCTCTCTTGGTAAGATTTCTACCACTAAGTCTCCCACAAATTTGCCGCAGTAGAAATGAATGCCTGCCTATGGCCTTAGGATCACACACTTAAGAAGAGAGGCGTGAATAATAAGTAGCATGAGGGATTCCAGAAGGCAGAAGTCACACAGGAGAGAGGAAATTTAGGAGGTAGGCAGCCCCTGAACCACTTCTCCACACTGCAAAGTTATTATAATAAGGGGTTCATCATTTTGTATGGAAGTGATCTGGACCACCAAGAATTCACCTACTATGCCCTACTGGAAATGCCTCTCCCCCCTTCCCAAGAAGATAATTAATGCCTCCAAAGGTACTAATGGCCTGCAAACATGAATTTTTAGAGGCTATCTAAAATGGCTTTTGAGGCAGATAGATGTAGAGATAGGCAAGTGTCAACCAATGCGATGCTGAAATAGGCTTGAAGAACAAATCTAAAATGGAAAGAAAAAAAAAAATGGTAATCTTTTTCTGCTTTGACCAAGATTAGCTAAAGCTTCGCACTAAGAAAACAACTGCCTGCTCCATTCACCCTTTGGAAACTGGAGCTCAGTTTTAATGTTTGGCTCCTGAAGCACGTGAGATCACATTTTCACAAGAACATCTTATGGTACAAGCTGCCTAAGTCGCAGTGAGAAACAGTTAAACCTAGAAAGCCTCACCAGTCATGAAGCGAATGTTTTCTTTGGATGGTTTCCTAAAGTGGCATCCATTTCACAAACCAATGCAATATTGGCTTTTTAAATTAAGCCCACATGGTGATGCTTTGTGCTTTTTGACAGCTGTTACATTCTACTCCAGATGTTCTGGAAGTGGTTCCTTGTAACTGTACATGTAGTTTGTAAAGCTCTTCAGAAGCCCTATGGAAAGCTATACATCAATGTAAGCCATTGTGTACTTTTCACAGCAGTTAAGTGGAAGAC
The DNA here is from genome assembly GCF_000455745.1 of Alligator sinensis. Lineage (NCBI taxonomy): Eukaryota > Metazoa > Chordata > Crocodylia > Alligatoridae > Alligator > Alligator sinensis. The sequence continues at coordinate 3,281,183 of NW_005841956.1, forward strand.
TTGTTCATGCTTTCTTCAATACAGCATAGGACTGAAGGATACAGTGTTTATCTGTGTTAAGATACACAAGTATGGCATAATCTATATGTTATATCCATGTATTATATATATAGAATTGTATAGATTGCTGTATAACAATATGAGTTTCATATGTGGTTGCATGCTGGTATGCTTCAATGGGAACAAACAATGTCAGGCTGTGTTACTTTTTCAAAGTTGCAGTGTTTCATTACTTAATGGTATTAGTGTAGTGTATAGTACAAAAAAGGAATCTACATACCAGTAAGGTTTTTCCAAAACTAAGTAAAATCCAGTGGAAAAAAAAGTTAGCTCACATTTTATTTTGCTGCTGAACAGACCACACAGCAGAAAAATAATCTCTACAGCTGTCTGTTTTAAGGCTGGGCGGTTGGTTCTGGAGTTCAGATTTGACTAGAGATCCAATATCAGATCAGCATTGACAAAGAAAATTGGCTGTATCAAAATCGGCCTTCTGTGGCTCATAATGTGGCCAATAAATGCCCGTGCATGCATGCAGTTGCAGAGCAGCACAGAGGTAGCAAGGAGCACAGCCCGGCAGTTTGGAGAGATGCATGCAGCTGGCAAGTCTTTTGTGTTGGGAGAAGGGGGTGGGGAAGGGGGCAGATCCAGCCCCCCCC
>NW_005841956.1:3281872-3294578 GCF_000455745.1 Alligator sinensis
CCCCCCCCCCCCTCCCCGTGAGGGAGGGAATAGGACTGGGGGAGGCGCTCTGGACACAGCCATGACTTGTCTGAAGGGTGCAGGAGGCAGCTCCCACTCCTGCATGCACCCTGGGAGGGCACAGGAAGGGGGGGGGGGGGGGGGGGGGGGTACAGGCCCACCCATAACAGGAGTTCCCAGTAGGCCCGGGCCATGGCTGTACCAGGCTCTTCCCAGAGGGTAGACTGAGCCAGGCTGCACTCAATGGTAGCACTGGGAAGGGGGCTTGGGAGGGGCTATGGCAAATTCTGGGGTGGCTGCAACCTCCCCCATAGCCCCCTCCCAGTGCCACCCCCACCCACCCAGAGCTCAGCCTGCAACAGCAGCCCAGGCCCCAGTCCCGGCCTGCAGCTGTAGCCCACCTTCCCCTGTACAGATCTGGGAGCACGTGACTCCCCGACTGCACCCTCCCGAGGTGCACACAGCAGTGGGAGCCGTCTATCCCCCCTCCCCACCCCCACGCCCTCCAAATGAGCCACAGCTCCATCCCACGCCCTGTCTGCCCCAGCTGGGCAGCACCTTCCCTATTCCTTCCCTCCCCACATGGGCCTTGGTAAGACTGTGGTGGAAGGGGAGAGGGAAGTGGCGTGGGGGGGGGGGAAGAAGAGAAGAGTCAGACCATCTGCATGCAGTGCTCCATACTGCATTGGAAATGGAATCTGAATCAGCCAATATGCCTTCTTTAAAAGCAAAAAAGCAAGCAGCTATTGGTATTGGCCCCGAAAATCCCCATCAGTGCACCGTTAGATTTGACTCATTAAGTCCTGGGCTTCATAAAGTTTAGAATCCAATATACGATATGAAATCTTGCACAGATTCAGGTTCTTTCTTTGGGACTGAACTGGCTTTATTGAAAGATTCCACAGGGCTAGCTTAGAAGCTTTGCAGTTTCAATTAAGTTCCCTAGTCTAATCTTGATCTTTAAGAACTGTCCCGTGGGAAATCTAATGCCCGTACCTGGAAGATAGGCAGTTGTTAAAAAAGAAGAATCCAAGATGAGCTGCTTTCAAAAGCCATCTATTTCAAGAAGAACTGGAGCTCCAAAGAATTGGAAAGCCAGAAACCTGAAGTTTAGAAATCCATACCATCTCTTTTACTTCCCCCATATAACCATGGATTTGATTCTGTGGTTCGTTGCACAGATCAGGTAACTACAGAATGTCCAAAGACTTGACTATACAAAAGTTTTATTGTGCTTGAGAAACAGTTTCACACCACTCTAGTTAAATCTCAGTCTCACCTCACCTGGTCATCATGCTAAAATTTCTGCATATAGCAAATACTGCATTTTAATAGGTTGTGGGACCTGCAGACCCCTGTCATTCCTGAGTAAAAGGAAGCCTGTAAGACATGGCATTAAAAGCTGGTGTACAGAGCAGCAGAAGTAGACTGTGATCAAGTGTTCATGGGAGGTGTATAGAAGAGGATCATTTTTTACTCTCAGAAGTGGGAATCTGAAGCCAAGGAGGACTCAAAACTGTGCTTAGTCTTATAACATGAGAACACTCCGTGGTGTGAACTACTATCACAGTAGCTCTTCTACATATACAACTGTACAGTCATTAGGTGTGAAAAAGGGTAGGTAGAAAAAAAAAGAAAGATGCTGATGAAGTTGGAGTAAGACCCTTGTTTTTTTCTAGACTTTGGGAAGAAAAAAAATCTTCAAAATGTGATTTAAGATTAGAACAATAAAATTTGAATATTTAAAGAAATCTACAGTTTTGTGGCCACAGTTTCCATCTCCAGCCCTTGGAGTTGACATCTTTATACAAAAACTAGTATCCATCTGTACCACCTAGGAAGCAGCCACTAGTTATTAATGGGATCCATCACTTGGAACCTTCTCCAACAAGCAGATCCAAATATTGAGAAGTCTGCTTAAGGAACCACTGCAAGTGAAGTAGGGGTTAAATAGTAGTTCACACAGCCTACAGGACCCTTCTTTGACTGTCTGGAAGAACAAAAAGAGAGAATGGGCTGGCAGGATCCAAGCAGATATAGTCTAGTCTGAATACTTCAGATGCAGAAGTGCTCTGTGGTTTGGAAGAACATATGCAAAGGAGGGAATGGAGGATATTTTAAGCACTGGCACTGTTGTTGAGTGCAAGTTATGCACAAAATTGCATTAGCTGGCTTTTAATTTCAAGCCAGCTTCTACTTAAGAGGCCCAACTGCCACTCATGTAGGTAGCAAATGGAAAATATTATGGACTAGGGACAAAAGTTGCACATAAACCAGTATAAGTGATCAGAAACCTGTTCAAATCTCTAACACACAGAAGCTCAGTACATATAAATCGCTTTCAAAGTGGCCAAAACCACTCTAAGATAGACCTGGATGGATGTAGTATTAGGCTCAGCTGATTTAGGTTAAATTGGTTTACTGAACTTTTGTCCCACATCCCCTCCAGATTCATGTTAACTCAGTCCCCCAGCATCCCAGGATACTTTGCATCTCCCCCCAAATTCCCCTTGAAGGGTGGGCAGGATAGCCTTGATCCAAGCTGTCTGCTCTAGCAAAGCAGGGAGGCATATTCTAGCGCCCCCCAGCTTCTGGTCTGGGCCACTGCAGTCATGCAGCTACATTTCCAGAATAAACAGTGAACGTCTGTTCACTTGCAGACTGGTTCAGTCTATGCAGTTTAAGCTAATCTGGAAAGATTGAATCCATTCAGCCTCTGGCTTCTTGACTGTCTGTACTAAGAGCATGAGTATAGCCACGGATTTCAAATCAGAATTTAAAATCAGGTTGTGCAAAAAGAGTCTAGCCTGTACACCATGCCTTCAAAAGACAAACCTAGTGCTAGTAGGAGCTTCTTGCTAGGCCCATGTGTGAAGCACTTAGAAAGTGAATTATTGCTGCCTGTCTGTAAAACAGCAGATCAGCCAGACCCACCAGAGTACACCTGATAAAAAGCTACAGAAAGAACAGTTTATTCCAAAGAGGAAAGGGGACAGGGGGGTTGGAGAAAGTGGAATAGAGAAGAACAGGGCAAGATTTCATAGTCTACAGCAACATTTTATAACTTTAGTTGGTAGTTCAACTGAGAGTATATTAGCCCACGTAGAAGACTAAATGCCCATAAGACTACTTAAAGTTTTGCTCTATATGCAGCAGTAATCAATAAAAAAGGGATAGACTCCTATAAATATGCCAGGTTATTAAATGAATCTAGATTTAAAAGCTTTTTTTTTTTTTTGCTTTGATCCATATAGAACGGTATCAAAAGGGAAGAAAAAGTGGTGGTCAGTGCTATGATTTTGGTACTTCACAGCAGACCAGGAGAATTTAGTATTGTAGCTGTATACAACTGCTTTTTTTCGGTTTTTGCTGGATTAACTGTACTGTGCACCTTGCTAAAAAAAAAATAAAAATACATGGATGATGCTATTTTGTAAATTCTTTGTAGAGCTAAGCATGCATTTATTTGATAAGCATCATGCTCCACACTAAAAGGCTACAAAAGAAACAGCAGAAGCCATTTTGAAGAATTTACTGATACACAAGGGATCCAAACATTTCCACAGCCAACTAACAAGCGTGGAGCAGAAGGCTAGTCTCCAGATGGAAGTGGGAAGATAGCCTTTAGAATCGGATAGGCTGCTTTGTCACTGCAAATGCCACCTTTTAACTACTGGACAGAGGTAGAAAGTGGGGGGCAAGGTTATTTTTAATCAGTTCAGACAGCCATTCAGACAGTCCCTGCTGTGACACCACTTCTGCAGGCACCCACCTATCCTCCACCCTGGTTAGGTAGAAACCGCTATTGGTAAGTATAATGTAGCAGTGCCTGTGCCAACCAATCCTTCAAAACAGCTTAATGAAGCTGAGGTAGGCATTACAGCATGCTCATTCCAGGTGACTTCCAAAAAAAAGAGATTTGGCTACATGTAAAAAGTGTATGGTTGTCTAGTTTTTCCAAGGTTTAGTGAAAGAAACAGCTTAAAGCCAATGAGATGTCCATTCCCCTGTTGCCCCCAAACAAATTAAAGGATGCTTCTGAGGTACTGCTGTGCACAGATCTAGGGAGTGGCAAGATTAGGCCTAGCAGAGCAGAGCATATGCCTTTGCAAACAGACTCCAGGCAAAGTCATTTTCTCTGCAAAGTGCCAAAAACATACACGGCTGCCAGAAGCAGTAGCAGGGAGAAAAAGTGGGTCAGCAGTTAGGTAATCTTGCTGCAGCTTAAGGCAGCTAGTACAGCTAAAGTCAGGAAGTGATTACACCCAAGACAGAAACCACAACTTGGTCACACATCCAATCTGCTATACCAAAAAAGCTCCCAGGACAGAAGGTAAAGCAGGACAAGCAACTCATTCTAGTCTAAAGGAAAATTGACAGCAATCCCAGAACACTGGTCCTCTGCATAACCAAGAACTTTTGGATCTTAAACTCAGTTAATCCCCCCAATTTAACAGCTGCAGAAAGAAGTGCAGCAGCTCTGAACTGGATCTCCTGGTGCATTTGGTGCTCAGACTAATAAGACACACCCTTACATTTAGCACAAGCTGTCTCACAAGCAGGATGGGGGAAAATGGCCTTCGTGTGAAAGATGTGCCCAACTACAAGGGGAAGTTAGCTCTAGGGGGAGAGATGGCCGATGCAGGCAAGAACATGAACAGCAAGAGGCAAAAGTCAGAGTAAGATGCAAGATAGATGGTGTTACACAACGTGCAGAAGAACAGGTGTAAAAGGAACTCACGTACAGAGCAGGGTGGAGGGGGAGAAGGAGTTGGAGATTAGAGGGAAAAAGCATACAGCACTTTGGACTTTACATAGGAAGAGCCTTGAACCAACCAACGGGCCTTCAAGGATTCCAACAGGGATTAACTAGTCAGAGCAGGCAGGGATGACTTGAGCACAACATGCTGAATGGGCTGGTTACAAGGCATTAGTCCTAGGAGGAGGGCAGAAGCCATATTCGTGCCCACCAGCCCAACACAAAGCCACTAGTGCACAGAGCCAGTTCACCCCTCCCTCCAAAGTACTAGTTCAGATCAGTTGGAAGTCAACTATTGATTGCTAGCCAAAATTCCTCAATTTAAAGATTCCCATTGTTAAGTTTGTCCCATGCACACAATTGGTATTGTCTTCACATCAGCTACTGCTCTTTGCTCTCATTACACTTAACAATGTAAATAATGGTGAGTGGTTATGTTCTCAGCAACAACTAAAAGGCTCCGCATCTACCAAGTCAGGGCTAAATACCAGAGGGTACATGTAATGATTGAGTCGTTCTCTGAACCATCTTAAGCATATCAACAAAACCTTAACCCAATGTTAAAAGCAAGTGGCCAGATACAACAGCTTTAAGAAGAGCTTCAGAAACTTCCATGTGCTGCTTTGAGCCAAATGATAAAATCACCACGCAAGTGAACCTGTATACAAGCATACTGGACTATTCAGAGTCTTTTCCTCCTACTTCATCACCCCAAACCCATTGTGCAAATGCCTCCGACAGAATAACTCAACCTTTTCCACACCACAGCAGACATTTGGCCAAAATAACAATTTGGAACAATCCATCTTATTGGGAGGCAGGATTTATACATTTCCCATTGTTGATGGAACAGAATGAGATACTTCCTTTGCAATCAACTTCCTCCTCTTGTAATTGTCCAAAGACAGTTGCTGAATTCCAGCACAGCATTAGAAAACAGATTAGATTAATAAAGTTAGCGCCAACATAGCAGCAGCTTCCAAAACTCCCTCAGCCTTCCCAGAATCAGCAAACAGCCTCAGACCTGAAATAAAACGAATGCCTAAAATTTCTCACTTCACTCCCCAGAGCATCTTGAAGTCACTCATCCCCAACAGTCTTCCTACCCCAAAACATCTCCCCTCAGTCTCCACTTTTCTGAAGTCCTTCACTTAGATGGAGCTTCTATACTTAACTAGAGGTGCACCAATACAATTGACCCATACCATAGCAGCACCAATAAAAAGGAAAAAGATTGACATTGGCAAGTGGCTTTTTTTGGCTGAATGTAGTAGTAATGTTGCCAATAAATGCCATGTGTATGTGCTCAGCTACAGCATGCGGCAGCCAGGAGTACAGCCCAGCCGCTTGGAAAGCAGTGTCGTGCTAGTAAGTCGGGGGGGGGGGGGGGGGGGGCGGGATTGAGACCCCCACAGTGAAGGAGGGAACAGGGCAGGGGCAGCCCAGCAAGGGCAGGGCATGGGATAGAGCCAAAAGCAGCTCATTCAGGGCAGGGAGGGGTGGGCATGTGCCCCCCAGATCTGTGTAGGGTGAAGGCAGACTGCCTTACTTGGGACCAGGGGAGCCGTATCAACTGATACCAATCCGACTGCCAACATGCAGCATCCAGCTGGTAAGCCTGTGCCAGGGAGGAGAAGATCGAGGCCCCCTCTACCCCCCACCCCCCACAAGGTGAGGGAGGAAGTGGGGCAGGGACAGGGGCAGAGGATGCATGGGCAGGGCACAGGATGAAGCAGTAAGTGGCTCATCCAGGGGGAAGGGGGAAGCTCCTGCTGCTGTGTGCACCCCTGAGGGAGGCATGGGGGGCATGTGCCCCCCAGATCTGTGTGCAGGACAAGGGTAGGCTGCCCGCTTGAGGCTAAGGTGGCAATGGGCTCTTCCCAGCAGGGGGCACCACTGTGTCAGAAACATGATGCAAACATACATACCCACCATTCCTATCATTTTAAGTTTGGTCAGGGAGACAGTGAGAAGTCGAGCACAAGATTCCTTCACAGCTAAAATGCCTCTCACCAAGTCACTCAGTTGCTCATTTAACTTTAGGCTTGCCAGACTTTTTCCCCCTTCAGTTTTTGCTCCCCTCCCTCCCACCCCCAACACCAAGGGACACTGCATTACCATCTAGTGCAGTTTTGCTTTAAAATCGTGAGGAGATGCACCTGAAAGAGCTGTACTAAGAATACATGGCTAATTGAAAGTGGAAGTCTGAAGGGAAAAAAAAAAAGGGAACTGCACTGCAGGGGTGCACCAAAGCTGATTTTTAAGGAGCCATATCAGCCAATGCTGATCCAATATCCGATAAGCACGCAGCTTTCCATGCTGTAAGTGTGATGTAAGGGGAGGGGGAAGAAGGGGGGTGTGCAGATCAAGGCCCCCATGGTGAGGGAGGGAGCCGGGCTGAGGCAGGCAGTGCCCAGCCAGGGCAGGGCAGATAGAGCCATGGCTCATCCAAGAGGCACAGGGAGGGTGGGGCAGCTCCCGCCACTGCACACCATGGGAGGGCATGTCCCCCTTGGGATGGGGCGTGGCTGGGACTGGGGCTGCGCCAGGCTCTTCCCAGCAGGAGCTGGGCCAGACTACACTCAGGGCAGGTGGCAGTAGTGCTAGGGGGGCTGCAGCCACCCCAAAATTTGCTGTAGGCCCCCCAAACCCTTGCCAGGCAGTGTCACCACTGCCCATCCTGAGCACAGCCTAGCCCAGCTGCTGCAGCCCCAACAGCAGCCCACCTCCCCCCGACAGATCTAGAGGCACATGCACCTCCACCCCACACCCTACCAGGGTGTGCGCAGTGGCAGAAGCCCCCCCCCCAACCCCCACCCCCCTGATGAGCCACAGCTCCATCCCTGCCCTGCCCCACCTTGGCTGGAGCAGTACTTTTTCCAGCCCCACTCCCTTCCCTCACTGCAGGGGCCTTGGTGTGCCCCCCGCCCCCGCCCCTTCCCACCACAACAGACTTACCAGCTGCACACAGCTCTCCAAGCTGCTGGGCTATGCTGCTTGCTGCCTACGGGCTAAATTGTGGCTGTGTGAATGAACAGGGCATTTAAATCGACTACAAGGCAGATTTCCAATACAGCCAATTTTATTTTTTTTTTTATATCTGTGCCAATCTGATATATTGGCACACTGCTACTGCACTGACATACTTCAAGAAGCCTTCTACATTTCCTGATTCTCCCGTGTTTTGTCAGAGGAAGAAAAAGCAAAGCCAGCCCTAGCACTGAAGAAAGCCATTTAAAAAAATTTAAAAAAAAAGCGTGCAACAAATTTCAAAGTAGGTCTGTCTAGCTTGGTGCAGCTTTTAAAAAGTAGACCCAAGAACTAGCTCACTTTCAGAGTCAGTGAGCATGGCTACTCCCGTGACATTTATGGGTGCTCAGTACCACCAGGGCAGTTAGGGGAATTGGACTCTTGAGATTCCCAAAGAAACTTGGGCACTTAAAAGCCAAAAGGATTTACTTTTGTTTCCCTGCCCCCCCCCCCGTGCAGTATGATTTAGCAAGCCAGAAGTACGGAGAACAGGGAGAAGACAAGTGACCCTGCCTGTAACCCAACCATTGCAAACCATGCAAAGTGTGCTTTGCCTGCAGCAGCAGCTGCCCATGATAATGCAGCTCTAGAACACAATTCCTCACCTCTCACTTTGGAAGATTTCTTTTCTTAAACAGAATTTTAATTTCACACAGATGCAGTGGAAATAAGCCATGGGGAGATACTACAACAGCTGCCCAAAAGCAGGACAAAGGAATGTAATTACTAAGTAGTGACAGTATTTTGTTTATTTATATTTAATACAGGAAGCATGATCAAAGGCTTCCAAGACACAGACTCAAGTCATTGAAAACTAATGTTCAGCACCTGCATGCACTCTGTGGACAAAAAAACCCAAACACAAGATCTGCCTCAAGGGAAAATAAAACCAGTTGAGTTGCAAGCTAGGCCGGATTGGGAACCCCCAGCTCCCTGGTTCACTCAGCCACAAGAGCTCTTGAAGTAAGTAGTACTTCAACAGACCCTTCTTCTACATCAGGGGTTTTCAACCTTGTTTTAAACAAGTGTACCCCTTCTGTCTCAGTTTCAGCTCATGTACCCCTTTATATTAGAATTATTGGGGGGGGAAGCTGAGTGCATGTGCACATGCACCTCCCTTCTTCCTGCCAGTAAGTCTGCAGGGGAAGGGAAGAGCAGTGGCAGGCACATGGCGTCGCACCACTCCCAGGGCAGCTGCAGTGGTATGCGCAAAGCCCATCATGTAGCAGCGGCTGCCTCTGCCCCAAACAGATTGGGGGTGAAGGGGCCCATGGGCCCCCCAAGTCTCCATCAGGTGCATGCAGTGGCAGAAGCCCCCCATAACTCCTATGACATTTAAGTATCCCTAGAGGTAGGCGTACCCTTGGTTGACAATCATTGTTCTACATGGTTAAGCATTAGGGTTGTGCAAAGCTTCATGCACCAATTCGATTTGGAGGCCAAATGTCCAAATCAAATCAGGAGACCAAAAAAAGGTCCAAATTGATCTGAAGCCCTCCAAAACTATTCGATAAAAAGATTTGGAGAGTTTCAGGCAGTCCCCGCTTGCTACTGCAGGGAGCTGGACCTGGACTCTGTACCAGTAAGTAAAGGACAGGGGGCAGGAGTGGAGGAAGAGGGAGCGGCCCATGGGGGAACAGGACGACACCCCTGCCAGGCCCCATCTCCTGCCTGTTCCCCCAGCCCCATCAATGGCTGCTGTACCCAGCTTCAGCATCCTTAAAAAAAAAAACAAAAAACAAAAAGCCTGCACTTACTAGCTCCTGCCAGGCAGGGGGGCAATCCCCCACTGCCCTGTGCTGCGTGGGTGGCTCTGCCACAAGCCCCCAGTGGTCCCAGCAACTGCTGCAGCATCCAGTGAGTGCGGGGCTTTTTTTGTTTTTGATAGGGCTGGGAGAGGAGATAGGGAATGGGGCCCGTTTGATTCAGAGATTCAGCAGCAGATTCAGCCAAACCAATTTGGGACAGTGATTCAAGTCACTGAATCAGACCACTGTCCCCTGAATCTGACTCCAAAGCGAATACTAGCCGCTTTGCACAGGCCTGTTAAGCATGTCTAAGTTTAGACCCTGAAGCATAAGCATAAGGAACCTATGAACTGTCCAACTGAGCTGTTCCAAGGTGGGGAGGGTAAGGGAAAAAAAAAAAGTGATTATTTATGCAGAATTGCAAGCTCTCAATTCATGTACTTTGAAACATCTTAGCATTACACTTACTCCATCATGTTGCAGTAACAATGTACTGTGCTTGCTATTAAATGTACATTTGTGCTGGTTAGTCCTATATGCCAAAACATTCTATAGGGATAACTAAATTGTTATTTGAGAAAGTCACAAATCACAGGACTAAAACCATGAGGAGCTACTGCTATACAGCAGCAAGGAAGCAGCCCAAGCCAGCAACTATGTACTCTTTAGAAAGGGAATTTACAGAGGAAGAAAAAGAAGTTTACTCCCCTTAGATATCTTGAAACACTAGGCCTTACAAAGGGTACAGGTGCGATTGTCACCCTATTCTTCCATATTGCAGAACTGCATTACAAGAAAGCCATTGCACCAGCTAGCACTGAAGCATTTAAGGAAGAAAAATTTAAGTGTAGTGCAAAATTAAGTGTTGGTCCCAAATGAGACAGACCGCTTTATGGATACATTAACCGTAATGGACTTTCCCTTCCCTCAACAGTCCAGACTCAGAGCAAAGGCTGGCCCCAGAATGTCTAGGGTTTCTTGAGAGCCACACCCACTTGCATGATTTATTTCAAGGCCAGGAATCAGCAGACAAGAGAGCTTAAAAATGAAAATGAGCTTAAGTTAATCATTCATTGTTCAGATTCTTCTGCAAGGCCAGCTCCTGATTTCTTCCTCTCTCCTCTCAGCAGCAGCTTGACAAAGCCCCCAGTGTCTGAGACACGATTGCATCACTCTACAAGCTAAACGGATGCTCTGAGCGGCTGGGCAGTAGCCTGGATAGGGCCTCTGGGATTACAGCCGAGCTGTGTAATGGAGTCTGCCGAAGTTTTTTTAACAGCTGCAGTTGATAATGTCTTTGTATTCACAGCTCCAAGTTTGGGCTGCACATGTCTCCCTGCTTCTGTTTGGCTGAGCTGACTTCCTCCCAACTCCAGCCAATGAGTACGGAGAAAAGCCAGAGCATCAAGATGTAGCCAGCTGTACCTGGGAAGAGACTTGCAGCATCAAGGGCTCCCCATCACACTTGACATCAGTAAAGCGATAATATTTAATGGTCAGGTAAGCTTTCACTCCTCACTGCAGACTGAAACTGCCTTTACATAGAGGGGAGTTTCCATTCTGGAACATCAGCTTTACTTCTCCTGTCCCATAAGGGCATTACTATAGTCCAGCAGTTCCAAACTGACAGATTAGGCACCACCAATTTGAAATGATACAACCTTAAGTACCACCAGCAAATTTGTCATATAAAAGTAATTATAAAGCCATTATAATAAATCTGTTAACATGTACCACTGATAGGATGTCGGCATACCACTGATGGTACCTGTATGGGAACCACTGCTCTAGTCTCCAAGCTACACCTGGAGACCAACAGCTACTATGTCACTGACAATAAATTGACCAATCATGTCAAAGTAAACAGTTTGTATGTTTGTCTTCTCCCACTTTAACATGTAATTTGCCTTAGATACAAAAGGTACTCTGAAGATGGAGACAACATTTTATACTCCAGGAGTTACGGAAACGCAAGTAAGCAGGTGCTGGCTGGGACACGATGCCACATAGTTCCTTAAACCAGGGGTTCCCAACCCCCCAGGCCACGGCCCACTACGAGGCCACAAAGGGTTGGCGGCTGGACCAGAAGTGACCATGGGCCAGAAAACTGCGGACTGGAAGCAAATATATAAAAAAAAAAAAAGAGTTGGCTGCTGGCCCGCGGTATGCTGGTCACTGCTGGTGCACTGTTACTTCCGGTCTGCAGCTTGCCAGTCCTCAGCATGAAAAGGTTGGAAACCCCTGCCTTATACCATACTAGTTTCTCTGGAGGGCTGTTGCACTCTTAAGAGCCTCCAAATTATATTGGGCAACTGCATCTATGAAGGCTGAAAGCAAGCAAGAGGAGTCGTCCTCAAAATGTAGGTCTTCCACAGGTGCATCACCTTACCTGATCAAAGAGCTGCTTCCCCGTGGTGTTGGGCTGGATGGCAAACTCCAGCTCAGCATCCATGGTGGTAACTCGCACACTGATCTGAAGAGGAAAGAAAATAGTTACTACAAGTGTTCACTAGACCTGGCATACCAAGTCAGATCAGTGATTTGTTTATCTAGTCTACTGCTCTACTTCCAAAAGTGGCTAGCACCTGGGACTTGAGATAAGAATCCCAGGAACACCCTAAATTGGACATTACAAGACAGCTGACTCATGTAATACCTTCTTAAACCCTATCAGTTAAATGGGGGATTTAAGCAATAGACCCTCCTGTTTTCACAGCATTTTGAGAAATTTAACCCATCTAATCGAACTTTAAAATAGTTAAACCCTAAATAAATGTCCAACGCATGGGAGTGACATATGGTTGACTCCACTTATTGCAGCTTAAGACAGTTTCTCTTCCCTCCCCCACCAATAGTTTCATAAGTAAGCCCGGAAAGTTACAGTATGGGGCAAGAACTCATGCACTCTATACAATGTGTAACAAATCGTATGCATAGCTCCAAAGCCACAGCCATGCCATACTTAAGCTCTGGAAGTACCTTAGATACCTAGGCATTTAACAAGCACCTGATAAGCCCATCTTGCAGTAGGAAAACATTTTCTTTGTAATTGTTCTCTTTATAGGTATTCCCTTCAACAAGGGAAATCACTTTGAATCTGTTACCAGTCTATTATTGCCAATCTTGGAACATTGATAGATAATAGCGACATTAATGTACAATTTCCCCA
>NW_005841956.1:3295895-3334706 GCF_000455745.1 Alligator sinensis
GGGGGGGCGGGGGCTGCAGGGGCTCTTTCTGACAGGAGGGGGAGGGAGGTTGGGCCATGCTGTACTCGGGGCAGGCAGCAGCTGCAGTGCTAGGAGGGAGGGGTTGGGGAGGCTATGGTGAATTTCAGGTGGCTGCAGCCCCCCATAAACTTTCCTCCCAGCACCACTGCTGCCTACCCCAGCCTGCAGCAGCAGCCCACCCTTGCCATGCGCAGATCCAGGGGCACCACCCACCCAGGGTGCACATAGCAGCAGGAGTGCCCTGTCCCCCAACATCCCTGCACCCCCTGGACAACCCACAGCTCCATCTTGTGCCCTGCCCAGGCAGCACCTGCCTCATCCCCATCCCCATCCCCACTCCCTCCCTCACCACAGGTGCCTTGATCTGCCCTCCCACCACAAACAGATTTAGCAGCTGGACACTGCTTTTCAAGCTGCCAGGCTGCATATGGGAAATTGGATTGGTATCAGCTGATATGCCTTCATTTAAAAAAAGGAATCTGCTATCAGTATCAGCCCCAAAAATATCTAATTGGTGCGGCCCTACTTTCATTGTCAAAAAGGAAGACATTCACAGCTCCAGATACTATAACCAGGACAACCAGAGCTGTCTAGCTATAATTTTGCTTATATTCTAGCACCATTCAGGCAGGGAAAGTCCACTCAAAACATGCCTGGAAACATGACTTCCTTAAAATTGCCAAAAACGACCAAAAGTTACAGTAGTGTTATTGACCGATTATGGCGGTAAGGCAATTTGCATAGCAAAAACCAATGAGGCTCAAAGCTAGGAAACAGCATGGTATTAACTAAGGGGGGTGGCAGAAGGGGAGAGGGTGTGGGAAGTGATGCATCCGAGCCATGTGTAAACAAGCTCCTGACCCTGCTTTCATCACTTCTAAGATAAAGCATCTCAGCAGCAGGAAACTTGCAATTTTGACAGGCCACTTCCCAATCTTCAGAGAGAAAATAGCCCCTTTCTACCAGAATGAGTCAATATAGTGTAGTTTATCCAATAGGGAGTCTTTTGTTACTGTAATGAGGTCTTAAAACTTTTGAGAGGGGAAGAGCTGAAGTCAGAGAGAATCATCGCAACTTAAAAGACTTCAAAATGGAGGCTGGGTCTCTGGAATATACCGAAGTGAGGACAGGAACAGGAATTTGCAGTCCTAAATCAGAAGGGTTTTTATAGCCTCCATCCACTTGATTATATACTTGAAAGACTAGAGTCTCTTTGTAGAGAAGAGCTGCCTGTTCAGACACACGGTACTAAAATCTTCAAATGCTACATGATTCTTCTCAGAATTGCCAGAGGTATTTCTTTTTAATGGAAAGGTGGGTTTTTCCTTGCAGATGAACACAGCAAACTAATATTCCTGCCTGAACATGAAGCCAGTAAAAGGCTGTCAGCTGAGTCAGTTTTACAACCCTTGCTAGTCAGTGAAAAAGCTCAAATGCAAGTGGTTTGATGACCCATTTGTTTTGTATAGCTGCCAGTTTGGGCTAAAAAGTAGTACATAGAGGGGAAATTTTCCCAAATCTGAAGTGTATAATGGTGGGTCCCAGTCAAGGCACCCAAACCAAGCGTTCAGGAGCTGAACTGTGCCAACAAGGTAACCCATATGGAGAACAAGGAACTACTCCAGATATGCAGTGGTTTGCCAGCTGCCACAAATGATGTATTACTTGATACTAGTTATTTGTTCCTCAGTGTGATGAAGTCTTAAAAATTTTCCAGTTTCACCCAATTCCCAGGGAAAAGGAAATGTGCTGGGAGTGGCTTGACTCAGAAGAATTCAAACTCAAGTTTAAACTAGAAGTTAACCATGTGACACTCAGGAGATCAAAAATAGCAAGAGTAAGCAAAGAAACAGTCAAAGGAACCACCTTAATTTATGAATTCAGCCAAATTCAGAACAATTTCCCTACACAGTTAGGTTACATAGTTACTAGCATGCTAGTCTGTGCTAAGATAGCAGCAGTACACCAAGTTACAGAACAGTTGCAGCCTAGTTTGTTCATAAGCAAGAGGCACTTTGTGAAATTTCGCTGGGCGTTTTAGTTTCAAAGCTGTTTTGAGCTCAAAACAGCAACATTGAAATGAAACAAGAGCACTATAAACATTTTAAGTTTCGAAGCTGGGCTTACTTCACTTCAGTGCCAGTCCCAGCCAACAGCACAAGCATCTGGTGCAGATCTGGGGGCCGTGCCCCCCAGGAGGATTCTGGCACAGCCCCCAGCCCTTGCAGGGGTGCAGGCCCCCGGATCTGCGTGCTGGATGACAGCATGCTGTTGCTGCTAGGGCCAGCAGCAGCACTAATCTTCCTGGCCCTGGGCACGCTGTGTGTCCAGTGCTGGTCCCAGGAGGCAGCAGCAGCCTCCCATGATCCGGCAGGCAGGCTGGGGGCCCGCACCCCCGGGGGTGGTCTGGCACAGCCCTGCAGCCCTCCGGATCTGCACGCTGGATGACAGGAGGCTGCTGGCAAGTGACAGGAGTTTTGCACCTCAAGGTGTTGACATGCAGTTTCCCAGAAACCGCTGCACTTATCCCCTTGAACCTTGGCAGGCATCATGCCCTCAGAAGGGGCTACCATCCCTGCAAGTTTCATCTGAATCAAGCAAGAACTGACAGTTATAGGCAGTTTCGTGCTTCCCCATTATAGCCTATGGGTGAAATGTTGAAACAGCAAAACCTCTTTGATGAAATGAAACAGAACAGTGCTTTCGAAACCAAGCAAAACTCTAAACAAAACACTGTCCGTCGAAATGGAAGTCGAAGCAGAACGGTACTGTTCCGCACAGCCCTAGTAGCCAAGTCCCAGATTTCATGGTCGAAAACATTTTTCTGAAATACCCTGGAAAGCCTATTCAAAATACTTGGCATGATTCATTCCAACTGAACTGTAGTTACCATGCAGTCAATATATTTGAAGTCAGGATTTTACACATTAATCTGCCTGCTCTCTTTAGGATAGTTTACAGTATAACTTCAAATCTAGTTAAAACTGATAGAGATGCAAAAAAGTTCTCCAGAGGGAATGGAGAGCCTGTTCTACAAGAGGAGAATAGAAGAGCTTAAATTTATTTAGCCTAGTGAAACTAAGGGGTATGATTGTAATCTATAAATATGTTAGGGGGAGAGATTATTTCAATGCAAAGCCAATGCTGGCACAAGAATGAGTGGACCACAAGCAAATTTAGGCTGGAAGCTAGAAGCCTGCTAACCAGAGGAGTTAGATTCCAAAATAGCCCATCCCAAACACTGGGGACAAGCAAGCAACCTAACAAAGTTTAAACTCATCAATCAAATCGATAAAATGGAGCTTCTGTGTAAGGAGACTGGGCCCCAAGAACTCTGGTCCCATCCCTGCACTAGTCTGTAGCTTTGTCCAATCACATTTTTAATACCTTATTTCAGGAGAAGGCCTTTCTCCAAGACTTTGGGTGCCTTGGATTTGGCTCTGACTGGTCCTTAGTATAGCAGGTGATAAAAATCACTACTCAAAAAACACTTTCCCCATCTTAACTTGCCACTAGAAGCAGTCTTATCTGACATTCTTGAATGGTTGTCCATTAAAAAGGCAGGTGTAGCTGCTACTATGCTTCTTGGCTACCTAAGGAAGTAGAATCGACATTCTTGAACAGTTGTCCTTTAAAAAGGCAGGTGTAGCTGCTTCTATGCTTCTTGGCTACCTAAGGAAGTAGAATGCATCAAGCAGAAGGACTCGAGGATTTTTAGATATTGGAGGAGTTTCATCACATGGGCTGCTTGCACCCGTGTGTGTGGGGGGGTAGACAGGGGAACAATACTTTACTTTAAAAATTCAGCATGCCAAGCCCAGCAGATGCCCAGAAAAGGTAGTGCGTTAGCTGCACCTGGCTTTCCCAATGTCTCTACAGATGGGGCTTTAGTGGTGTTTTTTGGCGCTTTTAATTTATTAGCTGATTTAGCTAAAGCTGATTCAAAGCACCAAAAAGCCCCACTGAAGTGCCTGATCTATGTAGACATTGAGGAGCCAGGTCACAGTAACACTACTGCTTCTGGGAAAGCGTGTTCTCCCCCTCCCCCTGCAATCTGTCAGTGCCCATAATGGCTAAATTTGGTATAGCAAGTCCTCTTCCCCATAGCATTATTGCTGTTAGAGCACCAGTCACTGCTGAGAGAGAGGTGATCAATCTGACTTATTTTTAACGTAGCTTGAAACTAATGACCACTGATAGTTCAAGACATCCTGCTTGGGCAAGTGATTTATTACAATATTAGAGACAATGGAAGCTCAAAGTAACTGATTAATAGGTGCTGTAGGTTGAAGCATTAAGATCAGGATGAAATGGAACTGTACCATCTGTGACTGGTTCTCTCCCCACTAGGGCTCCACAGCTTTTAAAAGGGTCGTGCTCCCAACCAGTCTTTAAGAGAGAAGCTGTACAGATGCATAAGCATCAGGGCCTGTCCCACATCTGAAATTTCTGAAGTGTTTCAAGCCCATTTTCGCTACTATGCTAAACTACAGTATGAAATTTAATTCTGTAACCCTACGTGCAGCAGTTAGGCATGCAAGTGGAGCTATTTTATTTAGTGCATTTATGCTTATTCTACCAAAGTATGTTGATCTGTGGGACTCCAGTAGCATTGTCCTTGGACATCTGCTTGATGAAGAGAAAATAAAAAAAGTCACATTTGTCCTGGCTAAAGTTACTGTTGTTGGACAAAACAGGCCGGTAGGATCTCATCCATGCTATCAAGTATAATGTAGTACATTGTAAAAGAGATGACAAATCTTAGTAAGGTGGTGCCAAACGATATTCTTGCAAAGAGGGTGGCTTGCACAAGTTGTGGGTGTTGATTAGCAGCAAGTGAATTACTAACTAAGGCTTCACTGTTTGAAATAAAGGGGAGTGTCTCTGAATTTTCAGTTAGTAGATAAGAGCACAACATATTATTGGGTATAGCCTATTAGATGAGAAGCAAAAGAATTTCCATTTAATCAATCAATTCATTTAAAAGTTACAGGAAAAACACAGTTCTGGTGGGCAGTCTGCATCTTTATCTGTATTTACATTGAAGCTCTAAAACAGATATTTCAGTGTAGGTTAGAAAAATTCACCACACAGAATTCAGCAGGGTGCAGTGCCAGGCACTGCATGTCTCCAAGGATGACCTCTTAGCTGAGCTTAAAAAAAAACAAAAAAACACAAACAAAAAAACCAAAAACAAAAACACAAAACAAAACACACAACCACCAATTTTCCCCTCTATCCTTTGAGACTTCAGCAGTTGAAAGTTGCCCAGTACAGAGAGCACAGACACCTGACCGCTACACAGGTTTCCCTCGATTTATGCTGTACATGCATTCCCGGAGAACGGTGCATAAAGTGAACCCACTTCACAATGTAACAAGTAGGGGTAGGTTCCATGGAGGTGAGGGAGGGAGGGAGGGAGGCTAAGACTAAGGAAAGAGCAGGGGCGCCACCCCTCAGGCTGCACAACACAGCAAAGCAGAGGGAACAGAGCAGCACTTACCCCTGCCCCGGCTGCAGCAGGCCCCCGCGCCCCCCGCCCCCCAGCCACTGGGCTGCACCATGCTCTACCCGTCTCCACTCCTCTGCTCCTGGGCTGTGCCGTGCAGGGGTGCAGGTAGCTGGTGTGAGCTGCTCTTGGGGCCACTGCAACCAGGGCTGGGCTGAGTGCTGCACCCTGCGCTGCTTGGGGCTCCGCTTGTCTGCACTCACCCCAGCCCATGCTGGAGCGGCCCCGGGAGCAGCCGACACCAGCTGCCTGCACCACAGCATGGCGTAGGCCAGGAGCTGGGGCGAGTCCAGGCGCAGGGGGACAGGCGGAGCACAGTGCAGCCAAGTAGCTGCAGGCAGCTGGCACTGGCCACTCCTGGGGCCGCTGCAGCCGGGGCTGGGGTGAGTGAGGCCACGGCCCTTGCCCCTTCCCCCACAGACTTGCTTGCTTGGGCAGGGGTGCATCTATGCTAATCGCGTAAGAGAATTTACCTCGCATATAACAAATTATGAGCATATTTAGACCCAATAGCATAAGAGTGAATTCGCATATAAAGAGCCTGCATAAAATGAGGAAAACCTGTATTGGAAGGCAGACAAAATAACCCAATCCCACTAGAGCATAAGTGTGCTCTTTTGCCTTTGACTTACCATACTGGGGGCTTTTTTTGTTTTGGGGTTGATGATCTAATTCCACCATAAATCTTTATTCTTCTAAATAGACATGCATCTTTCATGCTTAATATCTTTGCTTCAAAGGCAGCTGCATTAACAGTCATCTGTATTTTATGCTAGTCTCTCCTATTTAGCAGCTGATATTCATAAGCCACTGAATAATAGTTTAAAAAAAGCTTGCTATTGCAGCCTATGTTTCACAGGTGGAGAAGCTGATGTAGTCTGGAAGTGACCTGCCCAAAACACACCACACAGCAGGTCTGTAACAAAACTAGGAACAAACCTTATTTTCCTAAATCCAATTCAATGTTTCCAGAGAGAAGAGTGAACACATACCACTAGCCCTGGACTAGTTCAGGGAACTGCATAACCTGACCCCTTTCTCTAAAAGCCATTTCTGCCTGAGGGGACTTAATACAAGTGGTACCCATGGCTTTCAAGTTTAGAAGTTCTGCTATTTCACCCTCAAAGGTTATGTTCAATGGCACGCTCAGCCTCTAGACATGTGCTAGGGACTGGACCACTGCCTGCTGGTAACATGATTTCCCATCGGAGTATTAATAGTAGTTAAATTTAAGAGGTAGTTTGTGTAGCACTGACACAGCTGCTAATGTTTAACTGTTTGTCCACAGGCTAATGTTTTCCAATTCAATGAATTACTCCCCAGTAAGGATATAACCCAGTTGGGTTATAGGGCATATGAGACTCCAAGTCGTCACAGGAGAGGCAAGGAGTAACTACCAGTTTTGTTGAAGAGCAGGAGAAGCAATCATTGATTGCATCCACTGCCAAGAATCCAGTCTTGTTTCTAAGATGTTAGCTTTTATACCTGTGCTTTTATTCCCACCTCTTTTCCAAAAACTAGCTACCTAACTAAACATTAGAGGTTTCAAGACAAACCCTTAAACAGCCAGAAAAAGCTGTTAAGGATTTTTTCTTTTGTAATTTCAAAGTGACAAGATAATCCAGTGAAACCTACCTAGAATACTATTTAAAGAGTGCTGATAAATCCATACATCCTGGCATTTATGATGTGCTTGGGTTTATCCAGGCATCTGTTGCCCTCAAAATTGTGCTTAGACCTTCAGAAGCCACCCACTAGGATAAAACTTCAGCAGCTAACCAGTGATGGAAGCCTTTCTGCCTTTTACTATGGAGTAGGGCTGAGCAAAATTTCGGAAGCAGTTTCTTTTCAGAGGTGTTTCAGCCCCCAAAATGCCGAATCCAAAATGTCTCGGATGTTTTGGAGCCAGGCTTGCAAAACTAAGCAGGAGGAAGGGGAAAGGGAGAAAGGACTGCTCTGATGCTGACATCTGTAGCTGACCAGTGTCTGCAGTCTGTCCCTGAGGTCCCTTCTAATCCCAGTGCTCTGGGGCAGGGATGGCAGCCTACTGTCATCCCACGCATAGATCCAGGGGCCCACGCCCCAAGAGAAGAGTCCAGCACAGCCCCACAGCCCTCTGGGGGGCACAGCCCCCCAGATCTGCATGTGGGATGACAGTATGCTGCTGTTGCCAGCTAGGGCCAGCGCCAGCACTCAAGTCTGCTTGGCACAGCCCACACTGAGCACAGCCGGAAGAGCCACAGGAGAAGCCCCCACGGCTGCCCTGCCCCAGCCCTGCCTCCCAGCACTTTTTTAGTTTGTTTGTTTAAAGCCCCACACTTACCAGCTGTAGCAGGGACTGTGGGGGCTCTAGAGTAATGTGGCAGAGACCCTTCACATAGCCCCCACTCCCCAATCCCCCCTCCCTCCCGCCCAGCCCAGCATCACACAGCTCTGGCAGCGGTGGACAGGGCCTCCGAGGTCTCATGGCAGAGCCGCTCCCCACCCCCAGCACAGCACAGGACAGGGATCACTGCCCCCCCACCACACCTGGCATCCACACTGCAGCTGCCCCACAGCGTGGGTGCAGCACGGCTTGGCAGGGCACTGCGCACTGCCTGGCAGCTGGGGCTGATACATGGAGCTGCCCCAGCTCCCAGGGAGCACCCTGCCAAGCCCCATGCCATTGGGCACCTGCTGCACAGCTGCCAGGCGGGGGGAAGGCGGGTGATCCCTGCTCCAAGTTGCGTGGGAGGGGGCTCTGCCATGAGCCCTCAGAAGCCCTGATCGCAGCTGCCAAAGCTGGCAAGTACACAGCTTTAAGTGCCAGGACTAGGCTGGGGCCGGCCGGGCAGGGCAGCCTTGGGAGCTGCTCTTGTGGCTTCCCCACCTGGGGAAAGGCAGGCACAGCTGAAGGAGCCACAGAAGAACCTGCAGCCACCCAGCTGTGCCTGCCTCTCCCCAGACTATCCGAATCTCCGAAACAGATATGGCCGAAATCAAAACAAGGCAGTGATATGAAACGCCAAAATAAATCACTGTCCTCTGAAACAGCCAAATCCAAAATTGAAACGAAACATAGCCACAGTAGGGCTGTGTGAAATGGAGTACACACTTTTGGGGGAAAAGAAAAAAAAAAGTTTAGTTTTATATACAAGTACTTCCAGAGATGCTAGTGCTGCACGTTAATTTAGTAAGTGACACTATATAATATTAATAGACCTACTGGCATTTAGTATGAACACCCACAGAATAAGACACACTGGAAGGCAGACAAAAGTTCTAACTGGTGTCATGAAACAGACAGAACTATTAAAAGGAAATGGTCAAAACTCAGAAATTCTTCCACCTTTCTGTTACAGAGCATCTACCATTGTTTTACCACTTTCAGGCAGTTATGAGATTGAGATGTGCTGTGGTAGAAGCAGAGTTTCCCGATGCCAAAGACATCACTTCTATGAGGGCAGGACCCCCTCCTACAACACATCTACAAAGTTAGAACAGTGCTTGTTCCATATGGAAGATAGCTGCAAACAGCTAGGAGCACCATTTAATATATGTGGTTTCCCTAAGCTATGAGAAATTGCACCTCCTCCCACAGCAGCATTTAACTAGAGGCCAGAGATAGAAGGTGCCTGGTACAAGGAGGCTTAATAGATAGTGGTAACAGGCTTTTAAGAAGTTTAACATTCCCTGTATGCCTTCCATACCTGCCCTTCATCCTGTTCCATGCAGGCTCTCAAGAAGGCTTTTGTTAGACCAGGGCATTTTGTCTTTAAGCAAAGATGACACCCATTCTTCAGATTTTTGTAGGGAGAAAGTAGTTGCTTCTTTAATGACTTGTAATAAATTGGGGGGGAGGGGGCAATTCGTAGCTATATTAGGAGGGCAGAGGGAAAAAAGAGAGGAAAGTGGTAGTGTGCCAAATTAAGACATTACAAGGACCCCATTGTGCTGGACACTACACAAAAAAGGAAGACTTTTTCTTGCACTGTCTGTACCATGTGTGCGCCGTCCTGTATCTTCGACTGTAAGCTCTCTGGGACAAGGACAATAAGTTGTCAACAAGTTAGGCCAGTGGTTCAGTCTTTTTAGACTGTGGACCAGCAAACTGCAAACCAGCAGCCAACCCTTTTTAATACTGAGTATAAGAGGTTGGCTGCCGGTCCGCAGCATGCCGGTTGCTTCCAGACTTCCGGTCCAGCAGCCAGCCCTTCGTGGCCCAGTACTGGGCTGCGGCCCAGGGGTTGGGAACCTCCGAGTTAGGCAATGTCTCCGACGCCTAACCATTGTCTTTTTTTGTAGGCAACAAACTATTTTTGAAGGAGGCTAATGAGTTTCCTTTGTGGAACTGCTCTGCCTCTGCACTGACCAAATGTAACAATGACTTAGATGTTTTTCCTCCCATAGGATCAGAGTTACTGTAACATAAATCCTCCAGCCGGTGCTGTGTTGGGTTAACAGCATACCTTGGAATGGTCACCACATACACATGCGCTCCGGGGCCTTCAAAGCAGGAACATCACAACACTGGGTGCCTGGTGTCAGAAATATTACAGGTTCCAAAGTATCCTCAGAAACTGGTGCATCATTTTGCTCATCTAATGAAGTGTCATTTTGGTGATTTCACACAACCAGCAATACCAAATCCGTTTGCATGTGAAAAAAAAAAATGCTGAGTACAACAGCACATAACACATGCTGGTCAAAACAGCAAGAACAAGCCCCACTGCTAAACAGAAGCAGCGTTGGTATGACTGATATTCAGCATGCTGTCTTATTTCAAGCCCCATATCACAGAAAGTGCCCTCATAGAAGCTGCCTGAGCACTAATGAGTGCTTATCTCCTCATGTATGAAGTTTGTTCAGCAGCAGGGGGATGATTGGAAACAGTACTGGAATCTACGCCTTGTGTCAGTCATTACTGGAATTGTGGAAGACACTTAAAATCTTAACCTGAAAACAAGAAGTGCACCATGCTCTAATAACATTTTGTAGGAAAAACACCAACACAAAAAGAAACCACAAGCCACCACAGGGGCAGAATTTCAATGGGCTTGGGAACACTATAGCTAAATGGCATCACTTGACTTGGCATACATCAGATCAACCCTTTTTAACCAATCGATGTCCCTAAAGAGGCCCCCAAGGGAGGCAGAATGCAATACTTAAAGTTGCTGGGCTATCAAATTGCAGCAGAAGTTTAGCCCATTCTATTCACAAGTTGAAAGAAGTCCAGTTTCTACTAAATGCATTCAGTTGACAGTGTTTGCTGCATACATTAAAACAAATGATAGCCTGTAGTTCTTCGTGGCCTATTCAGCTCAACTATATTCCCTGTGGCATGATAATACATGGAATCTTTTCCTTCCCTTGACTAGAAGAGAAAATACAAGTTATGCCAAAACTGAACTTCTAGGATTTGGTAATGTATCATACAAAATATCGCATCAGCCAGATGGACTGCTGGAGCTATTGAGCGAATATTCAAATAGCTATTTATAGAAAGCAACTGGCAAAGTTTTATTTGGCCATAAAAATAGGGTGCCCCCCCACAAGTATTTCAATTCTTAAAACACTTGGCAGCCTTTTGACTGGGGGGGAGTTATGGTGCATAAGGAAGTCCCAATCAAATTCATCCACTTTCCTCCCCCAAAGTTACCTCAACAGAAATCCAATATCAGTGTCCACTGGCCTCAGAAAGTAGTTTTCTTTGTTTTAGCAAAGACTCCCTCACCACAGTTTCTTCCAATTCTAGCACTGCTATTTGCGATTACATTTGCAATGTGGTCTTCATAATACATACCTGCCACCTGCACTGTCTCAGGATTATCCAATATCCCTTAAGTATCTAGCATTTATTGGGCATATTTTGGATTATTGCTTTATTCTCCCCTTTTAGGTAGGCACTGCCTACCCAGGGAAGCCACTACTATCACTTATACCATTTCCAGCATTATCAGATCTGAAACTTAATACCTTCCGCCTTACCCATTGTATTGGTGTACAACCTAGGCCCGAATCCTATTTGATATCTGAACTCTACCAAATTGCTTTTAAATCAGAAAATAGAAGACTCCTCAAAACTATAGGTGCAATATGTAACCTGCCACCCAAACCCTGCTTCCCTTGCGGCTACTAAAAA
Source organism: Alligator sinensis (assembly GCF_000455745.1). Taxonomy (NCBI): domain Eukaryota; kingdom Metazoa; phylum Chordata; order Crocodylia; family Alligatoridae; genus Alligator; species Alligator sinensis. The sequence continues at coordinate 3,307,550 of NW_005841956.1, forward strand.
AAACTCATTTACTGGATTCCAGAATGCAAAGCGACTGCTACAGAGCACAGAATACACTCGAGCTTTCTTTCAGAAGCTTCAGGATCTCTTGTAGTGTTAAGGTTTTGGAATTTAAACTCCCAAAATGTCCATTTCAAGGCTACTTTTAGAGGAAACTCCACACCAAGTGACAAAAGCTAACTGGCCACCTGACTTTCGAAAATGGAAAAAACACCAAAAATCATTACAAACCATATGCAGAGGAACCATTTCACCCAAGAAAATACAGCCACCCCTAGGCTAGAAACAAACTATTTAGCATGCCTGTATTACACGAGGACAGGAAGTGAGATGCTTTTATATGCAACTGCTTTTCTTCCAATTCAAAGCCATGAACTGCCAAAGGCATACTAAGAGTCCAAAGACATGTGCAAACAACGTCATAACAGCATCCCCTTGGAGGGTGGAACTCTTCTGATCTAAAGGATTGACATTTCCCCAGTTATGCATCTCTTTGCCCAGAACTTGTATTAACTTGGTGCTACCACCTGACACTCCAGGCCCAGTGGCATGGTAGAGGGAGGTGAAATTACTAATACTAATTACACACCAGCTGCTTCTTCCTGCCACAGGCCTACAAAGAATGTCAAGGTAAGCCACCCCACCTGTAAGCACCAAGGATACTTACAGACATCTGGCTTCTTTATGAGAGCCAGCACTTCTCTGAAACTTCCTGGGTTCTTTTGTGTCAAAGTGAAGTTGGACCCAGGTCATATGAAAGTGCTTGCAATTTCTGAAGGGATTACATTTAATTAAACCAAGCCCCCTTCCAGCAATCTTAAAGGGGCTTTTCATCTTGCTAAGCTAATCAGGGAACAGAACACCAGCAGGCAGGCGCACCCAGGGGTTCCAGGCATGACCCTGCTGCACTGAAGCCTGAAGGAAGATTAACCCTTCAAATGTCTACCTGAGAATGCCAGGCGCAGACTCTTGCTCCTCATTTCACTTCTAAAACACTAGTCCCATGGTATTCAGTGCTGCACAAGAACCTGGGAACCATCAGGACTGGAACCCCCTCTCCAGAACAAGCACCAAGTATTGTGGATATACCATGTGAGACTTTGAATAAGTCAGCCTCTGCCTCAGTTTCCCCACTTACGAAGTGGGAATGATCATCTACCTTTCCAATGCATTTTGGGGGCCATGAATGATTAGTACTGATGAAGTGCTATAGAAGACATACAATGACATTTCTGTTGCCGTCCGTTCCATTTTTGCTCTTTTCCACTATCTGACAACAGCATCTAAAACAGAAATGGGCTATTAGGATTCCCAGCAACTCTAGTGCATAATTAGGTGACAAGGAACAAGAAAACTGAGCTTCTTAGCTACATGAAGACTTTAAACAGGTTCAGTGAGAAAACTAAGGACTACAGGCAAGCAATTGTCCAAAAGCTTTCCTTAGTGTAACAGAAACACTAGAGACTGTTGTAGCCAAATTTCTCTTCCTCACCAGTTTGTTTTGCATAGCACTGTCAAATGCAGCTTGCACAAAAAAAAAGTGAGCTTTACGCATGATCAGTAGGTAGTTTTTTTGAAGCCAACTACATTTCAAGTTGGCTATACCCCGCCCAAATGATGCTGCAATGACAAGTGCTGTATATGAAGCCAGCATAAAATAGTTAGATTCAGTTAAGGAACTATCTGCCTATTTATGCATTTAAATCTCTCAAAAGCTGATGTCAAGTAGAGGGCTCATTTTAAAACTAAGTTTCTTGCTTTCATTGTGTTTTAGTCAATGCAAGGCAATTCCAGATTTAGGATAAAAATTGATGTTAGATAAAATAGCTACACTTCTTTAATAGGGCAAAAGGGGTAAGAGACTCTGGTGTACAGTCTACTCCAGCCAAAGTAATAATTTCATCCAGCCACCCTTAACCTGCTACAGCCCAGGCTAAACCACTAAAAAGTTTAGCTCATTTCATTCAGCTTCACTTACTGAATTAGGAACTCAGTTGTTCAGAATTAGCTGGCATACTTATAGGCAGACGTCTCTCTCCAGGTGAGATTTGAAGAGCTAAACAGTATAACCTTCAGTTGCTCAGTGCCCTTGGAATAATAATTTTAAGTTCCATTACAAGTTCACTGTTCTGAAGTGAATTTAGCAGGAACATTTAAAGAGTTAACACAGCCTCATTCAACAGTAGGACCTACAAACCAGCGGAAGCTGTTCTTATAGGTCACAGGACAGAGAAACAAAAGCAGGGGCAGAAGGAATGCAAGAACATGAGAGCTTAAGTTTATCAGTGTTAGTCATTAATGTCATGAGGTTGGGTCAAAAAAGGAGCAGCCAAACAGCACAGAGGAGCCATATCTAGTGATAATTGAGATGAAAGACCAACAGTTAATAGCTTCTATAGGGTTTAGCCATATCCACTCTTCTGCCAACTCTTTACATCCCAGTAAAGTCAGTTGGGAGCTAGAAAGCAATTCAACTGTTGTAAGGCATCCCTTGAAGAGCTAGCTATTTTCCAAATATCATGGAAGTTGATAATTCTCACATTTTCCATGTCAAAAAAGACAGAGGCCTTTTCTAGAATACCATGCATAGTGCAGATCCCTCACCTCCAGAAGGTAATTATCAAAAATAAAAAAGGGACTAAACAAGAGCAGGGGGACTTTCACTGAAATTAGAGGCAACTAACTACAGAAGTGATACAGGAAAAAAAAAAGAAAGAAAGAGGAAAAGTAAAAACTATTCACACCTGTAAGTAGACTAAGTTCATTGCCACAGGATGTCAGAGGCCAAGCTCGGGGCAAGATCCAAATTGGGTTTGTCTGGAAATTTAGACTAATAAGAATATCCAGAGTTCTAGTATGTGCCAAAAATTCAGGGAACAATGACAATTTCTGGCACTATTCTTTAGCCAGTGCCTACTGGGTATTAGAAAAATTTAATGCTGGGGAAGACATGGGCTTACTGCAGCATTTCCTGCACCTTGGTTCTGCTGGAGGCAGGATACTGGGCAATTGGACAATACGCATGGATTCTCAAGGACAGCAGATCATCAACACTTGAGTGGACGCCAAGCATTGAAAAAACAAAACACGAAAACAAAAAACCATGCTGTACTATGTGGAGCTACTGGTATCAGTGCACTTCCACTAGAAAAATGCATCTTCATAACAAGACTTTCCTCAAAGCAATGAAGGAGAACAGTAAATGTCCATGCTCAACCCACCTGCACAAGCCCTTCAGTGTTAACTCCAATCCCAGCAGCCAGGGACTGGGAAAGCATAAGTTTGAGAAATATGCAGGCTGAACTGCCAATGAGTTGAAGTAATTCATAAAGAAAACAAAACAAAATAGAGTGCAGGTATGGCTCAGCAAGGCAGAAAAGCACCAAAAAGTCACGGTAAAAAAAATAAAATAAGAACAGGTCTCTTTAGCTGATTGTAACAGATGAGGGAGGGCAGCACTATGCATATCCTACAAAGGGATACATGCTTGGTGTAGTAACACCAGAAGATGGGGTAATCCCCACAGTGCCCTGCCGAACAGCAACTAAGGTAGTAAGGAGAGAGCATTTCGTGTTCTCTTTGCAGCTTTTTAGAGGACTGCATAGTCGGCTTTTGAACTTTTCTCCCCCTGCCAGCGGAAACTGCAACTTTCAGAAGCACTGAGGGAATGAAAGAACAGCAGGGCCAAGGCATTACAACAGGAAGTCTGCCATATCCGCCCCAGCCAAGGCTGCAAGAAGTGTGACTGCATCTTAAAGAGGACTAGCAGACACCAGAAAGGGTGGGGAAGAGAACACATGCTGAAAGCAAGGAAAACACACAAGTCTTGTCTGTGTGTCACAGGGAGTTTGGCCTTTTATCACATTTCAGCAGCACAACTCGGGGGTGTTATCAACTTATCACTATTTAGGGACTGTTCCCCACAGTTTACAATCTCTCTCTCTCAAATGCCAAACAATTCAGTTCTGGCTGGGGGAAGGAGACTAAGAACATCTTGGCCATTTAAAAGTAAGGGCTGCAGAGAACTAGTTCATGACTGCTGTTTTCACTAGGTGTCTAATGTGAAAGTCTTTCCAGACTGCCTCACTCCGGAGGCATACTATATAGAGTATTAGCATTGGACCAGATTTACGGCTCCTGACCAGCCACACCAGCACATGCTGCCCCAATGCTGGAACAGGAAATTCCCAGGCTCGGCATTTACAATATTTTTCAACTGTTGCGAGTGCGCTGAAGCCTGAAAGACAGTCGATGTTAGACTGAAGGGAAAAGAGTGTTTCAATAGAGAAAAAAAACTTGACAAATCCTATAGTGCTAAGAGATCCCCTGGGGATGTACAGTAATAGCTGGAAAGTAACACCCTGCAGATGCTCTTAAATTCAGCCCAGTCTTGAACCCTTCAACAACGTGCTCTACATTACGTGAGCTAAAGCTGAACAGTTTTGCAGAAGATTTTACCTCAGCAGAATCATCCATGTAGTGGCTGATGGTGCCTAGTCTATCCAACTCATTTCCTTAACTGCAACAGCAGTATCATTATGACAAGTGACAGATAAATGACTCTTCAGAGTGCTTCTCAGAAGTTTATTCTAGTCCCATGAGGCAGCCACATTGATGGGAGAATGGGCAAGGAACAAATAGCTTGAGGTGCTTATAAACCATGCGTCCATTCCTGGGGTGTTTTTCCATTCTTAAAGCAATTTTCTCCCCCCAGATCCATCAGGATCAAATCCATACCAGCTTGTAATAAGTTTCTATAGATAATTTGCTCTTTAGTGGTGCTCCAACCCATTTTGGGGTACCCTCCCCCATCTCCAAGAATTTGAAAGACTAAAAGAACTCCTAGTTAATTTATTTGGTCTCTTATCTGACCCTTTTCCTCACCTGCTGCAAAACCTGTTTTAAAGGGGCAACCAATCTAATGCCCACAATGTTAACAATCTGCATTGCCTGCTTGTAAAACTAGCCAGAGCCAAAGGAATGAAAAGTATGAGCATGAAAAAATGCACACAGATTTAAGCATCTATGTAAGCATGCCCATTAGGACACCCAAATCACTGTGCAGGTTTGTCCTGTATTTGAAATTCCTAAATTGTCTGGAGCACTACTAACAAGTGCCCAATTCACGGTCTCCTTCACCACGAGGAATACAATACAAAGAGCTGTAGCCTAACACAACTGAAGAAGGTGTGATCTTCCTAATTCTATTCCAGTGTATCCACAGCCAGACTTAACTAGTGAGAAGTCACTTATGAGGCTCAAGACTTCAGTACCTGCCGCTGCAAGGTAAAGGCAGCAGCTACCTCACAGCTGTCTTGCAAAACGCTGAAGACAAAACTATTAAGCGTCACACTCGCACAAAGCCCCGGAGAAGTTGTTCACGTCACACTGAGGGACCGACCCTGGAACTTTTCATTGTCTCGCCAATGCTCCCATTTCCCAACTCCTATGGAGAGTTTGAATTCTCTTCTTACTGGGAGACAAGCAGCCTGATATGCACCAACCGCGAGTAGAAAGGACACCACACTTTAATACTAGGCAAATGCAGAGTACGACCATCTGAAAAAGCCAATATACTCAGGTCATTGTAGCAGTACAGAGCTATGGCAATGGCCATTTATCTTCAGACCCAATTTTCACAGGAACGTAGTTTAAAACATATTGTCATGAATTCACCTCGAGTTGTAGGTGCTGAGCACCCAAAAAAAAGCCAGACCCCCTCAAAAGCTGGTAAGCTCAGTAGTGTTGGGCAAACTCTTCCACTCCATATGTTCAGGAGATCCATCATCCCCATTAAAAGGCAAACTGGCATCTCTTCCATAGTTCTACAGGTTAGTTCACATGCCTCTGAATGGGGAGGTCTCAATTTTTGCAGTAGGTGCCAAGTGGCGAGTAAGAACAAGATTTCTTTAGCAAGACCAATGCCTCATTCCAGCCAGGGCTTCAGATCAAATATATTGCTCCAATACAGGAAGTAGAGTATGTTGGAAGGGTTGGGGTAGGCTGTCATATTTATCCCTTAGTTAGTTAGTTTTTAATTGAAAACACCACTCCAACTCATTCCATTTAAAACAGATTTTCCCCACCTGCTCACTCTTGTTCCTGGGGAAATGCTATGCCGTATTTTTCCAGCAGTGCCAATAGTGTACACAAGTCAAAGCTGAACTACAAAGCACAGAACTGGAAAAAAAAATAATGCTGAAGTAGAAACAAAGAGCTCTTAGAAAAACTAAAAGAAATTTTGAAGATAATTGGAGCCCTTGAGGAGACTACCTACGCATTTATAATATTCAGCCGATTTGTGATCCCAAGCAACTCCAAGTCATTTTCAGGCAACAGAATCCTATCTAGTTTGTTAGCCTGAAGACAGAAAAGCAAGTCATTCATTCACCTTTCACCAGCAGAAGCAAGACTCGTGTTTGCAATTTAGGGTAAATTAATTGCAACTAGCTTTGCAAACTCAACCAGTAGGCTCTACTGTTGCATGGTTAGAGAATTCCTTCCTAATGGGCACTTAAATGGTCCTGGCCATATTCTAGAGTCAGGCTGGTTTCAACACTGTGACAACTAGCTTGCCATTCAAGCAGGATGGAGCAATTTTCATTTAAGAAGAGAGGAACCGAAAGCCAAGAATACTGAATGAGGGAGGAGATCTGGGTGGATCCTCAGATTTACAGTCACACCCAGATATTTATGGTACCGCTTATTACAGAAGTTACTTGCAACCTTGTGTAATGGGTCAATTCCTTTATTTTTGTCATTTCCTCTCTCATAAATAGATTCCTCATAAACCTTCCCCTTGCCTTCCTGTAGCTGTTGCAAGCGATAAAGTTGTTGTTTGCAGTTCCTTTGGAGCTAAGGATTGAAATCAAGCCATTACAATAACCGCTTTTTAGAGTGCAGACAGGAGCAAGCAGCTATTTGAGCAACTTGCAGAAACCAACATCCTCCTGTGTTCTTGGCTAACAGAGTTCTGAAATGATAAATCAGGCCGTCCACATACTGCCTGAACCACAAAGCTCAAGGACACCCATTTCAATTGATACTACTGCCATTTTTTTGAGGTAGGGAAGAAAAACCACTGTCCAAAGAATTGCACTATATTTGTTAGGCACATGCAGTTTATGCACTTAAGATAATGGTAGTCTTTAGGATGCACGGGCAATTCTGACCCTCATTATGGCCTTGGGACTCTTTTAAAGCTATAAGATCAGGGCAAGCATCAGATCTGCAACCAGTTATACACCTCCTTATTGATGAGGCAAGAAGCTGTCCAGAAACAGCTTGGGAGGGGGGCTTCTTGCCTTCACTAGGCTTAAGAACTGACTAAAGGGCACCTAAAGGGTTTCAAGATGGCCACAAAGCCTTGAGGGGGGAAAAAGGTACAGCAGAGGCAGGCAAAATAAAGCCAGTGGGCCAGATCCAGCCTACCAGGTGATTCCATCTAGCCTGCAGGGCCCTTCCAAAAGCCAAAAGACAATTATCATCAGCCCTGCCCCTTGGCTTCCCCTTTGAAAACCAATGCTTTCAGGCAGAAGGCACCAGTTTTGGTTGCAAGCACACTGCACAAAACAAAAAGTCAGGGCAAGATTATTTTTTGGAATAAAATTAATGTTATAGATGTCAGCTAGAATGTCTGAAGTACCAAAGCAATGCGCGACACCCCACAACTATTGTGTGCAGCTCCCAATCCAACCTAGTTACAATGCACATATAGTGAATTGGCTCCATCCCTCCCCAGTGCATTAAGTGTTTGATACTGATACCCTCTTAAGCTGCAACACCTACAATGAAAAAGCAGGGAAACAAAAATGGGTATAAATCCCTAGATAAGCCTTTTTTTAAAAGATTCCTGGTTTAAAAGGACGACTAGTAATTCAGAATAGGCTCTCCCTCCCCCATCCCTCCAGTCACTCCCACCCCTCAAAAGAGTAACATTCCACTTGCTTTGAAACTGAAGTCATCTTTGTCGGCAGCCCACACAAGACATTCAAATGAACAAGACTCTAAATGACTGGAGACTCCAAAATGTTGTTTTTTAATTTGGAGGCAAACACATAAATTTTCAGCCTCTGCCTAGTAATCCAGCAGCTTGCTGGCTGTGAATAAGGTGCTTGTTGGCAAGATCAGGATGTGCGGTTAATAAGACAGCAGCAAGTGTGCAGGATTTTGAAAACAAATGCAGGAGGTAGATGGAGACCCAACAGTGCAGCCCTTGTCAGTTGGCCAGGAGAGTAATACATGATACTGTTGCTGAACCTTCACAAGTGCTAACATTTCACCTGGGATACTTAAAGAAATCAAACTGTAACTCAGTCTCAAAGGCTCAGATTTGTGTCTTAAAGGAAAAGTCATCTCAGAAACATGAATTCTCTGGTCACTGTTTAATACTTTTCACAGTGGGGTATGTATGAAGGCCACATTAAAACTGAATAGAAGAGGATGGTCTGTAATATCAACCTATTCCTATTCAGCTGGTTCCAACGTCTTGGGCCGATGAAGAGAAAACAGAATGACATGCTAGAGATGATTAATTCCCAAGGAAAAAGGGGTAGCTGAAGATGGAACTGCCAGTACCAGACATCCAGACTGGGCCTGGGTGGGGCACACCGAGTCCTTGGACAGCGTGGAGTACTTGCTGAGTAACTGAACAATAGCCAGATTTCTAGTAGCTATGAACAAAGCGTTACTCACCACTCTGGAACATGCCTGCCCAGACTATGAGGCATCTTTCCAGATTTGTCTGCAGTCCTAAATAGTCAGATATGAGGTAAAGTTGTGTAAGCATTCTGGGATTTTCAGTTCCTGCTCTCCAAAGTAGGATTTTTGCTTTTTTTTTTTTTTATTATTAAGAACTTCCTGTTTTATATACCCCGCCCCCCCATTCAGGAGTAACAACAGGCAGGATTTCCCTGATGTTGCATGCAGCATTGTGCTCCACCCAATTTTTTTTTTTTTTTTTTTTTTTAAAGAGGAAAAAAAAAAAATGTATAAAGCTTTCCCACCCACACTGTTTCTCATCCCACCCACCCACTTTGTGCTTTAAATAGGTCAAATGAAATTATGCATAATCTATCAAATTTGACTTAAATTCCAGACAACTTTACTTTTGTAAAGGGCCTGTCAAAAACACTCTTTGGCTTAATATTAACAGGAATCATTAACGTGATGCAAGACAGACAAGCCCCTACTTCCCAAAGGGATACTTGGTTCCCATTATAAACTGTCCTGGAACACCAGTCAAGTTTCATATGCAGTCTTGAAATGCACAGACACAGGTTTCAGATGAGAGCTACTTAAAGTGCCTAAACCTTGTGCCTGGGCACTTAACATTTATAGATAATATGTCTACATGCTTGAAGGTCAGCATTTGCACTGAAGACCCATTATAAAGCCCTCATTTAAATTACAAGCCCTTTCCTTACATGTACAAGCTTTCAAAGACAGCCAGGATATACGACACTGATGTTTTGTTACATACAATACGCAAACTACATGCAGAAGAAGTTAGCCAGACAGCTGTGAAGATGCTCCTTTGAATGCTTTATTCTGAAAGAGTATTTAGGCAATATAATTCAGGAAGTGTTGCTATCCTGTGCAAAAACTTTCCTAGCTGTAACCATAAAAAAAATTAAAAAAAAAAAAAAATCAAACCAGAATGGAAATAGATTAATTCATACAGTTTTCTTTATATCCTAGTTATCCTACTATCATTAAGTTTAGTTTACTTTCATCTCCTAGTGCTTTCTAGAGCAGAGGTGATCAACCTGTGGCACGGGTGGTGCACAGATAGGGAGGAGACAGGCAGGACAGAAAGCAAAGAGGAAAGCAGCAAATTGTGCAAGGAACACAAGGCTGGGAGAAGAAAGGGCAGCAAGTCACCCATGTAAAGGGGACTGGAATGACTCCAGCCTGCAAAGGGTTGCTTGGGGCATGGCCAGCATGCAGCCAGGCAGGGATGTGGGAGCAGCCCCAGCAGCTGGATGAAGGTAAGCATATGTGGTTGTGGGGAGATCTGTGTGGAGGGTAGCAAGGGGGGGCGGGGGGGAAGAGATGCCTGCTGCTATTGGGAGACAGTCACCAGGTGGCTGAGTGCTGAGGCTTTGGCAGGGCAGGGGTGGCAGGACAAGTGGTCAATCTTCGCAAATGGATCCCAGTACAAAAAGGTTGAGAGAAACAGTTCTAGAGGGTACCTACAACATATTTTTGGGAGGATACTATGATTAAAATGAGGCTTTTTCTTTGCTCCCGTCTGCCTCTGAAATAGAGAATGTCCCTTCTCTAAAATGTGCATTACAGAACCAAAATAAACCACTTTTGGCTCTTAACCACTGAAGCAATGCCCCAGAAGTGATAGCCGTCTCCCTTTCTTATCCAGGCAAATATCTCTTTTCCCATATCAGCTTTCACTAGAAGCAAGTTCGGAAACCTACAAGAATCTAGATACAAAAAAAATGTATATGTAGTTCTGTTAGAAACTTCCCTGTAGTGCAAAGAAGCTAGTACTAAAGAGAGCACAACTTGTCACACTGCCAGATACATGCTTTATGGTTTTATTCAAGACCTTCGTTGTGATCAGCTGTCTATAATAGCTGTGGCTGGATAATTCTTGTAAAACAAGCATTTTTAAAGTCTTGCTTTACCATGTCAGACTTGATTAACCATAAGAAAATAGATGGTTAGTACGTCCCCCCCACTCTAGCAACAACTTAAGCAAAGTTATTAGTCTAGTTCGCTTCCAAACTCAATTCCTGGAAAAAGGTGGGCTTTGATTAGTGCAAGGAGGGGGGTTTTTTTGGTTGTTTGGGTTTATTTTTTTGAAAGCTATTAAAACGTTGACCTTCAAAATGTGCTGTTGGGATGGCGATTCTCATAAGTGCAGCAGGTTAAAAATCTGCAGTACATTTCAGTTTCGTCATTATTTAAAACGTGTCAGAAAAAACAACAAAGTTGTTTCATTGCAACCAAAATACTGCTATAGCCATTTCAAAGCAACTCTTCAAAGACATAATCCACATCTTGAGTGCTCAGTAATGTCTCCAGGGTTCCTTATGCTCAAGAGCAACTGCCAGCATCCTCTCCCCATGGTGCCATAAGGGACACTCCTGAGAGGGAAAAAAAAAAAAAAAAAAAAAAAAAAAGCGCTAATCCCTATGAAACAGGTGCCAAGCCCAGGAAGGGCATTTAGAGATACTTCCTTGAAAGATACATATGGGAAGGGGAAAAAATAAGCCGATACCAGTCCAAAGAGTGATTATATTATGACCAAATTAGTTTATGCTGCTTCCAGGAACTACTACAACCACATTTCCTCTACTTCATTCATCTAGACTGTACCCTTCCTTCTCTTCCCAGAGTGGTTTAATCAGAAACTGAAAACTGACAGTTTAAAACTAGAAGAAACCTGTAAGTTACAACACAACACCCACAGGTGTAACACTCGCTAGAAAGCATGGTCTAGAAGTGAAGTGGAAACATCCAACCTCTTCCCCTCACTGCTCTGCAGGAGAAACCAACATGCCCAAATACCCCTATGGAAAGGCAAAAAGGAGGTCTTCTCATAACAAAACACCTACCGCTTCTTCCAGTCACTTGAGATGAGGCACATATAATTTTTGATAACAAGCCTAAGCAGAAGCAAGTGGCCAGACAGCAGAAGTAGGTGGAAAGCATCACAGCGTGAGTTAGTCATATTCACGGTGCTTGAAGAAAGGTACAAGCAAAAAGCAGCCTGTATTGAGCCAGTCTGGACAAAACAAGGCATGCACGCTACTGTCTCATGGAGTCAGACTTCAACAATGTAGTGCCTCTTTCCCCAGACAAGAGCTCTTCACTTCAGAGACTAAAAACAGAGCTCTTACCAGAAATAACACACACAACTGCTTTAGCATTGTATAGAGAGGCCCTATCAGGTGTGTTCAGATACAAGGCTCTAACAAGCTTTTGCCATTTAAAAAAAAAAAACAAAAAACAACAACAACAACTCCTTTCAACTACTTAACTAGGTATGCTAGGTGCAGATTAGCCATCCAGACTAGGAGTTAAGATCACCATGTATCTAGGAGTACGGGTTTAGGCTTCAAAGCTACACACAGGGCTGGATTCATGTGACAGAGCAAAAAGTCGATGGGAGAGCTGCACAGCTAGTGCTCTGCACAGCTGAGGAAGCTTAATCCTCAAAATGGAAGGGTATACCAATTTCAATGCAGTATTTTAAAGCCCATAGGCAACTCCAGTTGCCAATTTCTTCCTCTTCTCCACTCCCTACTAGAGCAGACCAGACTTGGAACAGGGGCTACATAAACTCAAAACTAAGCAATGAGTGGGTAGAAAGGGAAATGTGATCACTATCTGGCAGTTTCTAACCACAATTAGTCCCTTGCTTTCATATTTGCATACCCTTCCCCCTCTAAAAAAAAATTATTTTTTTTTTTAAATATCTATCTATATCAGAACTTAACCTGTCACTGTGAAGGCAAGTACCCTGCCAGTGCACAGTTCCAAGGTTACCTTCAGAAATCCATTACAGTCTATACCAGAGAACAGCAAGGCTTAGAAAAGTTAAGCCGTTTAAAGCAGCAGTGCTGCAAGCTGTGCATGTAGCACTAATTCTACCAAGTGGGCAGTCAGAAGCCATTCCCTCCTTTAAAAAAGAGTGCATTAGCTGCAAATTAAAGTCCTGGAAAGCTTCAAGGAACAGGAACCAGTGCCCCTATCCACAGGTTTGCTATTAAAAAACCACACCAGACTGTATATTACAACCCCAAGGCACTGATGATTATTAAAATCACTTGCATTGTTAATTAAACTGACTCTGCACCCCTCAGCTGCAAATGGTTTGCTGAGCTTCCCGACTGCTGCCAACTCCAAGTTTTTCCACCAGGATATTGAAAAGGCACCTCCTCCCCACCGGTAGTTCTCCTTGCCAAGTGCTGACCATCTCCAACCTCTTTGGCATTAGACTGCTTTAGGGGCTTACAAGGATGGTTTATCATGGCAAACCTACCCTTCCTTCCTCCTCCCCTGCTTGAACAAAACCCACCCTGTTCTGAATATTTTCCCATTTCTGTAACATCTTTCAAGAAAATTCACCTCACCAATAAGGCAAGGATATTTCATCCCAAAAAATGTTAGGTGTTCAGAGTGCTGTAAAGCAAAGGAAGTTAAGAGATTCCCACAAATTCCAAGATACTCCAAAGCGTCTTCATCGATAGCACTGCTCTACCTATGCACAAGAATAAAAGACTACTTTTGTTACCTTTTAGAAGACAGTAGCAAGATGCAACGAAGACAAGGGCTAGACAAGGCTCTATTTGTAATGAGAGGCCAACTAAAAGGGGTTTTATACTTCTGGTTGAAGCTGGAGCTTCAAGTTCTGAAAGTACTTTTAGAGAAGTCATGGGAAAAACAAGTCTGCTTTCCCTCAAAGTAGGGACACCCTGAACACCAGAAGTGGAGTTTAATAACTGCAAATCATCCCAAAAACACACGAGCCCTCACTAACAGCTTTGCATGGGAGCAAACAGAACAAGTGGGGGAAAAATAATTTTACGCTTGTTAATGCCAAACACCACACACAACATGGCATTTGGAAACCATGCAGAATTGTGTCAAGTTTCTGTAGCTGACGAATGTGAAACTCTGCCGATATCTGCCATATCAGAAAAACAGATATTATCTTATTTCCTGCATAAAAAGTTAAGCAAGCATTGTCTAGGATTTCATCTCATCTTGCCTTGATTAGTCTGATTTTTGGGGTGATGGGAAGCTGCTACGTGTCTGTATTATCTTATGCGAGAGGGACTTCCTGCTCAGGATAGGTCTTTACAGTTTTACACAGCTAAGACAAATACAGATGTTTCTTAAAGACCACATTATGAAACACCCTCGTGTGTGGGCAACACATGCAAATTGGGTACCGCAAGCTGAATGCACTGCATTTGTTCCTTAGTTCTGCTGCTACCTGCCTGGGAACAGCACTCCAAGTGCGCCACCTATAAGGGCCAAGCTACTGAGCCAGACAGCAAGAGGGAAGACATTGCTCCTCCCCTTCAAGCATCAGCTCCTTTTTGTAGTTGGTGCATGCGCCACCACCAGACAGTCATATCCCAGACAGCCATATCCCAGCAGTAAATACTGTGCAATAGGAAATGTGTCCAGGCTTTCCTGAAGCCTCCCCCAGATGCAGCACTGCAAGCACAAGTAGACTGAAATAATGAACTCCTGAGCCTCTATATCCTTGAGCAGGTCATTGTGGAAAGACAAAGCAACATCTTTCAAAAGAGTTTGAAAAAGTTAGTTTCAGATGTTGCTCAATGCTTTTGCTGAAATGATACTTGCTGCAAGTACTAGAAACTTCTTTACATTCCAAGTTGCATTTTACATACTATAGATCATTTAAAAAAAAAAAAAAAATGCAGCTCCCTGAAGGCCCAGTTCTAGCATTACCAGCAACTAGGAGGCCTCCAGACACCGAATTTTGGCAAGACAGTTTAGAGTTCAGCTTTCATGAGCAAGTCCTTGCAGAGGCTTCAAGTCCCCACCTCTACAACATTCATACCTTTGATTCTGTGGGTGCTTCTATTTCTAGTCTTTTCCATTTTTAATCTTATTTCAGCCCTTTATTAAAGCATCTTTAGTGAAACAGGTTCCAAGGTGGGTTGCATGTTTAACCATAAGAAAACAGGCAAATATTCGTTATGAAGTCTCCTTCTTTCTGTTCATAGTATCCAGATTCCTGTGGACCCACTTATTTTTAGAAGTATTTACAGAGTAATTTGTATTAAACAAGTTTGCCAGTTGCGGGTTTGCCTGCAGACTTTTTCACTTCAGTACTGTGCAACTAGTCATTATAACTGCTATGGGAGCTTTCTGCCCCACAGTGAATGGTAGTTATTACATTACAAGTAGCACACATTTTACCACCATTTTGGTGTATCTATCACTAACATTTTTTCTGTATTACTTTATCAACTCTATCAAGCCTAAATATGTCAAGTGTCAGGAGGAACCAAAGCCATTTGATTAAGCTGTGTTAGGAGTACAGTGTTCATGAGATTTAGATGCTTGCACAGCATATCTTCAGAAACTAGAGAAAGAAGAGCATTTTAGACTCCTAACCTCACCCAATCCATTTCGAAACATTAAACAACATGTAATGCTGCCCCACCCTTGCTGCTCTCACTGGAAAACCATTCAAAAGCATGCTGCAATGAGCAAGAAGATTTTTTATGTACAGTTTTCAAATCTTTACTGGCAATACCACGGAAGCTATTTTAGGCTTTCGGTCTGAAGACTCGCTAAACTGCAATTAGCAAATCAGTATTAATACCAGTCTCTCTCAAAATAAAACTACAGGCCATTCCCATCTATTAGTTGGTAATTTACTGATGCCATCTCTGCACAAAATGCAGCTTACACTCAGCAATTCTTTAAACCCAAACTCCTGAGATTAGACAAAAAAAAAAGAAAAGAGCAGTTTAGTATGAATTAAATACCTGGACCAAGTCTAACATGCACAGAAAGAGAAATACAGATGTAGAATGTTCTCTTGGATGGTCATAAAGTTCACCAAGAACTGTTTGAATAAGCTACATCGAGCTTGTTAACACACTACTGTATTACAGGTCTGTATTAGTGCTTGTCAACCAAGTAGATTCAGACCATGAATAGGTCAGGTTACCCTAATTCTACAATTGACTGCTGCTAAGCAGCAATTTCTTGGGGGGGGTGGGGGGGTTGGTTCTTAAAGCCAACAACAATAATAAAAAAACAACAATGTTCACTATAAAGCTTTGGCCGAATTATTTCAATATATACCAGTTTGTTAGGTATTTTGATATGCCCATACTGTTGAAATACATGATTTAGGATAATGTGTAATGGACCCCTTTCGTAGCTAAACTGAAGAACTAGGTGCATGCACTGAGAGAATATTTTTTACACCAATATTACTGCTTAGGGTTTCTGAATGCCCCATTAGTATATCATATTGAGCCTGATAAGGAAGTTAAGGCTGACAGTAAGATTTCCCTCTGCAATGCACTATAAATCTCACCCACCCTCAATTGAAGCACTGTACAGATTAAGACTGTTTTTATAAAAAATACTCCAACAGCAGCTCCTTTTCAACTGTCAGCTATTTATTAGCACCTCAGTAACTGCCTAGTCTGTCAAACCATTTGTAACTCCCCCGTGTTCCAGCAAAATCATAAGACTCTCTGGATGTCACAAGTGACTTGAACAGGAAGATACTTTGATTGCAAGATAGGGGTAGACTAAAAGCCATTGGAACTGTACTTCTCTCTCTCTCCTATAGGCAGTAGAAAGCACACTGGATACATAGTTTTGCTTTCCTTGCAAAGACAGCAATAGGCACTTCCCAGAAGTTCCTCTACTTTTACTGAAGCATCTGCAAGTCTCTTGCAAATACCATTCTGTTGCAATCATAATGTTCCCAATAACAGAATATTACAAATAGGAAAAGCTCTCCCCCATGGTGGATGTAGGCTAGTCAAAGGGCATCTAGATCAGTGGTCTCCAGCCTTTTCGGGTAGGAGATTACTTTTTTAATTAAAAAGCAACCAAAGATCTACCGCTGCTGCCACCCCCACCCTCCAGTCAGTCTGTGGGAAGGGAAGGTGAGGGCAGAACAAAGCAGAGGGAGAAAGTTATTTGGGGACATACCCCCCCACCCCCAACAGCAGGTAGGTCTATGCAAGGGAGGGAGAGACTGGGCAGACAGAGGCCCCAGAGGTGAGGGAGGGAGCATGGCACACAGGCAAAAGCAGGAGGGTGGGGGGCATGCCCCCCAGTGCCTGCTCTTGCCTGTGCACCCTGCTCCCTCCCTCACCTCTGGGGCCTCTGTCTGCCCCCCCCCCCCTTTCCCCAAACAACGAGCGAGGGAGTGGGGCCGGTGCGGGTGTTGCACAGCCAGAACGGGCATGGGACAAAGCTGCAAGCAGCTCTTCCAGGGGGCACACACAGGGCTACAGCAGATGGAGAAATGAGTCAAGAAGCTACTGATCTGATAGACAAGGGACAACCAGCAAAAACTCATATGAGAGTTTATTTTATTAGACAGTTCTAAAAGTGAGACTTAACACACAAAAATCCTTCAACATTTATAAATATTTATTACTTCAAAAGCAGGCCACATTCTAGGTTTACTCGTATTGCCATTCAATGTTTTAAAAGAAGTCTCATCAGCACTGCTACCGACTTCTCAGTCTGTAGTGCCACATTATTAACCTGCCAGTCAGTTTTCCTGTGCAGATAAGCCTTTAGTTGATTTCCTCAAGAATAAACTCCTACAGAAATGCTTCCTTGTTATTGATGTGCAGGACTTCTGCCCCACATGCCCTCCTGCTTATTTACCTTAGCCCAGTTCAGGAGAAGTCTGCTGAAGCTTAATCATACGTAAAAGAATACTATCTCACTTCTTTTCTTTCGTACAAATAAATGTGTAATCTCAAACATTTCAAATCTCCAACATTTCAAGTGGAAAGCTTGAGGGCTGCACACAGTTGACATGCCAACAGAACTACTTGGCTCCCTGCTCTTTTTTTGGAGGAGGTATTAGAACAGAGCAGCAGTTATGTGGCTTAGCATCCCTGTGCAGTGTTAAGCTAAGGGATTTTATGGTGGTAGAAAGTCTCATTGGAACTCTCTCAGGACAACCAGGATGTTTTAGCCACTGCCCCCATTTTAGCTTCTCTACAGCATTTGGTAGATTGCACCACAGACACTTCAAACTAATCTCTAACTATTTATGATTAAATAAGTTGGGTAACTAACCTGGAGACCAACAGTTATCACTCAACACTGCCTGTATTGTCTCCTTGCAGAGCTGTCTATGGAAGACCTCAATGCATGTATCTGGCCAAAATAGTGCTGCAGAGATGCAGCAGTTCAACATGAGGCCAGTTTACATCCCCATGAACAATACTCTGGAGTAGTTACTTCATTCTGGCTGAATTACTGCCCACAAACAATAAAGCATCACTTTCATTCTGGAACAGTGCCCAGGGCCTTATAGTAGCACAGCACTAATAGTATAATTATTGCTATAGTTTGCTGGTCAGCTTCCTAGGACCAAAAGACAAGAGTATAATGTGCTGAATTATACCAAGAATGAAGCTGGCCTAGAATTTCATGCTTTAAGTTTTGCCATGCAGCAACTTTTATTCATTTATGGAATTACATGACTAACTGAATTATACCAAATACTGGATTTTCCCTGCATTGAGTCACTTCCCAAATTAACTAGACCTTTCTGCACAGGCAGAGAATGATTCACAATGGTAGAACAGAGAGAGGAAAGAGATAGAGCTAGCAACTTAGACACAAAGCATCTCAGCTTCAGGAAGAGCTCTATTTTGCACCAAGAAAAAGTTGAGGGCTTTCATTACAGTAAGTACAGAAAGAGATGCAATATGCAAGGGGTCAGGGGTCAGCATCCTACAGAGCCACTGGATCTGGCCTGTGCATGTGTGGCTATGAGCACTCTGCCCATGCCAACACAAGCAGCAGCACTGGCTGTAACAGAGTCCTAGCATCCACCCACCTCTGATCTGAGGAGGGTCAATACAGCCTACAGCTAGAAAAGGTTGCCTGCCTCTAGCCCAGCAGTTCCCAATCTGTGGTACAGGTACCACCAGTGGTACACAGACAACCTGTCAGTGGTACGTGTTAACAGATTTATTACAATTACTATACATGACAAATCTGCTGGTGGTACTTAAGGTTGTATAGTTTTAAATTGGTATTGCACAATTTATCAGAGTTTGGGAACCACTGCTCTAGCCTACATCACTAGACTGCAAATTTGGTTTATCCTACAATGTTTAAGTTAAAGAGCTCTTCCATCAATCCCCCTGTTGCAGCAGTTTGCTAAACTTGTAAAGTGCTGGGAGAACCGAAATGGGTATTTTTAGCTTGGTCCAAACATTAAAGGTAGTCCCATTCAACAGGGGTTTTACTACCACCATCTCATTGATCAACAGGGATCTGCATTTTCCATTTTCCACAGAAAACGGGAGTAAAACGCAGATTTCCCCCCTTATTGAAGTAAACCATAAATTTCTCATTTTAGCAGAGAAATCCATAGATTTTGCAGTTTTGCAGCGAGCCCTCTACAGGCAGGCAGAGTTTCAGCCTGCAGGGGGCTAGGAGGGAGCAGGCATTGGGTAGTCAGGCAGGGGCACCATGTCCATGCACACATGGCCCCATCCAGCCTGGACAGCAGCTCCTGCAGGTAGGGGGGGGGGGGGGGTCAGGGCCGCCACAGGGAGGGAGGGAGTTGGGCTGGGGCTGCTGTGCTAGTGGGCAGTGTGTGGGGCTTGGGGCCTAGGGCCACAATGCATAGCAGCAGGGCCCTGGCAGGGAGCAGATGGGGCTGCAGGCAGCTTGTCCGGGGGCAGGGAGGGGCAGTGGCTCCCCAAAGCTGCATGCACTCCTAGAGGGCAGGGGGGGACCTGTGCCCCACAGATGTGTGGGATGGGGGCAGGTACCCACTATGGGCTAGGGCTCCCACCCTGCTGCCCTCCCATGGGGCCTCTGCAGCCCAGGTGTGACCCGGCACTACAGGGCAGAGCACGGCCACACAGGGAGGCTCCTTTCAGCTGCAAGCTTCACGCTGACCTGGCAACACTGTCCCCATGCCCACAGGGGACACAAGGGTGGCAGCATGGGGTTGTGGCCCTTACTGCAACCATGCATGCAGGAGACGCATTGCAAGGGCAGCACAGAGTTTGCAACAGCAAGCACCTTTCTTGCATGGCAGCACTGTGCGGTGCAGCACCAGGTCACACTCATGGACTGTGGAGGAGCTGGGGGAAGGGCAGCAGGGTGGGAGCCCAAGCCTGCAGCTCACCCCACCATGCACACAGGTCGGGGGGGCGGACACGGACAACTGGGTCCCCCCTGCCCCCTGGGAGTGCGTACAGCAGGGAGCTAGCCATTCATCACCCTCCCTCCCACCCTCACTTCTTGCTTTCAGCCATACGCTCCACTGATCTACAGAGTTGCTAACCTCTTCATTCATCTGCCTCCTTACCAGCCAATTCCAGGCATCTGTCAATAGCAAAAGGTTCACCTAAAAAAGGCAAGAGGAAGAGGCATCTGGATATCATCAGCCCCTCCAAAGCTCACCCCAAGAACATTCATCCCCTTCCCCTACAGTGGTCTTTCACAAAGCAAGCTTCTTAGCACCATGACGTTTCTTAGGTGTTCATATATCTAGCACACAATAGGCACTACTCTAACTTGAGTCTTTATGCGGGTACCATCCCCACTTCCCCCAGAGGAACTGAATTGACATGTAGCCAGCTTTGACCATCAGCAAGACTAAAAAGTTAGGAGGTCCATCACAGAACTCAAGTTTTATAATGGGGAGCTGGAGGGTGGAGAGGAAGGCAGCAGTTGTCATACATGTACAGGTAAGAGGTGGACTAGTTTAGTGAAGGATAAAACTGGACCACCCTATTGTTACCACCATACTGCAAAAGACTATTCAAAACCTAAAAAAACCTCACTTAATTTTGCTTACTAATGCTCAAAGTAGCTGCAGTCAGTCCTCTTCTTATACTAAAGCTATGGTTTTATAATCAGCAAGCCTGCCAATGGCCCTCTATTTTCCAGCATCATTGCCAAATATTTGTAGGAAGATATATTAAGCGTTACAGTAAGAATCAGCATCAACTATTGTAATCAAGAAGTATGTATATACATTTTTAAGTAAGAACACACCAGACCTTCCAGCTATGACACAGCCAAAGAGGGTTTTAACATGGAAATGCTAGAATGCAAAAGGGTCACAAAAAGCCTACCATCTTCTTAAGCCTAAACCTTCAAACTTCTTTATAAAAGTTTTCGGTTTTTGTTGGTGGGGTTGGGTTTTTTTTTGGTTTTTTGGTTTTTGGGGTTTGTTTGGTTGGGGTTTTTTTTGGGGGGGGGGGGCAGGGATTTAACCAATCCACAGATTTATTACTGTTCCAATATATCTCATGGAAAATAAAAGCAAACAAACAGTTAGCCACATGTAGCACCCTTCATTTTAAACCAGTAAGCTAGTGCAAATTATTCCTGGTTGAGCAGCTTTTTGCCAATGCATCCACAGATGCAAAGAGGCTCTTTGTAGGGCCATGCTGGTGTGAAGTGTGGTATGGATGGGATCAGGACACTCTTGGCAGTGGACAGAAACTAGGCCAGAGGTGGCATACAGAGTTGAGAATGTCTTGGAGCCCTCCTCCAAAAACAGATCTCATGATAATCTTCAGGGTTAAGCTCAAATAGCAGCAGTTTTGCTGTGCAAATTCAGAGAGGACCAAGTGCTGCACAGAAAAAAAAGTAGTCAACCAAATAAGGCTGTGGAGAGATGTATGAGCAGGAAAGTGTCCAGGAGATGACGTCATTGAGAGGAAGCCTTTAGTCACCAGGTTTCCTTCAGAAGCTGGAGCAGGGCCAGAGGAGCCTCTCAGGCATCAAATCTCCCAGTGAAGAACATCAGTCAGTCCAGCACAGGGATGCTCAGATCCCCGCAGGTCGAGCATAAAAACGGGACTTCCAATTGCAACGAAGTGAAAATAAGTTCTTTAAGAATGGGCAAGTTTTCCAATTAGCCTGCTGCATTACGTGCTATGTACCAAAAGTCAAGTGCTCTGCAGCCAGATTTCACACTGAACATTACAAGCAAGACATCCAAAATAAAGGGCTTCCTCTGGAGGCAGCCGTGCCCTTTCCTGTTCAAAGGACTCCGTATTAAGGCATCTTGCTTTCCTACGAGGAATATTTAAAGGCGGATTTCTTGACCTCCGGAAGGAATTAAGTCAGACACATGAAGCAGCAGTAGTTGGGGGGGCGGCAGAGGGAGTGAAAGGGAAAATACTTCAGGCCCAGCTTCCACAACAAAGGAGCTGCTTGCAATTCAGGTCAAGGGGGAAAAAAAAGTTTAAAAAAAAAGGTTATATGATTGGGTACTTGGGACATGCTTTTTGGTCACTGTCCAGAAAGTGTGTCCTCAAATTGACATTTTCAGCATGACTTGGTCACGGTACCTAGAATTCTTCTTTTATAGATGCAAACGAGGAGAGGATACAATACAAAGTTTATCAAAACCAAGTAGCTTTAATAGCTTTGTCAAGCAAACAAAAATGTGTTCCCTCTTCAACTTTTGTGAAGCTAAAAAAAGCACAAAACAAGCTCTTGTAACCCCTTTTCTCCCTCTTCTTTCAAGCCCTTTGTCGAGAGATGGGAACAAGGTTTAAACAAGCAATTTCTCCAGATGAGCCAACATGAACCAGGCCTTCCCTATAAATATTCTCTGTCAAATCTTTGATTCATCTGTCCCTACCTTTCCTGTTACAACAAGGTATTTAGCAGAATTTGCCAATTCACTGGAACCTGACAGGGTCACTTGCTTCTACTATGACCTTGAACTTGTGACCTCAGGCTGCCAGGCACATGCCCTAGCACCTGCATCACTCCACTTTGAGAAAAAGTAAGTTGCCACTCCCACAAGACAGACCACTCCAGATGTGTAGAGGCTCTGCATCTGACTAGCTTTACTACTAGAAACAGAATGTTTTAAAATTAAACTCTTATTTATTGTAGACAAGACAAGCGGTATAAATGGGCAGACTACTTTTCTATCAAACGGTGTTAAGCCAAATTTAAAACAAAAATGCAGCAAAAGAAAATAAAGGAAAAGAATGACCTCAAAGCAATTAAGGCTTCCAAAATATGCAGTCAGTGGTATTCTTATTGCTCATTAACTACATAAAAGCCACTTCATTTATGCCACAACAAGTCAGTTAGGGTGGTACTTAGTATTGATCTTTGATTCAATACTCAACAGAATTTTGCAACCCCAGTGAAGTATTACTTCTTCAATGGCAGAGACCCAAAGTAAAAAAAAATAAAACTAGTACTGTTTCTACTAGATCTAGATCACCTGCCATACATAAGCTTAGTAGCATCAAGTAATAATAATAATAATAATGCCCCTGCTGCATCCAGGCATCATGAAGCAGGATTTATTACAAACATCTTCCACTGCCAATTTTTAGAATAATTATTTAGTCACTGAATGACTTATTCATTATTAGCCTGGTACCCACCACTTCATTTGCCCAACATAAGTAGCAAAGGTGGGGGAGGGCACAATTTGAGACCGTGACCATCTTTATGGTTACTTTTATCCATTTAAACAGTTTCTTCTAGAAAAAAAAAAAAAAAAAAAAAATCAAGATAAAACTGCATTTCCCAGGTACTCTGTCCCCATCCAGTAGGGGAGGAAAAAGAAATAAATAAAAAGACTTACAGAACAGCATAAAAACAGTTAATAGCCATTTTGATACAAGCTACCAGCGAGCAAGATACAGTAGCACACCTAAAAGTTTCCACAAGCATTTGATGTAACTAATAGCAACATGAACTTCAAAATCATTTAGGGTTACTCAATGTATCTATTCATCCAATATGTCTTCCTGAAAATTAAAGTATTAGTGCTCTCTCTGGAACCTTTTCTTTGGGGCTTTATCACGTCTATTAAAAGGCAGAGTACAAATCATGCAAACAAGTGGCTGTCAAACTAGTCAGCTGGGCACCCATAACTAATCAATGTTTGGCAATGCTTTTTAAGAGGTAGGCAGGATCCCCAAACCAAAACAAGTCTGGACACAAGCACTGCATATAGTAACAGCGTAATCAGAAATCCTGAGCACAGCTCAAGGAAGAAAAAAAAAAAAGAAAAAAGAAAAAGAGAGAGAGAAACTGGGCCCCTCTTAGCTGAATAAAGGCAATTGAGAGCTGTACAATATCAAGGAATAGAAGGGAGACCAAGTACAAGGACCTTTAACAAAAAAGGTGACAAAACTGAAAGGTAAGGCCCCCAGGTTAAACCAAAAAGAGAAATTAGGACAGGAAAAAACCTGGCCATTCTGGTCTTTACAGTGTAGCTAGAATATAAAGAGAATAAGCCACAGGCTAGCATTGAAGAAAAACTTGATGAACAAATTAAACCCTAGAATGTCCCCATTCTTTATGAAAAGCTTCCATGTTTTTCCAAATAGTGGTTTCTAACATATAGATCAATGCAAAGAATCCAGGAGCCATTACTCCATACAACACTTACTAGAAAGGAATATTTCAAGTGCCTCCAACACAGAATAGCCAAGAATTAACTCAGCCTTGTTTATAAAAAAATCTGATTGACTTGGGTCTACAAAGGGCAACAGAAATTTTCCATATTTTGTAAAGAAACAGTTCAGGCTAATCCCATTTCTCAGTAGCATAAGTAAGAATTTAGAATAATTAAGAACTAAAAACTGTTTAACAAAGCTACAAGTCTCAGGAGCAATGAGCATCTTGTTCAGATTAGAGGAGACTCCCTCGTCTAACGGTAGAACACTTCCTGGGGGAGTGATCTTTGATACTGTTTGTTGCAGTTTGACACAGGTACAGTACCCAATTCATTCAGTCACAGACCCAGTGCACTTCTGATTTATTTACAAGTGGAACATCTTGTATTAAAAATACTATTTTTCTATTATTGGGATACCAAGAAAAAAACAAGCCCTCAGCTCTACAAAGCAAGTGGTACCCACTTCTCCTGTTACATTGAAACTAATTTTTAAAAATAATTAAATGTGATTAAATAAGGTTTTAAACTAAGCTTCCATAGTAACATCCCATTAAAATCTGAAAAAGAGCAGTTTCAGCTCCACCAAACATGATAGGGTTAGAGTGAAGGACAGGAGCTCTAGCCAGTCACTGTGAGATTAGCTCATCTCACTTGGCCAATAAGGAGGCCTCTACTGGCAAAAAGGAAGGGCAGTTTTTCAGGATGACTTGCTGGGGGGAAAAACTTTTAGAACTCAGCTACACTTTTTCAGTTTCCCTGTATTGGAAAAAGAGGTGTCACTCACTTCTGTGCAATCCTTAACCACTCGGATCACACAAACCCTTCAAAACAAGCGACAATGGAGAAGCAACAACACCCTTTACAATAGCATTCCAAAGGCAAGGACGAAGCCAAATGATCTTGCCAGACCCCTTCAAGGGGGAAAGTGCAACAGGCATTTTCCACAATGGACTTTCAGTATATCCTGCAAAATCCTCACAAGCAATCTTCTCGAGCAGGCCCTTTGGGAGCCGACCATCCCCATCCCCGGAGCCCAGGCCCAGACACTACCGCACAAGTACAGCAAGTCACTGGTTCAAGGGTTAAACAGAGCAAAACTGGGCTGATTAATGGTGCACCAAAGTTTCGTGCCACTTGGCCAATTCTAAATTAGTGGAAGGGTTGAAAGAAAAGCAATTCCTATCCCAGCAGGTTAAAATTTAGCCTCGCTGAACACACAGACTTGAGAGGTTTTGCTATTTAGACCAAACAGTGCCCACATCAGCACATTCTGTGAGGCCCTACCAATCTTATCACACAACACTTTAAAAGGCAGTTTTTTCCCCTGCCAAGCTAGAAACGCTCACTGAGCTTCTTCCACCTGGCTCCTCCACAACGGATTTATTTTTGTGATGAGTCCCACAGTGCAGCTACATCCAAACACTTTGCTTTCACCCACATTTGACCTTGACTATAAATAAATAACGTGGCTCTGAATTTGAGCAGTTTTGCTACCAACATTTTCAAATACTAGTCATGTTTTGCTCACACAGAGAACAGTTTCAACATTTCCTGTTAACCACAGCTCAGGAAGTAACATTTAAAGTTGTACCACTAAAAATGTCACTTCATTTATGTCTGCAGTTAGGAGAGAAGTGGGACCCAACTAGAAAACTAGTGGTTGGTAGCTTGTTGCCTTAATCTGGCAGGCCTGCAGCTCCACACGTGGCTAGCTACATCCATATTCCAGCATCATTTTGCTGAAGCCAAAAACAGAGCCAACAGCAAACCCTGAATCCATAGGCAACTCTTTATACCCAAAATCACAGGGTTGGAGGAGACCTAAAGTACCAGAGCTGCTTTCAAATGTGCTTTTGAAGCAGTCCCAAAAATAAAACCATGCCCCTGGGCAGAGAGGGGGAAGCAACAGGCTGAACAGGGCGTGTCCCTGCAGTCTGAAACTTGCAGGCACCTTGCAGCAAGGCTGCGCTGCGCCAGGACACAGCCACTGCCAGGAGAACCGGCCCAGCCCAGCGCTCCCACACAGCAGCTGATCCACATCCTAGACACGAGACTCCTCCATGACGGGAAGGGCCACACCAGCCTGCTCCATTACTGTTTCCACAGAAGACCCCCAATCGGAGCCTCTCCCGTTTGATTTCCTAAACCCCTTGCCTTTTTCAGGGAAATCAACTGCTCGCTACTCACAGCTGATGTTTCAGGGGCACTCCTGTTTAAGGCCTCAGAAAATCCCCTCCTCTCTCCCCCCCAACTCTTTTTTTAGGCCTAACTTGCTATAAAGGCATAGAAAAAAGTGCATCAGACATCACCCTATGACAACAGCCAAGAGGCATGAGTGGCAAGGAGGAAAAGAAAAAAAATCCTATCTGATAGACATGCAAGATAGCATGAATGAAGCCATCCTCAAAAAGATCCAGGGGAACACACACCACGCACTAGTATTCGCATGCTCCCCCGGGGCCGAGCCAAGTGTCCCCACACACGAGGCTGCGTGCGCATGTGGTGTGCAGCGCAGAGCCCTGCGCCTCTGCGGTCCTGCCAGGTCCACTCGCCCGGTTTAAAAAAAAACAAGAGGCCATCAGAGAGAAGCTGGCAGCCGCTCTCCAAGTCCAAGCGCAAAGGAAAAAAACGGGGTGGGGGTATAAAAAAAACCAACAGCAGCAAAAAACCCGAAACTCAGGCTACCAAAAAAAAAAAAAAAAAAGCCAAAACCCTCGAGTCAAGCACAGACTTGACAAAACCTTCCTGAAGTCGCAGCCTCTTCCCCAGCCAACAAATACTTTCGAGTCAGGCCGGGGCAGGGCTAGAGCCGGCTCCGCGGGGGAGGCGCGCGGCTCCGGGCAGCTGCAGGGGCCGCAGGAGGCGCCCCAGGGCCGACCCGGGGCCTCGGGGCGAGGGCGATTAGCCAGGAGACATGTTAGAGGCGCCGCAACAGGAGAAGGGCCCTCCCGCTGCCGCCCCGCGAGAAGCCCCGGATGAATGGGGGCGCGGGGCTGCCCCGCAAGGAGCGGCGGG
>NW_005841956.1:3335015-3340635 GCF_000455745.1 Alligator sinensis
GCTCGTGGTCCTCCGGCGGACGCCCCGCTTCTCCCCCCAAAGCCGACCCCTGGCCTTAGCCTTGCCCCCCGTCCCCAGGCCTCCCCCGGGCCCTTCTGCACCCCCTCCACCACGCCCCCACCTCCACCCTCAGCCCTGCACCGGCCCCCGCTCCCGCACCGCTCGGGGGATTGCCAGGACACCCCCGGCTGTGCCCGCTGCCCCCCGGGCTCCCCTGGCACGGGAGGGCGGCCCTGAGTTTGGAAAACCCGTCCTACAGCAGCGCCCTGCGCAGGTCTCTGGGCCCCGAGCAGCCTAGCTGCCATCACTGTCAGGGCCACTGATAGCCCATAGACCACTGGTAGGGGGGCAAAGCCCCCCCGCCCCCACAAGGCCATCCCGCTGCCAACATCTGCGGGCGCTCCGTCCCCACTGCCAGCGGCGCCTGTGGGTGCCTCCACCCCACACTTAGCAGGCATCAGTTGCCCATGTTATAGCCCACTGTTCCCAGTCCAAGATGTGCACCCCCGAATTTGCTCCCTGAATGTCCTTTTGCGCTGGAACAGAGGCAACTTAGTATCCCCTCAGAAAAATCACCAATTGCTCTCTATAGCTAGGAGCCTGCTTGGAAATGATTTGGAGGAGTGTGTGGCGACCTGGAGTGTGTTGCGAGTAGTGCACTAATTAAAACATAGGCTTGAACGGCAGATTTTTGTGGGGCTGAAAAAAGCCTCTGGCAGCCGCAGACCCAAGAGCGCTCCGGGAAACACAGGGCTGATCAGGAATTGAGGTCGCCGGCAAAGTAGAAGTACCTCGCAGCTCCATGTCCCCCAAAGTCAATTCTGCATCCAGGGCTGTCTTCTTCAGACGAGTTCCTTTTTAAGTGGAATTCCAAGGGAAACGTGGCATCATTAACATCTTCACGCCACAACGCAGTGCCCAACTGAACAAAATGCAGGATTGCTAAATCACGCCCCAGAATACCTCCCAAACTTGGATCAGGACAAATGCTTGGAATCTAGGAAGGATGCAACATGTTTTCACTCTCATTTTGGCCCTTGTTCTTTAAGCCACTAAATTGTAATCTGATGCCAAGAGTCTCCCAATTTTTTTTAAAAAGGACAAAAACTTGTTTTGGATTTGATTTTTACTTTTATTTAATACTCGTGACAATACAAAGACAATGCCATTTTTTCTATGTAAGTTGTGATAACTAAAAAAATGGAACTACAACATTTGAGAAGAATACAGTTACATATAGGGAGCAAGGGGGCCATGGAGATGTGCAGAGGGACTTGGGAGTCCTTAAACACAAGCCCATTTGCAAGACGGAAGCTATAGTCAATCAACATGTTTATTACAGTCTTAAAAGCCTCAGACACAGGGCCCAGTTCTGCAATGGTTGAAGCCAACAAACTAACTGGCTAATGAACATTATGGACTTTTGCAAAATGATTTCATTGGCTGCTACTTGGATGAGATCAGTGTATCTCATTTTCAAACATTCAAATACCTTAGTCACAGATACAGCAAGGGTTGAGGACTGGCATTTCCCTAGGCACCCAACTCTCATTTGGGATTTACCTGCTATAGGCCTTTTTGAAAATACCAAACTAGATACATAAGACTGGTACAAAACTGGTAATTCTAGCCATATTTCCCCCAGAAAAAGCGCTATTCTTTATAAGGTTAACAGCTAGTGTCCACTTATGGAAGTGGTGAAAAGTTCTACAGAATGCAAATAAATTAAAATATAGTTTGATTTTTAGGAGAGGCTAAAACCTATCTTGTCTTTCTTAGACCTTCCTTCTTATCAAATCTGCTATTTTGCATTTTTTGTGAAGTCATTTTATATCATAGTACTGTCATGTTCCTTCTGCTACATACCTGTCTCTTCCTAGTGCTGGAATAAATTAAACTTGTGTTAACAGGAGATCACATAAATCCAGCTATGAAATGGGAAATAGCCAAGCTCAAGTCTACTAGGCAACTCTGCACAGTTTGGTGTTGACTAATCAATTGTGTTTAATTTGATTGTAAGATTTTTCTGGGATTAAAAGTAAACTAGAGCATGTGGGAAAGGCTTCTCATTAATAACCTACTCCCTAGGGTTTCTTTCTGAGGATCCCAAAAGGCCTTGTAAATATTTGTAATTAAATCTTCACAACCACAGGAACTTCCCTTTTTCCATGAGGAAAAATAGGCTTTAAAATCATGGGTGATATAATACAAATAAACTTTCATTAAATGGCTTACGAAGTGAGTCAATGTGTTTGTAACATGTTGTTTCCTCAGTGTGGAGGATGATGTGGTAAAGAGAAAACCAAGAATAGTTCTCACACTATCAAGTAAATAATACAAACTAAGATTCAAGCCCAGATCCTACTCTGCTTTGTCCCAACTGTAAATCAAAGATAACACCTCTGTGACTGATAAAGCCACACCAGTGGTGAAGTGGCAGGATAAGAGAGTCAGGCCCATAATCTTTTTAAAATCCTGCTGTACGCATTTAGCCTGAACATGCAGGTCTCCCTCCAGCAAAATTCCCACAGGTCTTGTCTGTAGAAGAAAAGTCATGCTGGTTTCATTGCATTGATTTAAACAGATTTATACAACTTTTTATTGACAACCTTAAGCTTCCCTAAGGGCACAATGAAATTATCCATGTTACACATTATGCTAGCTTTTGCTCTCTGCCTATCTTTGCTGACTTGCATATCAACAAATTCCTTCTTGAACCAAAGCTCAGACTGCCCAAGACTCTTTGTTGGGAGGGGTCTTCTATCTCCAAAAGAACTTCTGAAAAATATGAGACTGGCAATGGTATGGAAATGTTCACTGATTGCTTTGATTTAGGTAATTAGACAGGACAACCAATTGCCCCTTTTGCTGGATTTGGATGCTAATATCACATCTTTTGGTTCTCACCAAAGAGAAATAAACACTAAAAATAAGTCATTGTGTGGCGATTTAGTCACCAAAAGTCTAAGCTGCATTTCAGCGGTGTGTAGGGTAATAATTTGTCACCAGTTTTATATCCCTGCAAGTCAAAAAAGAATTGGGCCCCTGAAGTTTGCATCCCATGTTTTCTCAAGTTTCTCTGAACTTTTGAAGCAACGTATATAAGGGATTTAGCCATTAACTTTAATAGCAGTCACAGACTAAAGTCCAGCAGGGCACTGCTTTGCAAACTTTTTGAAGAGTCTTATTTTAGTTTGTACAGAACCAGCTTTCTGCTTGCATTGCTGAGCTGCCTATATCTTAAGTGTGTTTCACATTATAAAGGACACCGACGGAGAATATTTCTGACATGCAAATGTTTGCAATTCTTTATTATTTAAAGAGCACTAGACACCTCAATGTGCCAAGCACTGGGCAAAATTGCAGGAAGATGCAATCCCTGCCCAAAGAGCTTATATTTTAGAGACAAGACGTGCAAGCAACATGCCCAAGGTAGCATTAGCATGTTAGCCACTTCCCAGCCATCTCGCTTCCCTCTTTAGTCCAAATGAGCTCCACATGCTCTTCATACCTGCTGCTGAGACTCCAGCTCAGTGGTCCAGATGCAGAGTTATCCTACCAACCACCTTTTCAGCATAGGGACAAGGCAGAGGAGGTAAAAGCCGGGGTCCTTTGTGCTAGGGACTCCAGAAATGACTTGGCAACTGAACCAGGCTCACAGACCTTGAGTCTACGCTCAGGGATGGAGGGGTCATGACACTTTTATACCCTGGCAGTCCTGCAGTGAGTTTGTGGAACAAGGATGCTGGAGCACTAGTTTGAGTATCCCTTGAGGCTACCCTAGTAAGCACCAGGTCCCAAACTGGCCCCAGGCTGTCCCAAGGCAGACCAGATGCTCTAACCAAGTGAGGATCAACTGACATTCGGATGACATCTATATTACCAGTCATTAAAGTGTCTGAAAGATTAGGGACTTCCTGTAGTGGGAGCATAATCCGAAATCCTTCACCGGTCCCTGCAACCAGTTCTACCTCTTGCATCTTGCTCTCCCTCCTATTCCCCCTGGAGGATGGGGGAGGTGCTGAGGTGCACGACCCCATCTTTGCCTGGCTGCCAGAAGCAGGCAGTCCGCAATGCCTGAGCTGCCCCTACTATCACTGGCTGCTCTGTATCTCGAAGTGCTCATGCTTCAGCATCTCAACAGAATCTCAGAAGCTAGGCTGCCACACCAAGACTCCCCACCACTGCCCCTTTCTTGTCTTTCCTCTTGCTAAGGGGAAGATGAGGGATTTCAGCAGCTTGGGTCTGCTGGCTGATCACTCCCTGCCCAACCTAGTGCAAGTCAGTGGAAGTCATAGGAAGTCAGAGGATTCCACGACAGCAACATGCAAGGCATTGAAGGATTATCTGAGCTCTGGAATGACAGGATTTCAAGGGAGAACTGTCAGCTTGTTCAGAACCAAATAAAGTAAATCTCTGGAGGAGTCCACACAGATTGTTTAACATTGCCTGCAGCCTCCAAAACCCTGTTATCCTCAGCTCGCTTGGGACCCAAACAATATTAAAGTATTTATACATAAATTAAACTTGGATGACATTAAGCATCCTCCCCAGATGATGCATGGTATTTGCCTGCCTTTAAGGCTGATTTGCTGGTTTTGGCTGAAGCAGTTAAAGAGGATCCTCTAGGAAGCAAAATACAAGTTGGTAAATGATTTCATGTGAAACTGTGGATTAAATAGGAATTATTTCAGTGGAACATTGAAGCAAGTGAGCATCTTGCCAGCATTCAGTTCTCTGGAACTCCTAATCTCAGGGTAAGTAAACTCTTTAATTATGCGGGGAAGAAGGACACCAATGGAGCAAAGATTTGGGTTGTGACGGAGGTAATCCAGGCCAGGATCAAGCCCACCAATTACTACCCCATGGTCCTAGTCCACGTGGGTACTAATGATGCGGCCAGGAGAACCCCTGATCACCTGATGGTGGACTACAGTGCTCTGGGCGGCGTGCTGAAGGAGTTCGGTGCACAGATGGTATTCTCTTCCATCCTACCAGTGAACGGACGCGGAAGACGGCACGAGAACTGCATCCGAGAGACCAACTGGTGGCTTCGGCAGTGGTGTCTCGAGGCAGGCTTCGGCTTCCTGGACAACGACCCGCACATCACGATGAGGGACATGCTCAGCTGGGATGGGCTTCACCTGTCCCCCAAAGGTAAGCGTGTGTTTTCTTCTAGGTTGGCGGATCTCTTCCGGCGGGCTTTAAACTAGGCTCGTCGGGGGGAGGGGAAGATGAGGACGGGGGAAGCTGTGGACCACCAAACCATGTGGCACCCACAAGGACAGCCCAGCCTGAAGAAAGAGAGCATTGGGAACCTGAAAGCCATGGGGAGGCCAGCACTACGACACAGGTAAGAAACGAGAAGGTAAGAAACAAAGGGCCCCTTGGGACTCGGAGCGGGGGGGCAGCAAAGGCACCAGTCGCAGGGCTCAAGTGCCTATATACTAATGCTAGGAGCATGGGAAACAAGCAGGATGAACTAGCGCTCCTGCTTGCACTAAACACCTATGACTTAGTGGGGCTAACGGAAACCTGGTGGGATTCATCCCACGACTAGGAAGTACATATTGAGGGGTATAGATTGTACAGAAAGGACAGGGTGGGGAAAAAAGGGGGA
>NW_005841956.1:3342420-3342929 GCF_000455745.1 Alligator sinensis
AATGCGGTTCAACAAGGAGAAATGCAAAGTGCTGCACCTAGGGAGGAAAAATGTCCAGCACACCTACAGCCTAGGGAATGACCTGCTGGGTGGCACGGAAGTGGAAAGGGATCTTGGAGTCCTAGCGGACTCCAAGATGAACATGAGTCGGCAGTGTGACGAAGCCATCAAAAAAGCCAATGGCACTTTATCGTGCATCAGCAGATGCATGACAAATAGGTCCAAGGAGGTGATACTTCCCCTCTATCGGGCACTGGTCAGACCGCAGTTGGAGTACTGCGTGCAATTCTGGGCACCGCACTTCAAGAGGGATGCGGATAACCTGGAGAGGGTTCAGAGAAGGGCCACTCGTATGGTTAAGGGCCTACAGACCAAGCCTTACGAGGAGAGACTAGAGAAACTGGATCTATTCAGCCTCCGCAAGAGAAGGTCGAGAGGCGGCCTTGTGGCTGCCTATAAGTTCATCACGGGGGCACAGAAGGGAATTGGTGAGCATTTATTCACCAAGG
>NW_005841956.1:3343119-3351067 GCF_000455745.1 Alligator sinensis
TTCCTGCTTATGCAGGGGGTCGGACTCGATGATCTATTGAGGTCCCTTCCGACCCTAACATCTATGAATCTATGAATCTATGAACCACCTGCATGAAAAACCCTTACCCATGAAGATGAGGAAAAATCTAATTATTCCACCAAAGAGCCATAGGCAATCAAAGAAACAAAACAAGCATGCCATTCATGGAAGTGCAGTCACAACTACAAGACACTTAGCTTTGATCCTAGGGGGAAAAGAAAGGAACAAATGAGAACTGCTGGCAAGTAACTGATACATTACTAGCACTCAGTTATCCCAGGCTCTTCTTCAGTGATAATTAACCAATCTGGCTGTAAACTGGGCACGTCTACATGTGAATATTCATGTGATGCAATAAACTCTGGCACAAATTTATTGCTCCTGGGCATAGCATTTACATGTACACCTGGGACCACAGCATGTTGAGCTGGGGCAATGCAGCCCTGGCTGGTAGGGGCTTTTGCGGGGCAGCCTGCCTGCCTGGGGTTCTTCCAACCTGGCTCAACCTGCTGCAGAAGGGCTAGCTGGGGCATGAGGGTGCTCCAGTGCTGGGCTAGCCGGCAGGCAGCCGCTGCACTGAAGCACCCTTGTATGCCAGCCAGCCATGTCAGCATTTACATGTGCGTTTCAGTGGAGTAAATAACTCCGCATAGAAGTACAAGTACATAGAATAGTACTTGTATCTGGCAGTACTAACCTGCAGCAGAGTTACTTAGTTTACTCAGGCCTAATAGCTCTTCATGCGTAGACCAGTGATGCTTGACTGCAGAGCTAATTAGGCAACCTCAGTAAGCATCTCGTGTAGATGCCCCACTGTGTTTTTCATCATATGAGCAGTAAGTCTGCTTCCTACTTCCACTTATACCATAAGGTTTCCAAAGCCAGGGTGGACCATGACCAGTACTGATCATATTTTGATTTTATGCAAGCATCTTTCACCCTCAAGAACCCCCCAGTGCTTTACAAACACCTTCCTGTCTAACACAGACCTTGCTACAGCTCTTCATACCCTCAGAAAGCTAACAGACACATTAGGGGTAAAAAGTCATGGGGCCAAAGATTACTACAATGATCAGAATAAAAGACCACATGGCAGAATTAGTGTATAAAAGTTTAGAGCCCTGGAAGTGGGCAACCCCAACTGATCCGCAAATTGATCCCACAGTTGTGCCCTGCTAACAGGACTCACTGTAATCAGGGGAGCGGGCTGCAGCAAGTTCTATCTGGACTCGGCATTTGACTGAGATGCCTCTTGAGTAGCCCCAACAGTGCCAATTCTGCTGGTGGTTTGGGCTTATGTCCAACGAGAAATGAATGGACATGTGCACTCACTTATTTCACACAGGCCATTAAACACTTCCAGAAGTCATAACCAACCCAGAGCAGTTTGGAACTAGTAAACTAAATGCTCCGTAACCCACGACCAGACCTGTAAATAACAAGGAAAAATTTCAAGATCTACCCATTTTAGCAGTGCCTCATTTTTAACAAACAGTCATCAAACGGATACAAAAGGAGCCCTGCTAAATGAAATGGAGAATCCAAACCATAATGCTTTTCTGTCACTCAGTTCCTCTCCCAACCTAAATTTCTTAAAGTCACAGTCCTAAGGTTGACAAGTGTAAACTCTGACCAGAGCTTTATCTCATAGGGCCAAAACCTGTCCCATCCTCTACTGCTGTGGAGAAATAAAAACCCTGATTCTGATAGAAAAAGCAGGGATATGACTTGGGCTTCCCATGCAAGAGCTCCACAGCTGCAGCACATAACCATGGTGGTTTTTTCGTGTATTCTCTGCACTCAGTACTGAGCAGTTTTGAATGCAGAACAATGTTGGGCTGGTGGATGTATACCTACCTATGCACATTCCTAGCCCTTTTGACCCACACAGGGGAGTCATGAGGCTGCAGGAATGGCTACAGAGCATTTCCATGGCTCAGAGAGGAGCAACTGCTTTAAGACCTCCAAGCCTGGTTTAACCAGGGGGGCTGATTACTGAGTTTCAGAAAGTTTCCCCATGCTGACAAGCAACAGATAGGAATCTGCCAGGAATACATTTATTTACATCGGGGATTTCTCAAGACTTGAAAGTGTAATTACAGGTTTATCTGAGATACAGGAACCTGATGGGGAAACAAGACACTTTAAATGGGATGAGCAATGGTACACAGGCTCAGCCTGGCAGGTGGAGGGGTAGAGAACAGGGAGCCAGGGACTGCCGGCTAAGGATGATTAATTTGAGACTGTCCAAAGAAACATTAAGCTAAACAAAAACAAAAATGTTTTTTTTTCACATCAGGGAATTGCTTTCAAATGGGCATAAAGGCTTTAGCATCAGCACAGAGATACCACAGCAGCAGGCACTAGCTACAAACAGAGATCTGTGGGGAAGGGGTGGGCGGGATGAGCGAGACAAAGCAGGTCAGGAGCATTAGGACAGGCTTGGTGATTGACTCCTTCCCCCATCAGGGTTCCAGCACGTCAAATGCCATGGTCATGGATTTCGGTTTGTGCTTAATTTAAGAGGGTGCAAAAGCAGGTGCTCTACAAGCAGGTAGGAATAAGGAAGTTGGGCTAAAGTTACCCTTTGTAATGTAAATCCATTAGGGGCCACAGAATTATTCCCTGGTGAATGGGTCCAAAGAATGAGAGGAAAGAAACCTGTTGGATCTGACTAAGGCCTGAGGTTTATAAAGGGGTGTTCGGCTCTTTAAGATAAAATAGGAAGGGTCAAGAGCAGGTTTGCTTATACTGAGACCCACTGCTGAGCCTCTTTTGGTCCACAGCATTTCTGCAGTCCGTTCCCATCTTACTCTGCATCACCTGACTTTGAAAACAAGCAGGGATCTTGGTTCATCTGTCCAGTTCCCCTCTCTCAAAACACCAAAGTGCACCGCCCCCCCGGCCAACAAATCGCTCTACTCCTTCCTAGACTCGCCAGAACACTGCTAGTTTAAACATAATCACAGGTTGGCAACAGGGACTGATTAATCACATACTTGTAACCCAAATCATCAAAAAAAGGGAATGTCACGTCTAACTGCTAGGTGCCCCGAAATGTGCACACATGCCTCA
Source organism: Alligator sinensis (assembly GCF_000455745.1). Lineage (NCBI taxonomy): Eukaryota > Metazoa > Chordata > Crocodylia > Alligatoridae > Alligator > Alligator sinensis. The sequence continues at coordinate 3,346,216 of NW_005841956.1, forward strand.
GTCCTTATTCCACAGGGTCAGTCCTGCACTTGATCATGCAAAACTCACACTGGCAGCCCCTTTAGGCTTTATGTAGAGAGTGCAATCCTTCAATCTTTATACTTATCTCTTGCACAGGGGCAGCCAGAGCAGGCCTTCACTGAGTGGTATCTATTTCTTCTCTACATTTGCCTCTTGTATGAGGCTTGGGAAGGCACTGCATTCATTTTCCTTAAAGTTCCTTCTATTTCTTTTTAGTATTCAATGGGGAAAAAAATACTTATTAACTTGGCATCAGTCATGAGTGAAACAATGGCTTGCCATGTATGTGGTTACCAGGGCTGCAAAGTTGTCTGGTAAAGGAACTTGGAAAAAACAGAATATTACCCATTTCTGTTTGCCTTTTATGAAACTTGTTTTCTGTTTTTGGCCTTGTGGGGTGATGTAGAGAGTCCAAATAAGGTGAGATTCCACCATCAAGGAAATTGGTCTAGGAGATGACTAAGTCTTAGTATTTCTGCCCCATACCTTGGGTCTGAAGGACCTAAAACAACAGATCTTCCCCATGGCAGAAGGGCTGTATTTAGACCTGGTGCACTGAGTACAACTCTAGAGATTTACTGTAATTTTGACCAGCTTTGACTCTAACCCCCAAGTCTTTCCTAAAAATGACTCAGAATTGATTTTAAACTGTGGAAATTGCTTAGTGAATGCTGATTAGGTGACTAACCAGTTATCTTTGGATGTCTACAAAATGGACACTGCCTCAGCACTGACCTTTCCTCCATGAATAAATTACTAGAAGGGTAAAAAAACAGCTATGTGACCCTTTCCCCCTGTTTTTTATCACCAGGTTAGGCTTGCAAATTGGGGGCTTGTTCCAAAGGCCGTTGAAGTCAATTGACAGATTCTCAGTGGCTCTGTAGCAGAACTCGGAGGGCATCTACATAACACCTGCCAGGGGACTCTCCGTGCTGCTGCAGCTGGGGTAGGAAGAAAGAACAGACTCAAGAGGAAACAGCAAGCCTGCTTTTTGAGATAGGAAGTGTCAAACAGGAAAATGAAAGCACTTCAGGGACTGCAATAACAAACCTCATTTCTTCATAAACCCTCTGGCTACAGTCTGCTCAATGGGCCTGCATTTAGATTTTAACAGATTTTAAAGCTTTTCCGGGGTGGAGGGTGAGCAATCCCTGATCAATTTGTCAGTCTTTGACCAGAGTACAAGTAGTCTGTGTCTACAGAAGAGACAATTGCAGTGGAAGTGCACATGGCCTTAACTTCCAAGTTTAAATAACTATTAAAGCACAATCTAATGAATTAAAATGGTGGGAGCAACCTTTAAAAAAGGCATGCCACAAATTAGTCCAGCACCTACCCAGAGTGCCACTCGGATCCACTGCCATTACCTGATCTGCTGCTCAGCTTTCTGTTCCCAGAATTATCTGCTGTAGTGCTGCCTGTCCCCTCCCTGATCTGCTGCATGCCACACAGGCTGCTTATGCCATTTGACACTCAGGCTGCAACTTGACCACCCTAGAAGACAGGTGTGCCCAGGAGAGAGGAGTGACCAGCAGATATGACCACACTGCTGTTCTGTGCCTCACTTTTCTCCTCTGTAAAAGGAGCAGTATATTATGGGCTGCCTCATGGGGAAGGGGGGGCGGGAGATGGGTAGAAGGATTAAATTCATATTAAAAGGGGATATTTCAAGTTTAAACTGAAACTGAATATTTACAAATAAATAAAATAACAGATTCTAAGTTATAAAGAATTGTTGCTGCAATTTTTTAGCCTGTCAATGAAAATAACCTGAATTAACATGAAACTGGGAAAAATCCCAGCTATTTTGTTACCCAAGGACTGCAGCACTCTGTTAAAGGGCAAGAATCAGAGAGGGGAAGACTAGCAAAGAGGCAGAATCCAAGGCTCTGTTTCCATCAGCCAAGCTGAGTATAATACACTGAATAAATATACTACCAAAGAGTTTGATCCAAATTCCAATAGAGTTAGTGGCAGTTTGACTTCAGCTGGAGTTGAATGAGGCCACAGAGGATGAAAAGTGAATAAGGCGCCTTATTCTTTACTTCCTTGTACTTTGTGTCCTAATTCACACATGTGCAAATTGGATGAAAGCCTTTTAGTTGCCACTCTAATTGGAAAATGCTTTGCATTCGCTTTGCAACAGTGCCATTAATGGTACAAGAAAGGAGGCAATAGTGAATCAGAGCCATTTTATCCATCTAGGTACTAATATGATCTTTATTGCCAGAGGAGCTGAGTGCATCTGTGTGACAGCCCTTTCCATTAGTCAAAATTGAAAACAGTAGGCCCACTTGTGCCTTCTAAGTTCAGATCAGGGCAGATGGCACAGTGCTTCAAACTGGGATCCCTCTTGCTTCCTGGGAACATTAATAATGGGATCAGAGAAAGAAAAAGACAGAGACAATAAAGTCTGTGGCTATCACATGACAATTTCAAGTGAAAAGCTATGTGGAATTTCTCTGGTATTTTACCAGATACAGTATTTGTCACCATTTCTGTCCTGAATTGTTTTGGCACAACCCATTATTCCTGCCATCATATCCAAACCCAGATTTGGTGATAGTTACCTTTATATATGTATATTTTATATTTGTGTGTGTGTGTGAAGTGCTTTCAGGGTCCTGTGCTGTGCTACACCCAAATAGATAACATTACTAGTACTGGAGGTGTGTGTTAGCTTAACATTAGTCTTAAGGAAGTCCCGGGTTAGAGGAGAGCTTCTGATTCCCTGGCTTTTTGGAGAGCATGTGCAAGGTGCTTTGTTCCTTTCACTAGTTCCTTGAGAAATTGTACATTTTTCACAAATTTTGTATGGCTCCCTGTAACAGACTCTGCATTGACTCTGAGAACTCATAAGCAGCCCCAATAACAGAATGAGGACACAGCCCATGAATTGAAAGGGAGAGAGCGAGCAAGCTCCTCCTATGTGCTAGCTGCAGCCAAAGCAACAGCTTTAGCAGACTGTTAAACAAGCCATTGCCATATTGTCACCACTCTTAGCAGAAAGCTGCATTTCATTTGCTGAAGTCTGGGGCCGCAGGAAGCTCCGAGGACAAAACAGCTATTGGACTTCTAAATAGAACTAGATGCCCTTCACAATCACCATGAAGCTCTCAATGGCGCTTGCTGTCTTTGGGTCCAGAGCACACTGTATCCTTTGACAGGGAACTGGAATGTCTTCTACCTGTGGCATTGTCCCATGACCTCATTTTACAACAAGTGACCCTCATGGGTCCAGAATGCCACTGGCTGCCTTCTCACAAATACAGAGGCATAGACATGTCTTAAAACCTTCCACCAGTTTCCTTGTCACTTCAGGAGAGTGTAAGGGGACTACAAAGGGAGTGGAATTGGTCCTTGGCGTCCTCTGGCATAGAGATTTCCTATCCAGAACCACATAAAAGGTTTATGCCAACCTCTGTTGCAGCTCTGGCAGGGGAGGAGGCTGGCAGAGGATAGCCACAGTGTACTGCAGTACAGTCTAACTTCAAGCAGCCGAAGAAGCTAGTCTTCAGCTGCCTCCAGGCTGCAGAAGTCATAAAGGTGACACAGAGCCCAGCAGCAGCCCAGAATCTAGGGTTGTACTCATAAAACGTGGAAGGATAGTTTAGAAGATTCAGCAGACTTGCCCACTTCAGGGCTAAACTCAGCCTAAAAATAAGGGAACAGCTCCACTGACAGGGCTGAAGTCCTCCTCCCATGGACTCTGCCCCCTGTTCTCATCTGGTGCTGGCTTCCTCTTTGACCTGTAATGCAGTTTCATCACTCCTGGCGTAAGCGCCTTCTCCTTTGCAGCACCTGCCATTGGAAGTAGTGCCTTAGTCCTCTCCCGCCCAGTGTCCATTTCTGATTTAGAATGCAGGGCAGATTTGCTCCTTGGAGGCTAATGAGAGAGAGGGGGAGAGGGAGGGAGAGCTGAAACTCACTTAATTCAATGTGTCAGCATCTATAAGCTTATTGACTCTGGCCTCTGGGGGGTAGTAATCATGGAGTGGACATGTACTCCTTTGCAGAACCTGGAGGCCTGGAGACAGGGCAGACACACCATTAGACTTTCAAGTCTTTTGGGCACTTTTGAAATGTCTTAGTAGCACCATGTAGGTTAGGTTGCTCTCTTTGTGTGATGCAGGGTTTGATTGTCAGATGGTGTCAATCCAACTTGTTCCTCTGAAGCCAATGGAGCTGAGCTGACTGATGCGAGTTGAGATTTGGCCCACTGCATGAAACTTGGTCCACCATCTCAGGCCAGATAGACAAGGCTTCCTTGGTTATCAAATCTGAACCCAGGTGTCTGCTTTCCCCACCCTGCCCTTTCCCAGGAGGTCAGCAAAGGGGAAAGGCAAAGTTAAATCATCTCCTCCCACCGTGCACTGAAATGTGACAAGTGAATGAACGTGCTGGGACATAAGGCTCAGACAAACATCTGTAAAGTTGGGAATAAAAACTGGCCCAAGCTTTAAGGTCGTGGTATATAAGGCAGTGGATGATTTCAGTATGAAATTCTGCAGACAAACCACCCTTTACTGCTTCTTTCCACCCCAATCTTGGCTCCATTCATTTTGTCTGAGACTCTGTTCTATTTTTGGAAGCTTTAAAAATACCCAGGGAGTTGCCAGCCACTTTTATTCAGATACAAGGACGTTATAGACTGGAGACATTAAAAACAGCAAGTGGCTTCTGCTCAGCTTTAGGGGGCTTCCAGGTGAAGGGCAGACCCCAAGCCATGGAAGAAGCTCTCTAAAAGGTTATTCTGGTCATAACTGGGTGGTAAGAGGGACCAGACAGAGTAACAGAGCCATACAGAAAATGCAGCTATGAGAGCAGGAAT
>NW_005841956.1:3351098-3359854 GCF_000455745.1 Alligator sinensis
CTCCCTCTGCTGTTCAACATAAACACATATCGCACAGATGTTTGCTAACCACATATATGCGATAGAGGAAATGATCAATTTTTTCTAGGCTCCTGTGACATAATCATCACTTGGGTGTCTGAGAAGTTAAAATGGAGCAGCAAGGGGCACAGTAAAGAACGCATGGACCACACTGGTGGGTGGATTACAAATAAAATGGGTGGACAGACTGATATTCCCAGTTATGCTCAGTTGGCTTTTAGAGGGGTTCTCCAATTCCTAACACAGAGCATAGACTTCCCCCTTCAGAGCAAAACCACAATTTATTTTTCTTTGGTCTCACAAGAGAATCTCCCTTGGCGGTTGGGGGTGGAGAATCCTCTGCACTTACATAAGAGGAGAAAACAAGCTCCCAAGTCAGAAAGAGTTTTGCAAACCCCCAAAATCTATTCACCCTGCCCCCCAATACTCAGGATGTCCCAAGAGTCCTCCTTGTGCAGCACTTTACTGTCTTCCAGGAGCACAGAGGATTAATTATCTGGTGTCTGGCCAGAACTTTGAGCAATAAAAACTCTCCTGGGCAATTCTCTCTCTCATATAACCCCCATTTTTCAAGACACCAAAGCCCCTGACAGTGAAAGGATAATGTTCAGCTAATGATGATCATTATGGAAAACTAATGAATCAGAAGTATAATGGGAGCTGTCTTGAGACACCATCCTTAATCCATGGGGACAGTGTTCTGCTCCTCATAGGATTGGGCCCTGAAGTGCAAAGTGCATCCCCCCCCTCCCCTCGCCGATGATCACAGCTATTCTGTTCCTAATGGATCTTGTGAATTAGCTGGTTTTAGCACTACCAAGTCTGGGCTATTGAAGAGAGTGGGGAGGGAGGAGCTGTTCATAACACTGGTTGTGGTCAAGCAGGGAGTGTTTGCAGGCTTGGATCCACAGTGCCAAAGCCTTTAGGAGTTTTGCTATAAAGCAGGGATCCCTTTACAAATGCACTGGGGAGAGATGTGAATGAAGGAATCAGTAGATGCAATGAGCAGTCTGTTATCTAAACACTTTTCTTCCAAAACCAGAAGGTTTCCTGGGTTCTTTTTTGGGCTGTGGTGTTTGGGGCCTTTCCTGTGTCTCCCCATGCAAAAGCTAAAGGCTTTAAAGAAGGCAGCACAGGCCCATCAGGCAGTAGGGAGGGAAAATATCTCCCTGGTTTCTGCTAGTAACGACTTGCCATTTTGCACCTGGGCTCAATGACTGTGAAGCTAAGGGAAGGTTTCAGTAACGTTCTGAGGCATCTCATTCAGCCTGAGCCTCAGCAAGGCTGGATGTAATGAAGGCTGCTTTCTGGCCTGATCAACATGTTTTGGATTCACCCAAATGCAATAGTGCTCCTCACTAAGGTAGCTGCATCTCAGGGATGAACAACAAACAGCTCTATTCTCCCTTCTGTTTCCTGGTACCAAAGAAAGCAAATAATGATCAGAAGGAACAAAGATACCCTGAAAGCAGTGGAGAGTGCCGACTCCGTGGCCTGCTGTCCCCTTTCCAAGCAGCTGTGAATCTGTAGTGTAAGGCTCCATTAACAGATCAGCAGCCCTTCCCATGGCGTGGACAGCCCTTTAACGGATTCTGAACACAGCAGAATGTAGCAATCCTCAGCTTCGTGTCATTTTTAAAAGGGACTTGCTAGTTCACCAAAGAAGCACCACCTGGGCCCTAACAGCCACAGGGAAATCTCCATAAGAGGGCTGACACAGTACTCTCCTCCTGATAGCCCCTCATTGGCTAAGTACAGATAGTCAAAAAGCCTGAGGCTGAATTGATTCAGTTTTTGTAGGTTAGTCTAAGCTGCAAAGATTGAACCAATAAGCAAGTGAACAGACATTCATTTTTGATTCAGGAAGTGCAGCCACATGCCTGCAGTGGCTCAAGCCAGCCAAGGTGCACTAGAGCATGGCTCTCTGGCATGTAGCCAGCATGGGCTGTGTGTTCACTTCCTCTTCCTGCTGCCCCCAAAGTCTCCGGGATTTGCAGTCCAGACTCAAAGCAACAGGACTCTGCAGGGTTGTTCATCAATTCCTCTTCCTACTTCCAGGTGCCTCTGAGATTTGTAGTCCACATTCGCAGCCAGCATTAAGTAAGCAGGACAGGGCAGCTCTGTACTCAGGGGAAGGGAAGTTTAATCCCCCTCCTTGGCCCCAGAGCCCAGGAGTGGTTTGCCTGGGGTGGCAGGGCGGGCAGTGAGGCATCCTTCACAGCTCCATCTAGGGAGCAGAGGGGCAAGGCCAGCCCTGTTCTCTGGAGCAGACAGTACATCAAAGCCCAGCCCAGGGCTGCAGAGCATGCTGGGATGCTGGGAGACTCTAATTTAACTTAAACCAGGAAGAGGTCTGGGACAGAAGTTTCATAAAGCAGTTTGACTTGAATCAGTCAAGTCTGATACTACATTCAACCAGATTTATCTTAAACCAGTTTCAGCCATTTTGAAATTGGGTTATGCACACTGAACTTCTATTCTGTTACAGGTTTAAACTAGTTTCTAATCACTTAAACCAGTTCATGTGTAACTTCTGTTAACACACCAGAGAGGATGAACCACTGGATCCACTTGCTGATTAGCTGGCACACTGTGATGAGTATAAGATACTTCCCCTCCACATTCCCTTATGAGCCCTAGAATGGCCAAACTGACCCATTCCAAATTCACAACATGGGCTTAAAAGTCACAAGACTTTTGTAAAAGAGAAAGTTATGGTGTTGGGAGGGAAGGTAGGGTTTGGAGCTCTAGGTAACATTCACATTGTTTCCCAGTTTTTCTTCAGATTAACATAGGTTGGAAACATCCTTGTTAGAAGAAACTATACCAGCTGAGATTCTCTCACAACCACATCATTCTAGAGTCTGTGGTTTAAAAAAAGGCAGCAAGTTTTGTGAGATTTAAGATTCAAATGTGTGGATTGACAATAGTGCACTGTTTTGACTCAGTAGGGGGCCAAGGTCTGTCCTGGTATAACTCCAAAGACATAATAGCAGAGACTTTGGCTCATGTTTTTGCATGTGGTTAAAAAACTGTTTCTTGGCAAGACAGTCTCTGATGTTTAAGTGTTATCCTATATTTGAGACTCCCATTAAGGACTGGATCTATAGCTTTGCTATTAGCAAGCACTTCAAAAATCAAGAGTGCCGGGCCCCTTAAAATCAAGGGAATATTTTACAAAAAGTGAAACCAAAAAGGATTGGTTTGGGATCCATCTGGCTTTTGCACCTTTTAAGAGTCACTGGGACAGGCAAAATATGGCCAGCGGGCTGGATGCAGCCTGCCAGGCCATTCTATCCAGCCCTCAGGGCCCTTAAAAAATTTAGAAAGTTAATATTTATCTGCCCCTGGCTGCTTGTCACGTGGCCCTCAATGCCTTGCCAAAAAACTCAGTAAGCGGCCCTCCGCCCAAAATAATTGCCCACCGCTAGTTTAAAGTCTATGTCCATAACAATGTGGTAGAAAGTTATAGGTTTTTTGTAAATAAGTGCTAGGATTCACATGACTCCAGGAGCTGGAGCTTTAAGAGACTGGTAGGATTGCAAGAATCACAGATCACAAGAGCTGGGAACAGTGGCTCCGATGCCCATAGAAGGAAAGACGTTTTCCATTGACTCATACAGAAGGCAGATCAAGGTCTAAAAGAGGTCAACTTTGTTGGGTTTGCCCTGGACTGTTGGGGACAGCTTTGCCTCCCTTGGCTGAAATTACCTATAAAGAGAAGAGCAGCTCTTTCCTTGGTGGTATACTTTATGCATATTTACCCCAGTGCAGCTGGAGCAGTGCAACCCACCAGCAGAGAATGCCACAGCATGGGGATTTACCCCATCACACAGCAGTGCTGTTCACTAAGCCTGAGGGTTTAGACTGCCATGACTACACTGGTACAAAAATCCTTAACACAGTGAAACCATTAGCAAAACATACCTTTGAGGGCTCTTTATTTGGCTGCGGTTAGGAAAAATCAACAGCAGGGACAGCAAAACTCACAGCCCATTATTCCTTTGTTTGTGTACTCTTATACAGCCCAGCACCATTGTGTTTGCTATAGATTATTCTGCAATCTGCAATTATCTATTATGTAGATAATATACTGGGCTACCCCAAAGCACTCAAAGGCAAGATAAGAAAACCAGGTAGTTGCCAGTTTTCCCAGGAGAGATTTATACAGTTACCAGCTTTGATCAATGAGGCAAAGAAGAGCTGTATGTTGCAGAGGTAAATCACCTTCTTTCCAGGGCAGCTACCTGAAAGAAATGGACTTCTAGCTCCCATTCATCAGCTTACTGTATCAGCAGTGGGCTGGTCCCATGCTGTATAGGTATTTGTTGAGCATATCTCAATCTAATCTAAGCTCAAACTGCTTTAAAAAGTTAAAAAATAGCAGGGAGACACAAAATAAATGGGTGGCTGAGATCTCTTACCTCGATGCAAGGTAAGATAAAGAGAGGTTCTACCAGATGCCAGAGTTGCAGAGGTGAGAGGTGAGACTGTGCAAAGGGATTGAGAGAAGACCAGTGCAAGACAGGTAAGAAACTGGAGTGAGAGAAGGTGCTTACTGGAGGTACAGAAAGCTGGTAAAATGGGAGATGGATGTAAAGCTGAAACTGCAGCTCATCTGACTTTCATAGATTTCATAGACATTAGGGCTGGAAGGGACCTCAGAAGATCATCAAGTCCAGCCCCCTGCAGGAAGTCAGCTAGGGTCAAAGGATCCCAGCAAGATAGACATCCAAATGTTTCTTAAAAGAGTCTGAAGTAGGTGCTTGCCCCACCTCTGGAGGCAGCCTATTCCAGGCCTTAGGGGGCTCAGACAGTAAAGAAGATTTTACTTATGTCCAGCCTGAAACGATCTTGGAGGAGTTTGTGACCATTTGACCTTGTCAGCTCTTGGGGCGCTCTGGTGAGCAGGTGTTCCCCCAGATCCTGATGTACACGCCGGATATACTTATAGGCAGCCACCAGGTCCCCCCCGAGTCTGCGCTTTTCCAACCTGAAGAGTCCCATGGCTCTCAGCCTTTCATCATAAGGCCTGTTTACCTGACCTCTCATCACATGCGTGGCTCTCCTCTGCACTCTCTCAAGCTTTTCCACATCCTTTTTAAATTGTGGAGCCCAGAATTGGATGCAGTACTCCAGCTGTGGCCTCACCAAGGCCAAGTACAGCAGGAGGATGACATCCTGGGATTTGCTTGAGAAGCATCTATGGATGCAAGCCAGAGTTTTGCTCACATTACCAGCTGTGACATTGCATTGGTGGCTCATATTCATCTTGTGGTCAATCACGACCCCCAAGTCCCTTTCGGCTGTGGTGCTGCAAGTGTAGCACTGCTGAGCCTATAAGCGTGCTGCGCGCTTCTCCCTCCCTCCCCCAAGGTGGAGTACCTTGCGTTTTTTTGGTTTCAAACACCATCAGGTTTTCATCCGTCCATTTTCTGAGCCTGTCGAGGTCGGCCTAGATAACCAGCCTATCCTCAGGTGTGGACACTTTACCCCAAAGTTTGGTGCCAACAGTGAACTTGGTCAGTCTGCTTCCGACACCAATGTCCACATCATTAATAAAGGTGTTAAAGAGTATAGGCCCAAGGACAGAGCCTTGGGGGACCCCACTGGTCACGGTGCACCACGATGATTTACTTCCATCTATTACCACTTTCTGGGTCCAACCTCAGAGCCAATTCCCCAGCCAGCAGACTATGATGTAGCCGAGGCTGCAGTTGGCCAATTTTTCCATAAGGAGATCATGGGACACCAAATGAAAGGCTTTTTTAAAGTCCATATATATGATGTCAATCTCTTCTCCCTTGAACAAGCATGCAAGTGTTCTGAACTCAGAACAAGGCTCAACAGAAGAAAAGAGCACAAGTGAAGATTCAGAGTCTTGGTACCTGGTTTCCCTGCTCCCCCTGCCTCAAAGAGAGTGCACCCATTTCCCATTTCTACTTGGGTCAGAGTTTTGGCAGTTTTATTAAGTACATGGCTGACCTAAGTGGCATATCAGCACAACCAGCTATGCACTACTGTGGACAGGTGAAAGTACCCACTTAACAAGCAGGAGCAGTGGGAAAAAGAGCAAACCAGGTGCCTGACAGCAGCAAGAATGTAAAAGGACAATGATGGGGTTACAGTGCCACTCCAGAAATTGGTGACCTTTCCATACATATACATTTCTTAGTATAATGGGGTGCACTGTGGCAGAGCACTCACGGTGCCTACCACTTTAAGGGGCTATAGAGCAGTCAATAGGGCAGCCAGCAGATGCCAGCTAGCCCTAATGAGGAGGTCGCCTGACTGCAGGAGGGCCCTGGGATTGGAGGAGGGGACTGAGCAGCCTCCATTTTAGATTTCATAGATTTCATAGACATCAGGGCTGGAAGGGACCTCGGAAGATCATCGAGTCCAGCCCCCCGCCCAAAGGGCAGGAAGTCAGCTGGGGTCATAGGATCCCAGCAAGATAAGCATCCAGTTTCATCTTGAAGGTGTTCAATGAAGGCGCTTGAACCACCTCCGGTGGCAGGCTGTTCCAGACCTTGGGGGCTCGGACAGTAAAGAAATTCTTCCTTATGTCCAGCCTGAAACGATCTTGAAGTAGTTTGTGACCATTCGACCTCGTCATCCCTTGGGGCGCTCTGGTGAACAAACGTTCCCCCAGATGCTGGTGGTCACCCCTGATAAACTTGTAGGTGGCCATCAGATCACCCCTAAGCCTGCGCTTTTTCAGGCTAAAGAGCCCCACGGCTCTCAGCCTGTCATCGTAGGGTCTGCTTCCCTGACCTCTGATCATGCACGTGGCTCTTCTCTGGACTCTCTCAAGCTTCTCCACATCCTTTTTGAATTGAAGTTTGGAGAAGTTTGGAGCCCAAAACTGGACACAGTACTCCAGCTGCGGCCTCACTAAGGCCGAGTACAGGGGGAGAATGACGTCCCGGGATTTGCTTGAGAGACGTCCCGGGATTTGCTTGAGACGTCCCGGGATTTGCTTGAGATCATCGAGTCTGACCCCCTGCTGCCAACAGTGAACTTGGTCAGTCTGCTTCCGACACCAATGTCCACATCATTAATAAAGGTGTTAAAGAGTATAGGCCCAAGGACAGAGCCTTGGGGGACCCCACTGGTCACGGTGCACCACGATGATTTACTTCCATCTATTACCACTTTCTGGGTCCAACCTCAGAGCCAATTCCCCAGCCAGCAGACTATGATGTAGCCGAGGCTGCAGTTGGCCAATTTTTCCATAAGGAGATCATGGGACACCAAATGAAAGGCTTTTTTAAAGTCCATATATATGATGTCAATCTCTTCTCCCTTGTCCAGGTGATAGGTCACCTGATCATAGAAGAAGATAAGATTGGTCAGGCAAGACCTACCCGCAACGTACCCATGCTGGCTGTCCCTCAGGATGTTGCCATCAGCCAGTTTGTCAAGAATGGTCTCTTCGATCATTTTTTCCAAGATCTTTCCCCGGATGGAGGTCAGGCTGATAGGCCTGTAGTTCCCTGGATCTACTTTCCTCCGTTTCTTGAAGATAGGTACTACATTGGCCTTCTTCTAATCTTCGGGCACTTCACCTGAACATCACAAGTTCTCAAAGATCTGTGCCAGGGGCTGGGCTATGATGCTTGCCAGCTCCTTAGGTACCCTGGGATACTTGTGCTACTCCACTGATTCCAGTAGAGTTACATGTGTGCCAGTAAGAGCAAAATCAGCCTCAAGGCTAATTTTCACCCCACTTGGTTGTCCTCCCTCAGTTTGTTGTACCATGAGGGATGCAGCTCTAATTCAAGGTGGCGGTTAGTCATTGGACTGTGGCTTTCATCTCAGGAGCTCAAAAGCCCATGGCAAGCCCCAATTCATTATTCCCTCCAAACAACTGAGATTCAGAGGAGAATAAATCTATCCTGTGTACAGGACCTCCACCTGACGCAGGAGGTACATGGTCCCACTAGTGGGAATGCCTTACTGGACCTGGTATTGGCAATAGGGGATGACATGGTAGGGGACCTACAGATCAGTGGTCACCTGGGGGACGGTGACCACCACATAATAGAATTCAGCATAGGCATAGAGTGGGAAAGGTAACTAGTAGGGTGGAAGTGCTAGACTTTAGGAAGGCTGACTTCAGCAAATTCAGGCGTTTAGTCAATGACGCACTGCAGAGTAAGAGATTTGGTGAGATGGGAGCCCAGGAAGGGTGCCTGTGCCTTAAGGAAATGATCCTTCGGGCACAGAGGGAGACGATCCTGACACGGGGAAAAAGGGGGAAAGGGGCCAAGAGGCTTCCTTGACTGACCACAGAAATCCAGAGCAGCCTAAGGGCAAAAAGCAGGGAATATAAGCAGTGGAAACAGGCAGAGATTACTAAAGAGGAGTAATGCCTCCTCAGCTTGCAGTTGAAGGAAGGCAGTTAGAAAGGCCAAAGCTACCATGGAGCTGAGGATGGCATCCCAAAGTTAAGGATAACAAAAAATTCTTTTTCAGATATATGGGGAGTAAAAGGAAGGCCCAGGGCAGTATAGGACCTCTACTGAATGGGCAAAAGCAATTGGTGACAGACATGGGGGACAAGGCCGAACTCCTCAGTGAATTCTTTGTCTCAGTGTTCCTAAACGAGGGGCAAGACAAGTCTCACAAAGGGATTGTAGAGAGGCAACAGCAGGGTGCCAGACCACCAAGCATTGACCCTGAGATGTTGCAGAGTCACTTGGAAGGACTGGATGCGTTTAAGTCGGCAGGCC
>NW_005841956.1:3361191-3397151 GCF_000455745.1 Alligator sinensis
ACTCTTTCCTGCCTATGCAGGGGGTCAGACTCGATGATCTATTGAGGTCCCTTCTGACCCTAACATATGAATCTATGAATTTCTGAAAATCTCTCAGGAAGTCAAGGTGCAAGACAGGGTTCAAGGCTGTGGGATGACCTTGCCCAGTAATAAAGGGCCATTGTAAACCTCAGCACCTTTGGCTTCGAGAGCAGGCACATTTCTTTGACAGTGCTTCTTTAATGCAAGTGCCTGGCAACCTGTATATTTAAAAGCAAAAGTTAAAAAACAAAACAAGAAAGCAAAGCAAAGCAAAATCCTGACAAAACAGCATTTCACCGGACACATTTCTACCCCTGGGGAGAGGATAAGAGACAGACCATCAGGAATGGATGTTAGTCACATATCTGAGGCTTTCCAGCAGCGCATTAAGCAAAGTGCAGCATAAAACTAAATAAAGCAAAACACGGCAGAGGAGGAACTCCAACCCTCCATAACGAGGGACAGCATCATTGTGCTTCATAAACCAGCATCTGGCCTGCTGCCTTCCCTCTGGGACAATTCTCTGCTTTGAAATGATGGACTATTTATCTGCAAAGAAATTAGTGCAAGCCACGCTGCCTCTCTGAGCCTCGGTTTCCCCACATGTAAAATAATAATAGTATTACTGACCTACAGGGATGCTCAGAGCCTTAGTTGATGCATATAAAGTGTTCTGAAACCCTTGGGTGAAAGTTATCTAAGTTTGAAATCCTGACAATACTTAACCTTTTGGGGGCCATTTGGTGTTCTCTGGGAATTCTGGAGGATTTGCCATGCTCACTACTGCTGGCAGGGAGAATCCACAATATTTCTACATGGCAGAAATAGTTTCTCTGTTAGTAGTGGAACAGGTGACCCAGGGAAGTGCCATATAGCTTCCTGGGATCTTTTGGGGTAAAAGATGTGACTGGGATGCAAAGGACTGTTATCTAGTCTGCAGGAACTAAGAAGACTGATTATGGCAAAGTTTCACACTCTCCATTTTTCTATGCAAGTCCCTGAACTTGAATTCTTGACTCATCTCTCCATTAATCTGCCCCTGGCACTACTGCTCTGGATAAACAACGGAAAGTATAAAGATCTGTTTCTTTGGAGGAATAAAAGAGACAGCAGAAGAGAGGAGAAAGATCATGATCACTAGGGTTTGCTGGAGTGGGACAAAATACCCCTTCCAGTCCCCAGACAGTGGCAAATACAATTCTATATTATCTTAGTCTGCTGTACATGATTACATGTGACATCCCCTTTCACATAAGTCTTGAGCATGGTACCTATGTTGTAAGATTGATATAAAGCAGAGAATATATTAGCTTTGGCCCCTTTCTAGCAACATTGGAGTTTTAGGCCAGAAGATGCTCTTCCTTATATACACAGGACATATTGATATGCATATACCAGTGGGGGTTAGGGGGGTGCATGTGTGTGTGCGCATGTGTGGTAGGCACACTTGAGTTTCGAGGGTGCTGAGTATCTGTAGCTCCCATGGACCTCATTTGGGATCAGTCCCAATCTGTACATAGACCCAGACACAAACACTGATTCACATGCACATGTACCAGTGGTGGTTAGGGGGGTGCATGTGTGTGTGCATGTGTGGTAGGCACACTTGAGTTTCGAGGGTGCTGAGTATCTGTAGCTCCCATGGACCTCATTTGGGATCAGTCCCAATCTGTACTTAGACCCAGACACAAACACTGATTCACATGCACATGCAGACTGCTCACATGAGCTTCAAACAAACTGAATGAAAATTAGGAAGCTGTAGCAGCAGCAGCACAGGAAATGGTGGCTTCCCCTGGCTTTTTCCTGCTTTCCATGAAGATACAGATGTTTCCAATATAACTGAAGGCACAGTGGATGGTGGGGGCAGCACCCTGAGCCACCTGTGCCATGTGCTCCTTTCCCAGATCCTGTTGTACTCCAATGCAGATCTAACTGGCATACCAAGAAGAGGCTGGACAGATTAAATTAATTTGCTAGCCCTAATGTAGGCACTGAAACCACGTGCTGCCTTCTCAGAAATCTGATCACCACAAAACAGAACACTCAAGAAAACAACTGGCCCAACCTTAAAAAACTACAGCAAACAACACTTCAGAGGCAAACATTTTTCTTGGGTTACTGTCATGCAAAGCTAGTAGAATAATTGCTGGAACAGCAGGACAGGAGCCCCAGGCACTGCCTGAGGGCGAGTGGGGGGATGCCTCAGCCTCCTGCCCCCAGTGTCTTGCTACACCCTGCACCTTCCCTGTAGGGCAGAGCATCAGTGGTGGTGCATGATGTCAAGGGCAGTGGCAGTGCACTGTGCAGCTGCAGTACCTGGAAATTTGCTGCTGGCAGGGGGGAAAGGGGGATGTCACCTCCTTTTTTGCCAACAAAATTTGTGTTTAAGTGGCTGCTTGGTACATATGCTGACAGCAAGAAAAGGAAGTGACACTCCTCTGTCCAATATTCCTGAGTGAGTGCTGCCATAGCCCAGAACTGGCCAGTTCTGCCTTTGTGCAAACCCACTTGACCAGATTCTGGGCACCATTTAGAGAGCGTATGACTGGGACCAGAACCTGGCCCATTGTCCCCAGTGGGGTTACGAGGCTGTACCTTGGAGCAGATTCTGGCCTCTAACTGGTTGGTTGGTGATTCCAATTTGCTTTGAAAAAGGTTTGGTGATGCAGTCAGCATCTCTCTGCTGGGCTTTCAGGACCTCACAGAACATGGTGGTAGGGTGAGGAGAAAGAGACTGCCATTATCTCCAGGCCATTAACTATATTCTAGAACAGGTTATTTCCCTTCTTGGGTGCCAGGACCACAATATAATAATGCAGGATCTCAGGTTCCTGTTAGCAAATGGAAAAACCAAAGGCTTGGTGGATAAGTTTGGACCAATACTAGTAGCCCTGACCTAGTGACCTCAGTGAAAGAAAGACAGAGCACAGAGATGGGGAGTTATAAAGCAGGAAGCTGCACTTGGTACCTTCTTCTCTCCTTAGTTAGCAGTTGGACTTGGCAATGGGACTGTAAACTTAAGTCCCTATCATTCCCTCTGTTAAATTTAATCCAGCATTAATGTCACTGGCTGGAGAAATTCAGCCCAAATGTCAACAGTGTTTGGCTAGCAGCTTAACAGCCAATCTGGTTTGCATCTGACATTCAGTGGAGCAGCATTTAGCTGTGTGGCGAATCCTTCAGAAGTATGGTTCTTCTTTGACATCCTGTCCAGTTCTCTTTTTCTCTTTCTCTAGTGAAACAGTCCTACTGGAAAAGCAGCAAGTTCCTGTATACAGAGCAATGGCCCAAACAAGCCTCTTGGCTCTGATCTGTGCTTTGCCACTGATGTATCACATGGCCTTGGGCCAGTTCCACCTCCTTTTGGTGCTTTAAAATTTCCCCTCTTGGATAAACAGCCTTTAATAAGCAACAGTCATTAGTATTTGGTTTAATTTGTCTACATAATTAAGATGCTTGAGACTTTTTCAGCTACCTTCTACAGTGTTTCTGAACTGCTTTACAAAGGAATGGAAATCAGACAAAACTCATCTAGACATTTCTATTTAAACATTGTACAACTTATCCACATTCTTTCCCACTCTACCTTCACTTCTCTCTCCACCGTAAGCCGAGTCAAAATGTGCCAGGACAATTTGCAACGGATAGAATTAGAAGCAACTGTGTTGAAGTCAGAAGGAGTCTTGCCTTCTTGGGTAGTCTCCCACTCTAAACCATTACAGACCTAATACAATAGTAATTATCTAGACAGTCTGCAATATTCTCATCCACAACATCTTACAATTCCAAATGCAAATGGGATAAGTTAAACCAGAGGTGACCAACCTGTACCGTGCATGCCACAAATAGTACAGGAAGCCTCTGTGTATGACACACAGCAGATCAGGAAGGGGACAGGCAGAAGAGTAACAGATAAAGCAAGGAGCAAAAAACAGAGCAGCAGATTGGCCAGGAGAAGGGGATTGGAGTGGCGCGTGGGGAGGGTGCAGTGCTAATTTGTGGTATGCCTGCCAAAAAAGTTGGTCCCCACTGGCTTACACAATGCCCCAAGATAGGTTCCCAGGGCTGATTAAGGGATGTGAGCTGGAAGCATGACAATCAGACAGTCAGGATAAGCAGAAGTTAGGGTCTGAAGAAATAAGAATTTACTCAAATTTTGCTCAGAACCAAAATCTCAGACCTTCTTGTGGTTGACAGAAATGAATTTAAATTCCACTTCCAAAATTTCACTGCTGCCTCTCTTTATGGAGTTCCTGGCTCTCAGACAAAGCCAAAAGTCCAAGTGCTAAGACAGGATGAAAGCCGTCTCTCTTACAATATTTCCAGCACGACTAAATGAGAAACTGCCTAATAAGTCTCGTCACACAAGAATTCCCAACCAATGTTTTTCAGTTTCAAGGAGCCCTAATCTTTCTTCTTCTCCAACTCTTTCGGGCCTTTCAGCTCCCAGCACAGGGGAAGTGCCTGAAAAAGAGGCAAGAGTACCTCTGTGCCCCAGCTATTCCCATAGCTTGAACAGCCCCTTTGAATGCAGGAATCTCAGCAGGCAACGCAGGTATGGATGAAGCCTTCAGCAACTGAAGACATTCAGTGACTAGTATGCATCTTTAGGTCCATCCCTGGAACTCTCACTTTAAACAAAGGTACTAAAACCCTTTGTATTATATTCTCAATTAGCTTACAAGCAAATGCCTGTTTTAAAAGGCAAGTCAGGCCCTGTGTTGCAGAAGTTTCCTAGGTGACTTCTTTACCCTGGGGATACGGACTGGAATGGTTTCTTTTTTGTTTCTCCAGCGCAGGGAGGGCACGCTGATGCCTCCTGCATCCAGGCTTCTCCACTGCACATACAGCGTGTGGATGACACCAGGGGAGCCATCCCTTTAAAACATGACTGTCTGTCTCCCTCTCCCCTTTCCTTTTTCCTCCTTCAGTATTGTCACCGAGTAGTATTTTAATCGGAGGAAACAGATATACCAAGGAAGTGAAGGGGGGGATAGGGGGAAATCACATCACAGGCCCATTTGCCAGTGTAAACACTTGATGATTTCCTGTTATTGTAGCCCAAAATGTACTGTGACATCATTTCAGGGCCTCCCAGAATCACCCAGGAGGAGGAAAAGGCAGCATTCCCAGCCCGCCCCCTGAGTGAATCCAGACCCTATATGGCAGCGGACTTTGCGAGGCTGGGCTGCAGGGAAGATACAGGATTTTCCAACACTTTCTTGTTCTTGGCAATGCTGAGATTTCATAAACAGGAAAAACTGCTTTTACTTTTCCTAAAGGGGATTCGTGTAGCCACGTGAAATATTGATGCTTGGAGCATAGGCTGCTGAAAGTAACAGCTGAGCTAAAATGTTAGAAGGCTTTTTAGACCCATGAGGATCTGAAGGGATGGAACTAAAAATATACTCTCCCCCACCCCCCTACACACGAAAACGATTAGCAATGCCTTGCTCCCAAATGTCTAGTTTTCTGGGGTGGGATTTTGACAGCAATGTTTTGCTCCCAGTCCTTACCAAACCAAGGCAGCTGAGTCAATAGCAGTGGATTATGGGGAAGGGGAGGAAAGCAAATATGGAATTGATTTTATCACCCTGACTGTAGCATGGACTGCAGATGTCATGTGCATTAAATCCAACAGACACTTTTATCAGGAATCTAAAAACCAAGAGGCAACCTCTGCTTTGCCCAGACGTTTAAACTAAGCTAGAGTCTGGTCCATCGGCCAGATTTCTGTCTTAGTTATTCTTGAGTTAATCCTGAATAACTTCACTGAATTAGCATGGTTGTGACAGCCATCAGAAGCCAGCCCACTAACCCTGGTTCCCATAAAATTCCTGAGGGGAATAAGCATTGTACTGCACCCAAACCAAGCTCACCCAAACACTCCCTGCAACCAGTGTTTCAGACAAGTCAGGGTCTGACCTCTGCAACGTTTTGCTTCTACTAAAAAAGGAAATGTATTTTGTTTGCATGTTTCTATATTAATTATAGTTTGGACTTCAACAACACCCTCTCGCAGGATTGCAAAGCCCTTTATAACCATTCACTGATATAGCATAAACTCACAGCATCTTCTTAGGACAGGGGACTATCACTATTGACGTTTTGTAGGTGGGGAAATGGAGGCAGAGACATTGAATGACTGACATAAATTAGTTCGTTTATAAGCTGCAAATCTATCTTGCCTACAATCACACAGCAAGCCATAGCAAAACTGGGAACAAAAGCCCTTAGTGCATGGCTTCAAGGCCTCTGAGACGCACCCAGGGGTGTTGCCATGAGACATACGCCACCCACTTGCTCCCAGGACAACTGAGGAAGAGTCATGACATGATTGCTACTAGCAGGGTACTGAGCATGTGCATGAGGAAGAGCTTAAAGTGGCACAGGGAACACATCAAACACAGGCCGCATACATGTGTTTTATTTATTGGGCATGTGGAGCAGGCCTGCCATGCTCTACTGTGGTGCCGCCTACAGCTGGGGGGGCACATACACACTCTTGACTTCTTGGTCATGGGCATTAACCACCAGACCCTCTCTCTAAATATGGTGTGTGTGTGTGTGTATACATACAAGACACCATATACTGAGATTAGGAAGCATAAAGAATTGGAACCTGAAATGCTGTACATCTGACCTTAAAAGTGCCAAGTATCTCAAGTGGGTAGTTTGCCAGCTTGGAGAGTGATACAAGAAAAAAAAAAAAAAAAAAAAAAAAAAGGTCTCTAATTAAAATATGCCCAGGACTGATGATGAAGGAAGACAGGTTCCTTCTGCAGTCTTCTGATAGGGAAAAAAAATCAAGTGTCACTTTGTTGTTATAGAGCCAGAGCTGGGCTTACTGAAATGCCAAGATGGATTGTTCCGTGTTTGGAAGGAGAGCCAAGCCCATCCTCCTTGTGGCATCTGAGTGACTTTCAGACAAGATGACTATCACTGGGAAATAGCTTTCTCTTCAGTGCCCCAGGCCCTAGGGTGCAGCTGGTTAGCAAACTCCTTTTTGCATATCTAAGGCTTGAGACTGCATCTACTGAAATCAATGACAAAGCTCTTATAAACTTCAAGGGGGCAAGATCAGGACCCAGGATGTCCCGTGTTCAGCTCCCAGATGTGAGAAAAGCAGCAATAAACCGAAGTGCTCAGATGCCAAGGCAACTGCTGCAAGATAATAAGCATCTGAATAGGATGGAATAGCCCTATTTGACTCCTGCTAGGATGATGACGATGCATAAGGTGGTATGGCCCAAAGGGCCCAGGCAGAAGTCCGGGCTTGCTGGGCTGGGCACTGTACCAATAGGCTGCGTTTGTAGTTCTTGAATCTCTTGTTTCCAACACGGCCTCCACAGCATAAAACATTTGGATTGCACGTTACGGACAGCAACAGTCTGTTTCAAAACAGTCTTATGCCCCAGCCAAAGGCATTGAAGAGTCAATATACAAATCCACCAGCAATCTAGAGACCTTCACCTGTTATTTAATCATAATTCATCTTTTGAATTGTGGTAGTCCCCACAATGTGCTGGGCACCATCCATTCACACAGGGAGAGGCTGTCCACTCAAAGCAGTGCATGAAAACAATCAACAGATGGAGAGAGGTGGAACAGACACACAGCAGGCTGGTACTTAGCACAGCCCTATTATGATGTGCTTCAAGCAGCTCTGGAGCATTTCAGCAGCACCGTCAAACATCCATTCTTCTTCCCATCCTTCTTTCCAGTGAAATCATGATCAGCATAACCTTTTTCATAGATCGCCATAGTAACCAGGTAGGTAAATATTGCAGATTCAAAAGCTATGATCAGCCTCAACAGATCTTTAGACACACTCTGAACAAGCCGAGTCTGGAAGCAGTTGCTAAGATGCACCTTAAAAAGCCACCTTTTTGGCAGCCTTGCAAATGACAGACAGATTACAGTGCAATTGCCTAGGGGAGCTGGTAGCACAGGAGGAAAAAATAAGAAAACAAAACAGAGTTCACAATATGATATCCAGGTGACTGCTCTTATGGATTAACTGCCTTTGATAGAAACACTGTCGGAGCTTTTGGAAGTGAAGAGGAAGGAGCCCAGAAGCTAGCCCAGGGTTCTTTTCCATCTCATATTGCAATCAAATTTCATTTAGTACAGCTGCAGGCAAATCACTTCTCATGTCTCAATTGGCCTGGGATAAAAGTGGAATCCTGCGGCCAAGTCCACTAGAGGTATGTCTACACTACAGTCAGAGCAAGCTCATATAGCACACCTGAGCTAGCTTGTTTGGGTGCTCGGAGTACTGCAACTACAAATGCTTGGAGCACAACACATTAACCACATGAGTACTTACTCAGCTTCTTGAGCAGGTTTGCAGTCCATGCTGACTTCTGGGGTTCATTTCTAGCAATACTCAGGCTAGATATTTTATAACTTTATGAGTTTCAGTTACTACATAGTGACCATCCTATAACCATATTCAAAGAATCAGGATAAAGGACTGTTTAAAAATGTGGATTATTCATTTGCATCTCTATAGTGCTCATCAGTGTAGTATCATTAAAATAGTAATGTAGCTGTCCCTAGTTCTCTCTTGGATCTGCATAAGAACTAGGTTGTTTGATCATTTTTTCTATTGGCAATGTATATTTTTGAGCATACTCCTGAGCTCTCTTGGTAAGGTAGAAGGATCATAGCCCCCTATTTGTATCCACTCCCTGCCAGTACATTATTAATACTTCTTTATAATTTATTTGTATTACCATAGTGTGCAGGCACCAAATCATGAGTCAGGACCCCCACAGAAGTGCAGTACAAATACAAAACAAAAAGGTGACCCCACAGCCCTTGTCTTGTTTGTGTCTGGCCTGAAGACGAGACAGATCTGTGAGAATCAACATTAAAGCACTGAGTTTTATTACCCATAATCTGTGAGTAAATACTATACATGCAGACTGTTTGCACTGAGCCTGCAGCAGCCCATTGCCTGCAATGAGATGTGGATGCAAGGATGAGGGTAGAATCAGGTAGCACATTGAGGGGATATGGCACAGAGGGATATGCGAGTGATAATAGCTGAGCTACAGAGAGGTATTATTCCATTATGGCCTTTAATTACATTATCAATCTGAAGCTGTTCCCGCCACCCCTTATTTCTTTATCATAGAAGTTAAAAACTCAATATCAAATCAATGTTACAAGAGGCAGAAAATATTTAGTATATGCAGAGGATCACGAGAACAGAAAGACCATACTTCTGGTCTTTCTGTGGAGGGGGAAGGGATTCTGTTGTTTCCCCCAGATGCCTCTGCCTTTGCCCTGCTTCCCTTTCTACATGGAGGGCCTGATTCACCATTGCTCTGTACCTGAAAGAGTCTTTATATCTACAAGGTGAGGTAAGATGCTGCCACTTGGACAGCGTAGCACTTTGTCCACCCTTTGGTCTGAGGCAAAGGGCAGCATAAGATGCCCAGCAATGAAGAAGCAGGATGAACACACTACCACGTATTCTTCCAAGTTGGTAGGTCTCGTAGAAAAGTCTCTACTTTCACATCTGTGATTAGGTAGAGGTCCCTTCTGTGCTGACGTGGGGAAGTAGCAGGATGATACCAAAGAAGAGTCGGTACCAGACTCCTCTGCTGCTGGGCCTGATCAGAGTCAGGGTGATGATACCCAAGGTTTGAGTATGAATTTGGGCTTAACTTCACCCAGGGCATAGAGTTTAAGTTGAAAATAGCTGCTGCTCTACCCTAGTGGTCTGTTTCATGGGATTTGGTGGTAGCAGAGTTGACATTTTGCAGTTCAGCTCTAGCCAGTGGGTGGATCACCCTGCAGCCTGTCATTATCATGTCACAGAGGATTTCCCATCAGTTCTTTGCCAACCCACTAGGATCCAGATTAAAACTTTTTGGGAAACAAATTATGATGGATATAAGACTGTGAAACATAGCTGTATGAGATGCCATGAGTACCAGTGCTCTAGAAATACAGAGAGGTGCAAGGTAAGACTGAAACCTCTGTGTAGTGAGGTGGTCTAGAAGGGGCACTGCTTGTCCCTGGTGAACAAGGAGCTCGTGACAGACAGTGCAGCTTCCTTCTGCCCTCGCTGGAGGGAAAGACTATAAAATGGACCTTTGCAGAGGCAGGGCAGGGAAAATCCCTATGGGCAGCTCAGGCTTCACATGGGAAACCCCCAAAGATGGGGGACTTTTCTATTTACTTCCTGCTTATATGAATGTATCATGTCTCTTGTCATTTTTATGGCCTGTCTTTTGAGAACAGCATGGGTAGGATAGCTACCACCCATTAAAACCACTGGGGTTATCCTGCCCTATGTGAGAGTTCAACAGTGCACAGCAGTGACCAACACCCACTGAGAAGCAAGCTACCTGCTTTGGTTCTGAACCTTGCTCACCTCAAGAAGCTCAAAAGCTGTCTCAAAATATTTAAGATTAAATCAACTGCATCAGCTAATTTGCTTCCACTGTGCAAGGACTGGAAGGATGGGGAGGAGCACAGAGAGCAGCATCAAATCAATGCAGAAAGGGGGTGGAACCTGTCATGCACTCAGGTGCCTTGAGCAGCACCTCCCTGTACAAGTACCAGCCAACAGGCTGACCAGCACAGAGAAAAGCTGTTTCAAGGGAGACTGTCAACACAATGCCTGTCATCTGAACACTGGCCTGGGAAAAATCTGACACTCCCTTCATCTGTGCTGTTTTGCCATGGTTGCCTTTGTGGTTTCTGTCTCCTGCTCCTAGTGACTAAGCGTGGACAAGGTCAGGCTTGATTTTTTCTGCTGGCATTAGGAGCAGCCACAAAATATACACTCCTTAGAAACCGAGCCTTGGATGACAGTGCCAAAGGGCGTGGGGGGCTGGCAGCCTTCATGACCACGCAGTTACTTATTTCCTAGAGGATGGTGTGACAGTAACAACTTGGCACTTGGCTGCCCACTGCCCAAGTTCTGAGTTTTTAAGGGAGGAGGAAGATGGTTTCCATGTGAGATAGGAGACCAATCTGACATTTTAGGAGGAAACAGGAGTTATTTGGTTCTAGGAGCTCATCCTAGATTTATGATTGGTAGGAGGGAAACCATCAGGGCAAAACACACGAGTCTTCATTCCCCTGCAGCTCAGATCAGCAGACAGCCCTGCACAAAGTGAGTGTGAAAGGCTACCAGATCATAAGGATGGTGTCATGCAGTCACTTGGCCCTGGTACGGATGACCATACAAAATGCAGAAGAGGGGAGAACCAAGCCTCATGTTTTGTAAAGATACTCCCATCCCAACTGTCCTCTCCCAACATTGGAGACAAAAAACGACTTCACTGAAGTCAATGGGTCAGATCTGCATCCCAACCCAGGCAGTACAAAATAGATGCAAGGTGATAAGTAGCAGAGAAGGATTCCTCTTTCAGGGGGTGGTTTACATGGTACAAGGCTGTCTTTAAACCACCCCACATTGAAGAAGTTACACTAATAAGGGGGAAGTGGCCAGACTGTTGCTATGCTCTCCTCTCAGTGGTCTCCCCTCCCTACAACATCCTGCCCAACACCACCAGATCCTTCTGATGCAGCTAGTGTTTTGCATTGCCCCAAAAGCTTGATGAAACTTTTTCTAGCTGTGACAAATACCTCATTACTTGATTCTGGGAAGATGAATGAAATAGAAGTCAAATCTATTCTATGCTAATTCATACTCCCACACAAGTAATCAGAAAATGCTCAGTTTTCTATCAAAAAAAGCAGTTTCATTGAAATCAAAATTTTCTAGAGGAAGGCACTGAATCTGATGAATTTTTGATGGGCAAAAGTGAAAACAATTTGGCTTTGCTTTTTTATTTAATCCAGTAACATCAGCATATCTCAGTATGCTAAAATGCATTTCAGTTCCTCCTTTTTTGACCTTGTATATTATATTAGGTTTTTAACTTTGTCTATATGAAACATTTTAGCCTTATTGAAATTAAATACCAAGGCATTTGTGAAAACAAAACATTTCAGTGTTTCCAAACAGTCATCAGTTCCCAATAAATTTCCAACTGGGGACTGTTTCACCTAATTCAGAACAACATCAACCACCAATGATCACAAATGCTAGATTTCCCACAAGTGACTGGAATTTGGATGAGTTTTCTTTTCAGATCTGCTCCACAAGTAATACAGTCTCTATGTGGAAGTCGTGGGGTCTGTCCTGGTGGACTGGCTAAAGCTTTGAAAAACATCCTGTAAGGCAGTGGCTCTCAAGACATCCTCTGGTAACTTGTCTGAATTCAGCAGCACCACACTTCAAAAATTAAGAAGTAAAAACAAAAATAATAAAGTGATTCTTCTGTTGCAAAGAACTCAGCCCACAACAGGTAGGTCAGACATTTTTTTTGCCACTGTGGATTCTTATTTGAAGCCTCTGGGTCTATCTTGTGAATCATGTGTGGATGCTTGCACACGTATAGATGTTGCAGTGCTAATATTGTGCAG
Organism: Alligator sinensis; assembly: GCF_000455745.1. Classification (NCBI taxonomy): domain Eukaryota; kingdom Metazoa; phylum Chordata; order Crocodylia; family Alligatoridae; genus Alligator; species Alligator sinensis. Next base: position 3,373,672 of record NW_005841956.1, read on the forward strand.
CAACCTTAGAAGGATCTCATGGTATCCTAGCCCGCTGCAACACCTCAGTGAAGAATCACAGCTGGAGGGCATGAACTTGGAGTAACCAGGATGTTGAAGGCTTTGGGGAGGACAAGGTAATGCAAAAGGGCTTTGCACTCTCCCACAGCAATATAATAAAACACAGCCAATGATATAGTTTCCCAGGGGAGTCAGCAAACTTGGTCTTTACCTCACCGTCCTCAAGCCTCATGTGACATCTTGAAAACACCAAGCCCATGGAAAAAGATGTTAGAATGAATGTATGTCCTTCAAAAGATGTTTAGAAGTCTGTAAATGGGGGACTTCCCCCAACCTGCTCTCAAAGTAAAACATGCACAGTGAGATATGGTCCAGATTGCCCCATCTACTGAGGCCTCTTGCCTTTTATTAACTTAATAGGAAAACTCTGAAGCTAAACTGCACTTAGAAACATAAAAGTGTTAGCCTAAACTCTTCTCGCAGCTAGCTGCTCTCAGGATTGCCACCTAAGGCATCTTTTTTTTTCCCCTCTTTCCTTTTCCCAGCACCTCTCTTCTAAGACAGAGTTCAAACTGAGACACACCTGGTCATGCTGCCTGGATGAGTCAGCAGATGAGCTATGAGTTTCCATACACAGTCCTAAACCTCAGCACCTCCCTGCAAAAAATCACTGTGATGTAATGCCAGTTTAGACAGTGGGAATATCTAAAATTAGAGGGATCTAAAAATGCCACTCCACATCCATGCTTCACTGCACATTTCTTTACAGAACATTTGGAGACAATTCTGGAATCAAAGCTAATTAACTCAGGCCTGGAAGTACCAAGTCCAAACTTTCAGGGTGATTGCAATGTCTTAACAACAATTCTCACCATTAGCTAAATTATTGGTGATCCTCATCACCAGAAGTCACCTAAATTAGCTCCGATGACTGGAGAATCTTCAAGCTACATATCTTAAACATACGTTAGCAGAAGCAAGGATTTCTTAGGGTGGTATCTTTTATTAGACAAACTCTGTAAAGTTAGACAAGCTTGCCTAACTTTATCCCAACTACAGAGTTGATCCAGTAAAAGATATCCTTGCCTCTTGCATAATTTCTGGACTATCACAGCTACAACATGGCACTTTCGCTACCATAACATACCTTGGTGGTATCCCATATGCAGAACACATGGAAGCCTCCTTGGATTTTCCCCCATCATCCTTCCCCAGGCCTTGCTCCATTCATACCAAAAGGACCTCCAGAGACGGGTGTTTCAGAGATATTCAGACTTACCTTTAAAACTTCTGAGGCTACTCAAAGAACCTTGCCTGTCTGAGAACACACGGCATGAAGAATGAGGCAAGAAAAGGGATGGGCTGTTGTCCATCTTTCTTGCCGCCAGGCCACGTGCAGGCAGGAGATGTGGCTATGTGGTGCAGTAGCACTTTTCAGTGAGGATGCCAGGAGGAATTCATGACAGACTCTTCTCTCCCCAACAAATTTATGGAAGGGTCAGGCCTCTTCTCCTCCTACATATTTCTCTTGCCCAGGCCAGCTCTTTGAGATGGTTTCAAGCCCCTGGCCTGAAGATCTTTGCAGCTCAAGAGCTCCCCTTGAAATGACCAGGTTCACTTTCTAACGCTCTGCTTGTACCTGGGCTTGGCCTTTCATTGGCTGCACAAGGTGCCTGGAATTGGTGCTAGGTCCTAACTCTTGCCTGGGTGCCTGTCTGACCCCTTCGTTGTGGGGTGAGACCTACAAAACTCATCACCCCACCCCACTGCAAGAAGTAATGCTCCTACTTCTGCAGGAAGAATTTGCTGCTCCTTTCTTCCCTGGGAGGCTGTGCAAACCTGGCCTCAATGCAAGCAGAGGAATTGTTTTTCAGAGTGCAACACTCATCCTGACAAGTGCCAGCTTGTGGCTGGGAGAGATTCCTTTCCCCTGTGACTTATCCCCAGGGTTCATTGTGAAAGCCTCGCCTAGCTGCACAGGCGGGGCAGGCAGATGGATTTGCTCACAAGTCAGTTCCCAGGACTTCCCCTTTTCACTGTAGTGGATGACTCTTACTCACCCCACTACTCCAGCTTCACCACTGCCTCCAAGCTCAGCTACTCCAGTAGCCCCAGATGTGACTGCTTGGGGGCAATTAGGAATGAGTCTGAATCTGGATTCAAACATGATCGCCATGGGGATTTCACAGCTGCTGCTTAGTCTTGGCAGTGAACTAAATTCCTGGATCCAAATGCTCCTTTATCATAGTGGTTTTGTCCCACTTCTAATCGGAGCTGAAAGGAGGCAACAGCTGAGGTGATAAACTACTAGACTACTTTGCTGAAAGCCTGCAGGAGAAATTGCTTTGCTGCTTGCATACAATTTGCTTTCTGGGCTTGGGGTCTGACTGAGATTCAACTCCGTACCTGACTGCTCTGCAATGGTGCCCACTCCCAGAGCTGCTGGAAGGTTCCTGGTAGCAAGTCTTTCTCTCCTGCAAACAGGAGTCATGTGGGCTAGTGGACAGAGCACTGGCCTATGATTCTGGAGACTGGGGTTCTCCTGGCCAGCTGGTTCCTCATCTACAACTTATGTTCCTTGCTTGTGCTTCAGTTTCCCATCTGTAAAATGGGGATAACAATAGTGACTTCTTTTGAGATCTGCTGATGAAAAGCTAGCTATCCTTTTTTTGTTCTACAGAGGCTCCAATGCCATTCCCTTCTTGGTTCCTATTGTGGGGCATAAGACAAAGACAATACAACATCCAACTGATCCCTGATGATCCAAACAGCTTCTTGAGGCTGTGTTTTGGGTGTTGGCAAAAGCAGCCTGAGCTGGGACCAGCAGTCACACACACACCTCAGAGACATGTTCCAGCCCAGTCCCCTGTATAGAACTAATGTTCTCCCATTTCAGCACAATGGCATTTTTACCCATCATCAGTGTCATTAATGGGAGTTTAAAAGAGCACACCTTATGTGTAGCTATGAAATGTTCATCTTTCCCCTCTCCTTCCATGGGACTGAAATTGGGGTTGAAATAAAGTTTTGCAGTATGTGTGTTTTTAATATCCTGGATGATATGCCCCAGTGATGGGACAGCTATTTAAGAAAAGCTTCCAAAGCTATTATTTCTCCTCCAGCCTTTAGCTGAGATGATGATTTTTTGCCTTCAGCACCTTGCAACTTGGCTGGATGATCTCTCTGGAGTGGATTATGTCATCCGCTGACTGAAGCGTCCACGTTTAATGTATTATTATTTATGTGATTATTTTCCTTATTTAAAGCAGTTAGCCTGTATGGCAATTAGGCATCTAAGGAAATGAGGTTCTTTCCCTAAGGAACTTATAATCTACATTAGAGAGATCATTAGTGAATAATTGAACTCTAACTAATGCTTGGCAACATTCCACAAGCAGAGATCTCACATGTGCTACTCCTGAGACTGAACGGCAGGCATCGATCTGACTCAGCCGGTTTAAAGACAAACAGCATATAGGTTTTTCAGCCATTCTTAGGATATCTACCTCCACAAATGCACACAGGTTACCTATTCTCAGCTGGCATAATATGGCATGGTGCCATTGTCTTCAGTAGAGCTATGTCTATTGATGCTAGGTGACAATCTGACCTGTGGCACATCACTTCTGTTCTTCTCAGTAAGCCAAACGCATTTGTTGGAAGATCCCCACAATGTGGCAAAAGTGCGGGCTCTGTTGCCTTAAGAAAATGGTTAACCTTCTCTCTGACATTCCTTATAAACTACCATTTTTGAGTGCCTCACAAAAGGGAGCAGACTATGTAGGACAGAGGTAAATTTGGATCTAAATGGAAGTATGTGACTGGAAGTGATGTTGGGTCCAGTTCTGGTTTCAAGTCATGCTGACTCTGCAAAAATATATCATAGCCTGTAAGAGATCTCCCTCTGCTGGACACAGGCTTAATAGTTAAGTTCCTTAATCAGGAAAGTTAGTTCACTGTGAAACAACTGGGAAAAGAAGGGCCATTCTATCTGGCCCGCGGGGCCCCTAAAAAATTTAGAAAATTGATATCAATCTGCCCTGGGCTGCCTGTCTTGCGGCCCTCGATGGCTTGCCGAAACTCAATAAGTGGCCCTCTGCCCAAAATAATTGCCTGCCCCTGCATTAGGCAGAGGGTGGCCAGATTTGGTGTATAAATAACCAGCTCCTGCAACAAATGGCTTCCATTATTTTTTAGGTTTAAGGCAGTGACAGAGGGGGCATGGCAGAGCAATGCTATTCTGCCTGATCTTCTACCATGAAGTTCCATAAGTACTCTTACAGCACTGGCAAAAATCAGAACAACCCCATGGCTACTAGATTCAGATCACTAACTCCTCTCTGATTGACTTTCTTTCCCTGGTGCTAAGCATACTTGAGATGCAGGAAACAATCTTATTCTAGATATTGTGTGTTTGGGCTCTAATGACTTCACTTTTTATGTGAAAAATTTAAAGCCATATCATTCTGGCTATGAGAAGGAATGAATTCATCAGTGATTGCACTAGAGTGGGGAATAAAGATAGTAAAAGTTTTAATAAAAATAAAGCAGCTTTCACCTTATACCCGTATGCAATATAATCACACCCATGGACAAAAGTTAATAGAAAGTTTAATAAAAGTACAGTTTTTTAAACTTAGCATATAAAAGACAAGTTTGTTATTCAGTAGGCAACACAACAACCTTTAACCATTATCCTTACTATATTAGCCACAGGATCTGATTTTGTTTCTTTACCACAATGGGAACATACAGTCTTGGATATTACAAAGAAAAAAATATTTAAAAATAGATTAAAACAAAGGCTACTAAGTTAAAAAAGTTCATGTTCCTACTTTATAAAAACATCTATAGCAGGTAAAATATAATGGAAATTATATTTAATAACGTATGTTATATTTTGTTTCTTATATGATAAAAACCATGTCGATACTGTGATTAATAGTACAGCATTTTTGTTACATACGAATCATTAATGGTTGAAACTGTGTTGAAGCACAGAATGTAGGAGATGAAATCACATTGACATTAAGGGAATGTTGTCATTGATTTAACTGGAGCCAGAATTATACTCATGAAGAATAACAGATTCAGAGGGTTTCTTATAAAAAGCCAGACCCATGAGTAGCCTGGAACAGAAGACTTGCAATTTTGAACATGCTTTCCACTAGGATATGCAGACTTTATCTGTAATCTAAGGGAATATGCCATTAAAGGGCTCCCTTATTATTCACTGGGCACATCTACGCGTGTGCCCCACTGCACAGTCATTTAGTACTTGTGCACGGGTCATTTCCAACCCTACTGCATGGTAGCAGTGGCATCATGGTTAGTGCCCGCCGATGCTATGTTGCTGTACAGAAGAGCTACGATGACATAGCGCCTCATGTAGATGTGCCCACTGATGCAATGGCAACTTACTTGGGCCTAATTCAGGTCTCCCACTGTTTTTTTGACTGGCGTAACTTCCTTGGGTCAGTGTATTTCCTCCAGATTTCCATGGCGCTAATCAAGATCAGAATCAGGTCACTTCAATTTACAAGTTAAAAAAAACCATACGCTGACAGTATTAGCTATGAGGACAGCAAAGTCAAACCAACCCTGTTTCCTAGGTCACACTGATCCCAGCACAGAGAACACTGCATCCTTTTCTTCCTTAATGCAATATGAGAAGGCAGAGCAGGATTTTTGTAGACCCTGATTACTCCTTTCCGGTCAAATTTATGATGGAGTGGGAGTTGTTCCTTGGTGGATTTTACCCCTACTTGAAGGTGCTATTGGGCCACATCCAACCCTGTATGGAAATGGATTTCTCTGCTATTGGCAGGTGGCTTGGACTAGCCACGCACAGACACTGTGCCCATGGTTCCCCTCCCACTGCTTGGCATCATGGAGCTCCTCTGGCTACAAGGAAATCCACTGGCTCCAGGGTCCAGGATCCCTTTGAAAATCCAGGCAAGGCTCTCTGCTGCTGGTAACATGGGTGGTGAGGAGACAATATACTTTCCTACGTGCACTCACCTCCCTCTACTCTGTCAGCCCACCGAACATTTCTCCTTCGCCTCCTTCCGCTTCCCCTCATAGAGTAGAAACTTCTTAGTGGGGTCCAGTGCCATGGAGATGACTGACTCTCTACCTTCCATGAAGAAAGGTAAGACAGTAGATTGAGGTAGACCCCTCTGGAAGTAGACACTAGTAGCAAGCTCTGCCCTTCTCATGTTAGCTACATGTTTCTCCCCAAGCAGGAAGTCTATTAAGGTGGAAATGTGATGGTGAATTCAGTGGCAATGCGTAGGGGGTGCACGGAAGTGCACGTGCACCCCCTGAAAGCACTGCGCTCCCCACTTAGACCCCCCCACCTGGTTGCTGACTGGTCACTGGCACATGCCCCCCCTGACTAAGGTGGTACCAGTTGCCCATGATGGTGATACTAATGACTAGGTGCTGATGAGGCATATGGTCCGCATCCTCAGCTGTTGTAATCAGATCAGCTCCTTTGAAGTCACTAATCTGTACCTAATAGTTATCTGGCCCAGAGAATCCAGTGGACTGCTTTGCTCAGGGCTGTCAAAAACTTGGCACCACAAAATACCCACTCATTAAGTCCTGTTTTGAACTGATGTCTCTGAAGTTAGGGACATTGCAGGATCCTGATCTCTCTCAGTGTGGGCTTTCATCCGTGCATGCTCTGATCACTTATGGCAGCTTTGCAAAATGAAGAGCTTTTTTCAGGCTGGTGAAGCCCTCTCTTTGATTCTTGATGAACCCATCCAAAGTGCATTTTCCCCTCTTTGTCTGACATGGGACAGGGGATGATTTTTTCCCATGACTCTTATGCCCATTGTATTATCCTGTGTGTCACTGAAGTGCTGCTCAACATAGCGATATGCCATAAAGTGCATTAGCCACTAAAACTGAAAGCTACAACTTGCATCTGGGTCCCTGCCATTGGCCAAATAAATGTGGCCTGGAATATTTCTAAATGTATGTGCTCAATCCACTTTGTGGTTGGAACAAATCCCATCAGAATTAATTCTGAAGGGCACGGAGTGGCAGCAGCTCTAATATCAATGGCATTATTACTTTCTGCTCATTTTCAGCTTCTGTTTGGATATGGCAATGGCATAGTAGCCTTTAAACTTGACTAGGAAGATGGGGATTGGGATGATAATAGTTAACATACCGAATATTGCAGCTAAGGCAGCCGTCACTTGGCCAAACGTGGTGAAAGGGATGATGTCTCCATAGCCCACCGTAGTGAGTGTGATGAGAGCCCACCAGAAGCAAATGAGAATGTCTGTGAAGTGTAAATCTCCAGTGAATGAAGGGTGAATTCCCAGCAACTCTCCATAGAAAAAGAGGGAGCCAAAGAAGAGGGTTTCAAAAGCCAGCATCATCAGCAGGATACAGATCTCTCGGAGGATGGACTTGAGTGTGTAGGACAGGACTCTCAGGATCAGAGGGGTCTCTATGAGCTTGGATATCTTCAGGAGTTTGAGGAGATAGACTACACGGACAGAGCCAAGCCAAAGGCCAAGTGTTGGCATTTTCTGGATCTGCTTGGCTGTGAAGAGCTCAATGTAAACTGGGAAGAGGGAGAGAAAATCAACAACATTCAGGGGGTTCTTGAGGAACTTCTTTTTGTCTGGGCAGAAGCAAAACCGCATTGAAAACTCAAAAGTGAACCAGAGGACACAAAAAAGCTCCAGGTGGAGCAAGTATGGAGCCTGGTGGTAGTATGGCTCATGGACGATGTGGGTGACTTCAGAATGGCTGACTATGGTGAAGTTACCAGCAAAGAAATCAAACTGGGCCTTTGTCTCCTCACAGAATATGATGACGATGCCAATGATGAACAGCAAGGAAACAACAGCCAAACACTGCAGAGAAATGGAAATGTGAGAGGTGACATTAGTTCAGTGTAAGGGCATCACATAAATTCATAGCTTCATTTCATCCATATGATCCCTCATTTCAGCCGTATGATTCCCAGCATTAGACATTCCCTACTCTCAGCCTAACTTTAACCCAATTTCCTTCTCAAAATTGTTTCACATTCACAGAATCTTTTTTTTCTCTTCTGTCCCTTCCTACAAAGTGGAGCCGAGTCAAGGAATATACCTTGAACTGCTGACATCTAAGATTGTAAGAAATGGGAGGTAGATCTGACAGCTGGAGAGTCATGGGCATGCATCATGGCTGATCATGGGGCAGATTCGCTGGGTATATCCACACTGTTTCCATGGTGCTTTTGGGGAAGGATGCTCCCAGACATGCCCTGCCTACCTGGTCTGGCTTGTATACACCAAACCCAGAAATGTGAGGTTAAACCATTCTAAGGGCATCATCAGAGACTGCCCTGGAGATGTCTGTTTCCAGCAGGCTTGAGAGAGGCAGCAGGGGCAGCTTTAACACAGCATCTCTGGGATTGATGCCTGTGAACAGTAGTAGGTGGATAGGGCATGCTTGACAATGCTCCTTCTCCAGAAACACTAGAGGCATGGTGCAGAAGTACCCACTGAGGTCTCCCTAAAGCCAAATATGTCTCAAAGGCCCTGCTGCTTCAGATAGGCTGGAAAATGTCTTCTGTCTTCTCCAATTTCAATTTACTACCTCAAGTACCTGTTTTTCTAATATGAAAGAGGTGTGGGAGGTACCAGTGAGGACATAGTGTGTGCAAGGAATAGGGATAAACAGCAAGGGAAACAGCAGGAAGCATGAGAATAAGAGAAGTACTCTTGAAAGCACTAAATAACCACTTAACTGTGGTTATTTAAGCACAGCAGCAAATAGGCAGTACCAGCATGCAAAGCAGTGGGGCACAGCAAAGGGACATAACAACAGCAGGCAGAGCACAAGAGCAGAGATATGGCAGACAAAGATAAAAAGGAGTTTAAGTAATATGGAATAGGATATACTGGGGAGCTGACCCACTGCACAAACTGAAATCAGCTAGGGGCTAACAAGGACCTGGGACAGTTGCTTAACATTGGCTTGACCATGACATGATTTTAGCCTGTTTTTGAGGTCTAGAAAAGCAGGGGCCTGGGTTGAAAACACTGATAAAGAAGCAGATTTGATTTTGAGTTGCATCAGCCAGTACAGATGATAAATATCTGAAGTGACTATTTCACAAATAACCCATAGCCTCAAAGCTGATCCACGGAGGAGTTCAGCAGTTTTGAAAATCAATCAGATCACAAAGCGTTCTGAAACCCCCAAATGGGATGCATTTGCAATAAATAGAAAGTCCGACTCTGTCCTCACCCCTCGTTTAGAGCAACCCAAATCCAGGAGTTTCAGTAAAATACCAGCGGGGGACATAACTGGCTCACAGGCTCCTAAATGTTTTGTATTGCTTATGTATGTTGTATTGCTTTTGTATGTTTTGTATTGCTTAACAACTAGTAGATAGCAGGACTGGAAATCTTGATGAGGTAATCGCAGTATGATCCCGTGAATCAGAGCAAATGGAAATCCATACTAAAAATCTTGGTGAATCAGGCTTGTCCAGGGATATTTTTTTAATGCCATTATTCAAGTAGGTGTAAGTAGGACATGTGCACGGAGGTTGTATACTTATTAGTTTTTTCCCCAAGTTTCTAAATTCCAAGAACCCCAACAGATACAGATTTGTGCTGGGGGAGCATTACCTTGGCTCCTAATGAGGAATAAGGCTTTTCAAAGATAGCCCAGATCTTTGGCTGCCACCTGGCTCTCCAGCTGAAATCCCTTCTTTCCATCTGGACTATGAGACACTGGTCATCAGCAAGCTCATTCTCATCCCACATATTGAACTCTTCTGGCTGCCTCTCCTTGTTGTTCAGCTTCAGCCAACAACAGGGTGCTAACTGTGCGTCACTTATCTCCCAGAAGGCCAGCTCCTCTTCTAAGACTGACCTGCAGGTGTCTGCAGGGCAGTGGAGATGCTTGGTTCTGTAATAGTTCAACACATAGCCAAAGAGTTCAGCGCTCCTGTCAAAGAAAAATTCTTTGGTGCTAGAGTCATATTCGTACATGCTATGGGCATGAGGCTCTGTGAGCCTGCACAGCTTGGTCCCTGGGAAGGTGCGGAGGGTGCTACAGTATGTTTCATGCCTGATTCCCCCAACGTTCAGGTTGATCTTCTCCTTTGCACCTTCCATCTTTCAGGGACCAGGGGGTGGCTGCACGTCCCCACTTGTTTCTGTTCACCTCTACAGGTCCTGCAAGAGGGAGAAAGGATAAGAGCAAAAATTAAAAGAATAAAACCTATAAGACTGCAAGACTGAAGCAGGAAGGTTTTCTATGGCAAGTCACACCACCACCACTGAAGTTTGTTTCATAACCTCCCTGAGCACTGCCATTTCCTAGAGACCATGCCTGCCCTTCTGCTCTGCTCTGCTTAAGATGTGTTGGAAAGCCACACTCGTCGCTGTCCCTGCTATCCAAGACTCTTCTGGTAGTGTGCTAGCAACATGACTAACATCTGCCATGAATTATTTGTTCTCTCATCCGCACCCCCACAGAGAAGTGCGAGCAGTGCAGAGCCTTGTTTGGCTTGCCTTCTTGTTTAGGATACATGTTGTTCTGTATTTATGTTAGAGAAAATAAGTGCAAAGACATGCACCTTGCAGTTGGTGCAGAAAGGGTAGTCACTCTGCAGCCTTGAACAGACACCAAAAAAGTTTGTCTCCTGCAGGGACAAGTTTTACCCTTATTGTGAAAAGTGCTGTTGTGCCAGAACAGTAACGTTTTCTCCCAGGGTCTTCACCCCAAAATTTTGGGAAAATTTTAAGACCACACCTGTGGTGCCACATCCAGGAGATTCTTCTCTCTCTCCACGTGGCATTGATGCTAGTGGGATTCAGTGCTGTGTGACTGCAGGGCTGTGTGGAGCAGCCCTGTCTGCAGTAGGGTTGGGAGGATCGAACCCTGAGGTTCTGTTTTTCCCATGAGTTTTCCCATGATGGAGTCATGTTGGACCAAGCTATCTTCCCAGCTGCAGGACGCTGTTCCTGCCTGGAGCCTACTAACAAGACCCCTGGATCAGCTAGGGGGGCTTCCCACAAAAGCCACTCCCTTCTCCCAGGGGCTGACTGCGGTGCCTCCTTCCCTGGTACTCCATCACTGAACACTGTAATTCTCATTCCATTCCTGATCACTTACAAGCTGTCATCAACTTTACTCTATGGAACATGAGACACATTGAGCCCAAATGTATGGAGTTCATTACTCAGTCTGGTAACAATTTCATTAAAGGAAAAGAGATTCTGTGCATCATCTTCAACCCTCCCACACTCCCCAGTTAATGGCAGCAGGACAGAATCAGGACAATAATGTCCTTGGCTTGAAAGGAGGTAATCATGCCTTGAGGTAACCATAGATGTCACACACCCAGACACCTCTGTCATTTCTGACCTATGCCATTACTGGAGTCCCTTCCTCATTGCCATTTGTATCACTCCCTCCTTTACTGGGTCTTGTTGTCTTCTTCCTTCCTATACACACACATACCTGCACCTTGCCATTCATTTCTGTCTGTAGTCTATACTCTGGTATAGAAGAATGGCTTGCTGTGCCAGGGTCATGCATGCAAAGCCTCCCACTGGCACCGGTCTCCTCCCTTCTTTCCAGAAGGTCACTTGTGCAGTCTGGGTGGTCCGAGTTAAGGAGTGTCCACAGCCTGTTTTCCCCAGTGACTTGCTGGTTGTCATGATTTGAAGCTATGAGAGAGGTCCAGAAGGGAAGGGGTTGCCGACTATTTCCACGTGTTACCAGGCTATCTGCAAGGTGCCCTTCCAGCAAAGCTCAGTAAGAGGAGGCTGGAGCCTGGGCTTACATGTTCAGCAGAAACACAATTAATTGATGTTCAGCTATCATGCTGACTCGTTCAGCACTTACATATGCACAAACCAAAAGTTCATATACAAACACACACTGCATTGAACTGAGTGATAGAAAGTAAGGCTAAGACTCTCTGCATTCAGCAAACCTCTTAAAAACGTGCCGTTCATTCTACTTTCAAGCCATCTAAAAAGCAGAGTAGTTTTTAGAGCTCTTGCTAAACCTGTTTACCTCTGCTGACAATATTAGATGCCTCCTGTTCAAATGTACAAATCCCAAGTGAGAAATCAACTAAAAAGTTACATTTTTAGATTCTTACCTTGGTGCTATTGCAGCAGCTTTGTGACCAGGAATGAAGGGAAGAAACCTGGAAGAAGAAAGACAAGTTCAGTGAAAACAGGATGTTCAGTGGCTGGGCTCCAAGCTTGAGGCTCATGGATGCCAGAAAACAAAACCAGCCAATAGAACAGCAAAGATGTTGAGCTCCCCCCTCTGAGCCTGTCCTATCAGCAATTGCTTTCCATCCTCAAGGGAATAACACTCGAACAAGTCAACAACTGCCGGGCCAGATGTGCTCCTGACCACATTACACTGTGCCTCTGCCACCCACTGTTCTTCTAACAACCTCAAAGGACAACAATGTTTTGGAAATATGTGGATCTCAAACTTCATAGGCCCAATTTAAAATTAAAATGTTGAACAACAGAAATGGAGGGTGAATTCTAGTTTTTCTTTTTTTCCCTTTCCTTATTCCCTTTTGTTCATTACTCAAGTTAAAGGGGGGAAAACAACCCCCCCCCCTTTTTATAAGGGGCTTTGTATTTATATTGGGATGCCAAGAGATTAATCTTTTGCACCTGCAGGTTTCAAATTTTTGTCACTGATTATTTTAGGAGGAATTTAAGCATATAACTGTTGATCTTGGTAAAGAAAGATATTATCTAACCTAGCTATGTCTGAGATGATTTTTTAACTTTCCTCTTCAAAGGCCTTGCTTAGATTTGTTCTCTCTGGATACTTGAATAATTCTCTCCGGATACACCTTCAACATGTCTAGCCTAAACAAAGCTGTTCACTAAGGCCCCAGAGTTTTGGCCGATTTAGTTTTAAATTGCATAAGCATAGGGACAGACTGGGACCTCAGCAAAGGAAGTGTTAGCGGACAGTCAAGCCAACTAGGTTCATTTCATTTAAACTTAGTACTTATACTCCTTAGGACCCTGAAATCTTCCTTTCTTCTATCTGAAAAAGAGGGATTTCCATTTGGGTCTTACAGGCTGATGTACAGAGCTGGTTCCTGGTCTCCCCAACATATACCATTCCTGCAGTGAAAGGGGCCATAAGCCGCAGTAACTGAACAGCTGACAATCTGTACTTCCAAAGGTGGAGCACATCCATCAAATGGGTCCACACTGACCCCTCATTCAGCCACCAGCAAAGGCATGTGGCTGATGAAGAGGTGTGGCAAGGAGTTGCTGGTCCACTCTAGGGCCAACAGTAGCTGGTTTGACTTGAAGCCTCGTCTTGTGGGGAGCAGTAAGCGGTCTTTGCCCACCTCCTTAGTTTGGCATTGCGTGCAGCTCACACAGACCCCACAGACATTTGGGGTCTGGCAAATGTCTGTATTCCACATTTCCCTCTGTTCTAGTTTTTGTGGGAACATCTGGGCCTAAGTGAGACAAAGTCCTTCTTACAGTCACTTGGTCATGGACAGTATATCTGATTCCACTGTGACTTCCCACAGTGTCCATAACCAGACTGTTCCTCTCCATCTACTCACTCCCCCCATTGTCCCAGATTTGTGACTCTGGAGCCTTTCATAGTATGAAAAGCCTTTAGTTATCCAGTTGTTTTCTAAACCCTTATTTAAATATGGGTGTCCAATTAGCAGTTCTACACTCTCCAAGTCCTTCTTCAAATCCAGTGAGTTTGTATATCCTCCATTTGCTTCCCCCTTCCCCCCCACCCCGGGATTCTTGGTCCCAGATTAACTGATGCTACTTACCTGATTTATCCCTCTTCTTCTATGGTCTCTGTTAGCTTCATATTTAACAAAGGAAGCCATAGGCTCCACAGTACTGTCTGCTGGATACTTTTGCATGGGTAGGTTAAACATTTGCATTCAGTCAGGTTACTGAAGCCCTGAATGCTAGGGTGGTATGATCCAAAAGAGGAAAGCCATTGAAATAATGGAAAACAAAATTATACAAGCTGTTCCCGAGGTCTGAATAAAGCTCTTTGATATCTGTACAACAGCTTGTGCTTTCTGATTGTTGTTAAAAAGCAGATGAAAAGTGCAAATCTAGTTCCCGAGCACAGGGCCCCTTTCCAAGATTTTGTGCCTGGTATCTTCCGAGAATTCGCTGTCCCTACATGGGGCACTGCAGGAGCTTGGCAACAAATGTCAAACCTCTCCCTCCTCCTTTCACTTTTCTTTGAGTAATGAATCTCTTGTTTCATTTTGACCTAGATTTATTAAGACCCAAGGGCCAGGCTGCTTGGAGAAAAGTTGTTACTGTAGTAAACTTTGCTGCTTTTCCAAAGCCCACATTTTAACAGAACTGACTCAGCTCCACTTGCTGTTGAAATGAAGTCACTGCACTTTTTCCAATAGTGGTGACCAAATCCATCTGCTGAATATGAGGGTTGAGCTATTGTTTCCTATTTTCCAGTTCCAGATTCTTTATTGCATTTCTCCCCAGCTCAGTCTTGTAATTAATCAAAGAAACTTTTGAGTACAGAACAGACATTCTAGGATATTTTCCCCATTTGCTCATATAAAGGAATGTCTGAACTATGTTCTCACACCAATTGTAGATTGGTGTGACATAACTGACTGACTGAAACTGCTGTGATTTTACACCAATATAATAGGGACAAGAAGAATGTGGTTCAAAGAGATTTATAATCTGCAAAAGATTAAAAAGGTTCTTGAAAGGAACAGGGGGATTGAGATTTGCAGGTGGAGATGACCAGCAGTGTCTTGTACAAAAGGTGCCTCCGAACAACAAATTCTGAGTATATGACACCTGAGGTCCTGAAATGCTTGTAGGAAACAGAACCCAAGGGGATACAAAATAGCTATCTATCCCCATTCAGTAGCAAATGAGGGGCATAGTTTCTCCTACCAACCTGATGATTCTGTGCTCCTCCATAGTTTTATAACCTACTGGCCTAAGGGCCTTGTTACATGGTAATTTTGGGTGGCTCCAGTAGCTCTTAACCCCTGGATTGTCCACACAATAATACCTTAAAGTGGCTTAAAGCACTTGTTATGCGGCTCAAAGTTACGCCACTCCAAGGCAGGATTACCTCTTGGTAGGCATAACCCAGCTCCTGTTCCATTAAGGTGTAGCCACTCCACACAGATGTGCCACTCAGGTTGAAAGTGTGACTGCTCCAAACTCCAAGCTAGCCCTAAGCTGATCAACATTTGTAAATGTAAAATAATAAGATCCTAAGCCAGAAGAGCCCTTTTATGCTGCTCTAACCTATAGAAGGACTATTGGAGTATGAGGAAGCAGTAAGTGACTGCCACCCACTCCAGACCACAATAGAGAAGAGAATCTGAGCTCAAATTGTTACTGTTTAACAGATGTTCCTTGTGTGTTAGAAGTGTGGGGAGTCCCTCCAGTTCTGAGGCAAGAGGTGTTTATGTCATGATGCCTGCTGCAACTGGCAAGTTTTCTTGTACTTAGCAGAGAAACCAAGGAGAAAATGGACCATGGAGGTAGAACAAACCCCTCACCCCTAGAAGAATTCTGTGCTCACTGAAGAAGAAGCACATTGCTGGGGGTGGGGGAAGCCTACACAGCTGACACCCCTCATGTGCCTTTTCTAAGGGTCCATAATATAATATCACAGGCTGTCTCTACATTTGCAGTGTATCTGGAAGTACCAATAAAATAGCCCAAGAGAGAGCAAGTGTGTATTTGCTACAGGAATCTTACTCACTCTCTACTAAAATTAGCCTTCAGGAAGCATAGGAAGTTGATAAAGAGACTCAAGAATAGTAACATAATTAAGAATGAAATCTCAGTGAAACCCCATTTAACTTAACAGGAAACTGTGACTGTGAAGGCCAGTTGGAAGAAGCACATTCAGAACAGAAATGTGACAGAGTGGCTGGGGGTGAAGAGAAAAGAACCACACTTGCACCCTCCCTTTCACCTTTAAGGGGTCTAGGATCCTCCGGGACGGCATGGAGCTCCGGGAGCAGGGCTAACTGGACTGGAGCTAGTCCCCACTTTCGACTTCACCGAAGAGAATGGTCCAGCCAAGAACCGGGGGCAGGGATGACTCATGGCCAGGATCCAGACAGTCCAGCCAGGAGGCGGACTCTCATGTGGTGGTGGAACCAACCAGGCATGTCTCCCCTAATGAGGAGCAGTGAGCCAGCTGCTGTAGGCACAGTTCCTGACCCCACAGGGAGCATGAGTTACAGCTGCGCAGCAGAGATGGATCCAGATTTGTGGTGGAGATCAGATGCACTCCTTAAGAAGCCCTAGAAGTTGACCCATGGGTGAGGACAGACAGCAGCATTTGCAGAGCAATGGATAGGTGAGGAGCAGCTGAGCTGCTCACCTTTCGTTGTACTGTACTAATCCATAATAGACTGCTAGGTATCCCCAGGGCAAACCCCAGGGCATTTGACCACAGAGGGGGGAACTTTTGAGACTTTATGCAAGGTAAAGCGTCAGTGACTCCTTGATAAGGACTAAGGGTCTGTGAAGCAATATCCACATGGAGGTTGAGGTGGGAGTGTAGGGGCCGGAGGAGCTCCTAGTTTGTTCCTTATGGCTCAACATCTGATGCAGTCAGCAGTATTGGAGATGAGCAGCTCACATAGGCTCCACTCTTAAGAAGATGGGATAATCCCTGGATGACCCACCACCTCCCTAATCAGTATTATGCCAAAGTCGTGGCAGGAGAGATTGTGAGGACTGGGATACCCTAACCTTCTGAGGGGAGAGAACAGACAGTGACTGCGTTGTGGAGACATGGCTACATACAACCACCAAGATGTCTTCTTCTTTAAAAAAAGGAAGTTGAAGATGACTCGGTCACAAGAAGTTACATTTCTTAACCTGGAGATTTTCAATTTTTCAAAATCACTATTCTCAGGAAGGTAACTCTTTTGGACAACCAGTGGGCTTTTCTTTCTGGATCTACCTGCAGTCCAGCTTGATGTTGTTTACCAAGCTGCAGCAAGGTGACTAAAATATTAATGTGGCGGATTACCAGGATGCAGTATATGAGTAAGAGCCAGAGGTTAATTTGTTAGCAACACACTAAAAAAAATGATCTGTCAGCAGATTTACGGGATGGAATTCCACAAGCCTGCTGAGAAAGTCAGCTGCAATACAAGTAGTTAATTTTGCTTGAAAAGTTAAAATAATTGGCATTTTTATTATGAATATGACATAATAGATTTTCTCTGTTGCATTTTCTCTTTTTCTTCTTGGGAGGGTAGCTACACAGAAATTCTGAGCATTGCCACTATATACCCAGTTCTCATGCTTTCCATTACTGCAAACAGATTTTTGAGTGGAGGGGGAAATAGGTCAGAGTTTGCTAGTTTTGAAGTTACCAGAGGCTAAACCCTTCTAGATTTATAAGTCCAAGGGACAGATTTTTTTTCAGTGAACTGCCATGGGGAAGGGAGAATTTCTACTTCCTCTAGGGTCAAGGTCTTCTCATCACCATGGGAATCATACTCACCCTCATCTGCACAGAACAAAGTTTACAGGTGCCTTTGTAGTTAGGATGGTTTTTTCCACCAGATGAAAGCTCCACAGACAACAACCAAGCCAATATGAAGTCTCCAGATTCATGCATGAAGTTCCCACAGGGGCTTCTACAGAAACCTCTCTCAGGATTGTCATTTGCAAGAATATAAAGGATATCTGCTTATCAGGGGAAAAACAGAAGGAATACTTCCCTCTAAAGACATTAGCTAAGTAACAGCCACAGATAGAGCTGCTGACAGCATATAGCTGATCACCTAGGGCTTCTGGAGAAAACCTAAAACAAGCACTTTTCTGACATAGTTTATTCCAGTTAGCCACACTGAGCATAACAACAAACTTAGTAGTAGTGCTTTGAAGAAGCTGATACTTAGATTTCTTTTGCATTGGAACTAATATTCTCTGTCTGGAAACAGGATTGAGTGAACTGATAATCTGCTCTGGAAGCAATTGGACACATCTCCTGACAGGCTTCCTATTTGGAAATGTGCATCTCGTCTTGACAGATAAAAGAGCAACATGTGAATCTCAGTCCTGAGAAGCAGGATTATTTTGGGCACCTGAAGGACACCAATTACTTCTTGTCAGTTCTGGCATTACTGAGTGCCAGTCCTGAAAAGTTTAAAGAGTTGGGGACTGCATCACTCATTCATAATGCAGCAACTTGCCATTTACATTGCACAGTTACAGGATTTATCTCAGAAAAATAGTTAATAAAAGTCAAATTCTTTTGAGTTAAGAATTGAAACTTTTACTTTTTATTATGTTAAATATGTCTAAAAGTTATATATTTGTAAATTATGATTACTCATTTAGGTTTACTATCAAAGTTACTTAATACTGTACATTTTAGAATCGTTTTAAAGATGGGGGGAAAAGGAAAAACAGTAGGTTTTTATATTGTTAAACACTGCTTGTCAATGTGTGGCTTTCATTTAATTGTTGTTAGTGTCTTTGCTTTTATAATCTATGCAGAGTGACTGCATATAACCCAGAGAAAGCTTTGGGTTATATCTGCCCAAACCTTTCTAGCAGACACAGTATGACATATATTAAATTTAGTGTTTTTTGCATTTTATATTTATTTTGCTTTTCTTTTTCCTCTTTTCCCTCATGATCTTTTCAAGAGTTTGCTTAGGAATGCATGCTGTTATGAACTCTTAATATATGGGAGTATTATAAACTATGGCAGCATACAGATAAATATTGTATATTTGATTTATGGAAAGTGGCAAATTGCCAACCATATACAAAGTTGAACATAGAAGATAGTCATGGAGAAAGTCCAGCCCTATCAAATGTGTATCTTGGAATGTTAAGGGCCTTAACAGATCTTTTAAAAAGAAGAAAATATTCATTTCTCAGAAAACAGAGGGCTGATAATGCTATGTTCCAAGAAACTCATCTGTTGGTAAAGGAGTCCGAAAAATTAGAGCAAGGTTGGCTTCAGTTAGCAAGCTATACTGTGTATAACACATATCATATGGAGTTTCTATTTGAGTATGTAAAAAATGGTGCCCATAGTTAACAACTTATGATCCAGGGGGTAGATGTGTTGTCACAAATGTTAAAATGATGGATTTTATTTTTATTTTGGGATGCATCTAGGGTCTCAATGCAGACAATTCAGCATCTTATCATTCTTTTTTGTCAAGCTGTCTGAATTTGAATCTTGTCTGAAAAGACCATCAAATTCAAGGGAAAACCTGTATTCTAAGAATATTTCTAGCTACATTTTGCAGACTAAGGTGCCTGAGAAGGCAGCCAAAATAACTCATGGCCAGTGCTTCAGCACATCTCCAACTTCTGGTGCGACTGGGAGGAGGCATGGGCAGGTTTTGGGAGTGATGGAGGCAGATCTGCCCAAGACTTCCATTCCATGCAATGCTCTCCAACACTGCCTCTGTCTCTTCGTGACAGCTACAAACTGGACAATAGCATCCTGGTCCCCTCAACAGCTTCTGCCTGCTTTTTAGCCTCCAATACTCCCCTCTGGAGCAGGGAGGCACAGCACTCTCTCCATGCATCTGTGGTGGTGGCCTGCTCCGGGGCTGTTGACAGCAGTTCTGCAAGCATCTCCATTATGTCTGGCTCTGGCATCTGGCTGTCCTTAGGGCTCCAGTAGCATGCTGTGGTCTTGGGTTTAAATGAGGTCTGGAGGCTGCAGGTACTGGTCCTGAAAAAAGTAGCAGAGAAATAGATTTTCATTGTGAGCCTCCAGATTTTACAGATAAAATGATAAACTTTGCTACATCAGCTGTCTGGACTGTTGTCCCCCTTTAATTCCATCTTCTGGCTTCCAGGATGAATAGTTTATGTTTCCCCTTGCTTCCCACTATATATGTTAATGAGATCCCACATTCCAGTAGCCCTTATGCTTTAACCTCCCTGGGACATGACCTGCAGTCCTGGGAGGAGTAGACAGGGAGGCTGGAAGTGATGAGTGATTGCAGTGGGGTGGGGGGAGTTGTAGCTGCCAAATTTCAAAGGGGGGAAGTTCTGGATGACATGCATGGCACCCCAGAACCCAAACCCCTGTCCCAGGAGTGAGTGCCCTGCACTTGCACGCCCTGCTCCTGCTAGCTGGCGTGAGAGTTGGCAAAAGTTTCTGAAGAGCTTTTAGAATAGGGCCCAGGGAGTAGAAGGGGGGTGCCCTCCCTGCCCCCACCCTCAATAGTAAAAAGGGCAAGAATCTCTGCTAATGGTCCGCTGATGATTTATCATTCACAAAATGCTGGAGAACTCTCATGTCCAGCTATTGCGACACAAGATGGGTGTCCAGAAGAGCTGGAAGTTGGGGTGGAGGGCTGCCTCATACTCATGGCTGTCATTAGGGTGGGATGATGTTGAGCATATCCACCGACTACTGGGATTGCATGGAGTCATCCCTACAAGGATCTGTGACAGCTCTTCATGAGTGGCGGTGATTTGCTGGGCACCAGAGATCCACCTGGCATCTTGTGTCCTCATATACCACAGCTGCAGGATCTTTGTCTTGGCCCTGCACTGATGCCAATCCCGTTGATGTCCACGAGCTGTAGAAATCTCATGAAATACATCATGGTTGCGGGGGCCTTGAGCAGAACACCTGTAATATCTCTTCCTCGACACAAATGGAAAGCAAGTTGAGCGCCTCTTCCGAGAACCATCTGACGGAGGAGGAGGATGCCAGATCAGCCACTGCTCAAAGCAGGGGTTTTCAACTGGGGGTATGCATACCCTGGGGATACTTCTGATGACCTCAGCGGGTACTTGGCAGCGGGTGCCTCTGCTGGCACTTCTGCCGCGGGCATGCTCACCGATTGGCTGTGGAGGATCCTCTCCCTTGGTCTGACTGGGGGAGGGGGGGAGAGAGACCCCCCTCCCCGGTCACTGATTGGCAGCTGAGGGACCTCCTGCTCATTTGGCCGCTGGGGGACTTCTGCCTTCTCAACCAGCCGCAGAGTTACAATGACCCAAAAGGATGAAAACCCCTGCTCTAAAGCCATTAAGGGTACCAGGGGATGCCCCGACAGGCTTTTTGGCCCAGTTGCCCTAGGCAGCCACCTTTGCCACTTGCATGGAACAGGCGGCTTCAGTCTCGATCTCTCTGCACACCCAACACCGTGGGACAGAACGTGTGACCGGAGCAAAACTGTAGGGCTGGGAACGCCACGCGGGATGGGCACAGCCGTCACAGGTGGTCTCCCAAGCCCCTCTGCTCCAACAGGGACAGCTGGCAACGCTTGCCACAGCAGGGTGGTTGCTGCCCTCAGTGCACCACTGAAGTGGACGGAAATGCCTGGCATTCAAAAAGCTGTTGGACTTGGCCCTAAGAAAGCCCTGAATTTCGCTTGATTTTGGCACCATTGCGGCTACAGGATCGCTCTTAGGAAGGGAAGGGCAGGCAACACTAGGACTCCAGGGGGTAAAGGGTGAGGGGCAGCTTCCCCGGGGGAAGAGACAGGAAGCAGCTCCCCGGTTCCTGCACACTGCTGCCAGCCCCGCCCCGCCCCGCCCCGGGCCGGGCCCGAGAACTCCCCGCTACCCGGCCCCTCAAGCTCCAGCGAGCCACGCTCCAAGCCTTTTATGACGCCATCAGCGGGCGCCCAATGGGCGGGGGACGGAAGTTCCATCGGGCCGAGGCGGGCTCCCATTGGCTGCGGCGCGCGGCGGGCTATGGCGGGGCGCAGCGTGGTGGCCTGGCGCGGCAAGGGCGAGTGGGACCAGGTGATGGTGGGGCTGTACGGCGGGGACGGCCGGCTGCAGCAGCACGCGCTGGACCGCGTGTCTGCCTGGAAGAGCAGGTGCGGGCCGGGCCGGGCCGGGCCGGGCGGGGGGAAGTGGTCCTTCCCTGCCCCTACCCCTGCATCAGCCCTTTCTCCTCCTGCGTGTCCGGCTGCAGCCCCCCCGGGGCTCTCGGCTTCCCCCCGCACAAGCCCTGCTTAGTCCCATGCCCTGTGCTGGGTCCCGCAGGGCCAGCTCTGCCCCAGATCCCTCCATAGAGTCTCAGAGAAGTGGGGCCAGGGGCAGGTCCCCACCACCCCAGACACTGCATCGCCTGCGCACTGCCCGAGACTGGCATCGACCCCGACAGCACCCCAGCCTGCCACAGGCAAAGTAGGGGAGCCACGGTACTGACACCCCTCTTCTGTGAAAGGTTGCCAACAGATGCTCAAGAGATCCCAGGTAGAGGCCATGCCCCCACTGCAGAGGAAGGCAAACCCCCCGCACCCCTCATTCAAGCAATCTCATCATGGGGTAATATTGCTTTTGGACCTCAAATGTGGCAGCAGTCTGACCTCGACCCTTTAGCCAGGAGCCTCTGGCTTTTGTCTCGGCGGGAGGGTTGGCACAGTCAGTCGGATGGGTACACACCATGGGGGGGGTTTGCCTTCCCCTGTAGTGGGGGGCATGGCCCTGTACCCAGGCTCTCTTGGGCATATAGCGATGTTTCAGAGAAGCGGGGCGTTGACTGTCACAGTTCCCCTGCTTTACCTGTGCCAGGGTAGGGTGTTAGGTCTGTGTCAGGGTTGATAGTTATCTTTTGTAGAGTGTAAGATAGATGATGGGTTTGTCTGGGATGGTCTGGATAGGACTGATCCTTCCTCAAGCACGGGGTTGGACTAGGATCAGTGTTTCTCAGCCCGTGGATCGCAACTCAAAAGTAGGTTGCAAGAATATATGAAAGGGTCATGAACAAAAATTTTAATGTGGATCAGCAGACTTTTAAAGAAGGATCTGTTTTTAAGGAGAAAAATATGGGAAACTCTGGCTTTTCCCTTGCAGGCTGGCAGAGTTCCCACCTGTGAGGGGCTGCTTGGGGCCCCCATTCCCCACACATTAGGAGGCTGGGGGCAGGAGGCAGCAGGTCAGAAGTGAGAGGCACCAAGCTGGGACTGGCCGTCGGTGTTTACAAATGGGTCCTGGTACAAAAAAGGTTGAGGATCACTAGACTGGATGACCTCTGGAGGCCCCTTCCAGCCCTGCTTCTCTGTGAGACTGAGTCCTTAGCCTTGGCTGTAGCCAACACACAGGGTCTCTGAGGGGGGCTTAAAAACATCCTGGCACGTGTAGCAGATGGTGGGGGAAGGGGGAGGCAGGGGCAGCCAGCAAAGTCCAGAAGCATGGGAAATGCCCAAAGTAGAACACCTCTTTTATCCCCAGTCAGTGGCTGTCCAACCTCTCCTTGAAGACCTCCTGTGATGGAGAGTCCACAACTTCTCCAGTAAGTCTGCTTCATGCGAAGCTGTCGAAAAGGGATTGGACAAGTTTTTGGAGGAAAAAGGCATCAGTCGCTATTGAGCATGGGGACTAGGGGTACAGCATCTGAATCAGAGCTTCCTAGATCTTCAATGCTGGAGGCCGCAAGTGAGAGAGGAACAGTGTGAAAAAACAACTCTGGTCACTCCTCCTTTCAGCATCCAC
>NW_005841956.1:3397182-3413831 GCF_000455745.1 Alligator sinensis
TGCAACACAGGTCTATGTTGCCTCAGAAGACTCGTGGGGCAGTGCCCACCAAGTGAACTACTGGAAAAGCAACAACAAATTGCTTGGGACACCTAAAAACATAATAGGGACAGGAGTGAAGGCCACAGGTTTATAACTAGTGCACCGAGTAGGGACACCGAGTACCCACTGCCATGCTGCAACAAAGGCCTATTTGGCACTTTAGTGGTTTATGGGTAAAAGACCCACCCTGTGAAACTATAAGCCCCCTTCCAAAAAGGAGGCTACTAGGAAAGTGGCAACTAATTGTTGCTTGGAACAGATGATAACAAAGTAGCAATGGGAGTGAGGGTCAGAGGTTCAAAACTAGTGTGCCAAGGGGGTCACTGAGTAGAGCACACTGGGCAGTGTGACACAGGCCTATTTGTTGTCTAGGAACCCTGGACCAGTGCGTGCAAGGAAACACTATAAGCCTTCTTAGGGAGGCCACTAGTTAGGCAACAACTGTGTGCTTGGGACAAAGAAAGACAATGGACAGGTGTGTGGGTCAAAGGTTTAAAACTAGGATGCCAAGGGTGGATACCAAGCAGAGCACAACTGGCACTGCCTACTGGCACAATGTGACGCAGACCTATTTATCACATTGAGGAACGTAGGTCTAGGCCCACCAAGTAACCTCCTGGCCTCCCTCAGGCAGGGAGGCTACAAAAAGGTGACAACTGATTACTGGGGATAAATAGTAAAAAAACAGACAGGAGTGCTGTTCAAAGGTTAATAACAAGAGTGCCAAGGAGAGACACTGAGCAGAGCACTGGCATGGTGTGGCACAGGAGAATGGGCAAGATGGACCCAGTAAATGGCAGTAACCCAGTAAATGGCAGTTCTTATGTTCTCTCCTAACCATGCTCAAGACGTCCCTCCAAGTCAGGGGCAGTCCACAGTACTCATATTACCCTGGCCCTGCCCCAGCAATGGACCTTGGTTGAAATCATGCAGGGCATCTCTTATTCCCGGCACGAGCAGAGTCTGCCAGAGAGGCCACACTAGTCCCTGGTTCGTGCTGCAAGTCAGTGATGACTTGAGTGGGCTAGGAATCCACCTTCTCTCCATCCTGCCATCTTTATCCACTACCTCTTGCAGCCTGAGACTACAGAACTAAGGGGGAAAAAAGAGCTTAAACTCAAATGTTTAATTATGATATGTCTATAGAAAGTATTCCCCTTATGTTTTCTGTATCTGTAGGTATGGACAGAGAATGCCTTTAGCTGTGGATTGCACTACTGATCTGATTCGCTGTAAAATCCTGGATGTGTCTGGCAACGTGAGCTCCCACGAGCTGGTCCTTTCCTATGGTCTAGCCCTGGTGAGGTAAGACTTAAACTGTTAGATACAGTAGGGGATGTGAGGAAAAAATCCAGGGAGGGCATGATTCCCTTTGATAATTTAATTCTGTAGCTCTCCCAACAGCCAAAGTAGGGTTTGCAAATTAAGCCTTAAGAAAAAACAGAAAGAAAAATGTCTTCTGTTTTTGCACATCAAGTTATGGTAGTTTTTTCTTGTATGTAACCTACACACAGGTTTGTGAATCTCATCACTGAGCGCAAACAGAAGATATTTTACATTCCTCTGAGAAGACTAGCTACAGAGGTAAGTATTGGATTCCTTAGCGGAGCACTTCACAAAGGAAACGTCACAGGCCCTCAAGGCCATTTAGTTTGCAAACCTTATTTTTTGTGTCACGTTTTTAAAAATAGCATTAGGGTTAGTGCATGGATCTATTTTGAGGGGAGAGAAAGGATGAGGACAGTGGGTTGGGAAAAGAAGCACATTCTCATGAAGACAGCTTGCTTAGCAAAGATGAAGTAACAGTAGCATTTGGGGACTCATACTCACAGCTCTGTCTCACATGCAGGAATGGGAATAACAACTTGGTAGGTATACCCCCTCCGATTTTCCTTGGTCTGAAGTGCTGCTTTTGATTTCTAATTCTGAAGGAGAGAAGGAAGTAGTCTCCAATGACCAACCAGGCATCAAAATATTGAACTCACTGCAGTAAATGAGTATTTTCCAACATGAACTATGGCCTAAACTGCTTCATAGGATTAAATAATGATAAGGATCTCAGTGTGAACAGTACATCTCTTAAAAGCATCACCTAACGTTGTTGCAAACATTTCAGACCTTTGGAACTTCAAACTACAGGTAATTCCTCCCAAACCTTTGTTTAACTTCACTCCTGCTCCAGTTCCTGGTAATTTCTCTCCTTAGTTGCATCGAGGGGCCTTTAACATGGGCTGGTCCTTAGAACTACGCAAATGACCCTCTTGCACAAACTACCAGGCACCTCGCTCAAAAACACCAAGATCACCCTAACTGACCACAGGGCACAGTCGCTGTCCTGCCACTGCAAGGACATAAGGATGTGAACTAGTTTAAGATAGTCAAGAAAGAGGACCATGCTACCCTGCTGCACTGCCCCCTGTCCCCCCCCTGCCATGGAGGTAGTGGGAAGAAAATAATAGACAAGACAAAGGTTAATCTGACTGCAAAATAGCAAACTGGTATAGAGGGACTAGTGTTTTACTTCTAAAGAATCATAGATTTTCTTGAAGGGATGGTTCCTAACTAAAGTCATATTAAGGGTAGTGTGGAAGAAGAGACATCCTCATCCAAGGCTTGGAATGAAGAAGTTGATGAAGCAGAGATGTAGGAAGGCTATTCAGACAGGCAGAGCCACAGAGGAGGATGTTCCAGGCTATAACAGGCTTTTAGTATCTAGCCTTACTCTTGTGATTGCCATTAGATGCAACATGTGTTGTTCAGAAACAATTGTGCTTCTTTTTAAGATGAATATCCCAGTTTGGGTTGTGGATCTTCGTCATGATCTGACCCATGGGAAGCTGCCCCAGCTAAATGCATGCCGAAAAGGTAAGTGCCATGCTCATCCTACTTTGCATGAAAGGAACTTTTCCACCCAGGGTAAACTATAACATCTTTCTAGTCTCCTGTGCATTACGAATTTTCATTTTTACCTGGGAGAAGTGTTACAATCTGTGCATTCTCCTTTGCCTGAGGAAGGGCGTATGAGCCCAAAAGCTTGCAAATAAAGGATTTTTTTTTTTGCAGCTATTTAGTTAGCCTAATAAGAGATATCATCTCTGCCAAAAGTTCTGCATATTTTTTTGCCTGTAGACCAACATAGCTAAAACATGTATCCATGCTCGTCCTACACACACAAGGACATCTGCTTTGCAATTCTGGGAGTCATCTTACTCTGGGATGCTCTCTTCTTGTGGGTCCACTAGGTGGTGCTGTAATACCAGAGTCTGCTGCCCACATAGTAGCAGGTGATAGTGGAAAGCAGTTCCTCCCAGGGGGGCTGCAGGGAGAGTCCAGCTAGGTGGAAGTGATTGGCATGTCCCCGATAGAAGGCTGGCAGGAGGAAGGGAAAAGAATGGGGAGGAAGAAAGAAAAAGCTAGGGGATGAGATGCAGCAAAAGGTTTCTTTCCCAAGAGAAACCATCAGGCTTCTCCACATCTGGGTTGGGGCAGGGAAGAATGGGGGGAATGCTATCAGAGATGATCCTGCTCATTTGGTTGAAGGTTTGAAGTTCCCCTCTCCATTTAGCTTACAAACATACAAGCATTATAAATCCCCTCTGCTGGTAGCAGGGACAGAGGGTTTCAAGACTGGGGAAGCCCAGGCCCAGTCCTGTCTGAGTCCCAGCCCAGGGCCCTGAGGTGAAGCTTTCCAACTGGGTAATTCTTGCCAGCCCTCATACCACATCCTCTATCTGCCCCTCAAGCTAGCTGTTGTCATCACCTCTCATAGTGGCAGCCTGAAGTCCTGCTACTGCTTCTCAGGCCCAGACTTTCCTCCAGACTGGATGGGCCTTCCTTTTTATCTTTCCCTTGCAATTTGGGTCTGATTCCTGATTGATTAGTCAGAAGACTTCAGCTGACACAGGGGCCTAATTTTCCATTAGGGCTCTGGTTAACCCTTTCCTTGCTTTGTGGGGTTATTGAATCTTTCTTGAAGGGGGGGATTCTGGCACTTGATTTTATATGGGGGACCTTGATAAATGAGAGAATTTTTTTAGAAGTATTGAGAACTCATAATGCTTCTAGTGAAATAGGATATTCAGCACCTCTGAATAGATGGCCTGATTTTTAGGCTTTTAAACATATGTTGTGGAACCTGTAACCCTCAGTCTTAGTACTGAGATGCCAGAGAAACTTGGCTAGAATCCATGTTGAATTGGGTAGTGGCATTTGACACATGACTAGCAGTGAAATAGTGGCTGGAGAAATGGAGATTTTTGCTGGGCTGCTTCACCTTATTTTGGTAATTCACTGTTCAGACTGTCTCCATCCTGTTGGTAAAAATCACCAGTTAACTTTCTGAAACTTCCAATTTTGGGACTGAAATTTCACTGGACTCTGCCTAATACAGTGAGGTGCAAGAATGCACAAAAGCCCATGCTCCACACCTGTATGTGACACAATCCCCCAGAATGGGAATTGGTCTAATGTCCCCATCACACAAGTGTTCCTTCCTTTGTAGTCTTCTCACTTTTTATTAATGGGGTGTTGTTAATCTTAGAGTAACTTGGTTGCTAATGCCAATTAACAAAATGTTTGCTGGATTCTAATGAATGGTGAATTTCTGTTCTGTGAGGAGAGAGCAAATGTGTCTTGCTATTCACCTGCAGGATGTGATGTTGTGTTAGAGTGGCTCCGAAGAACGTACTGGAGCTGCCAGCTGGGCAATAATTTGTCTGGAGAATGTGAAGAAGAGCAGGATGAAGAGGCAGAGATGACAGCAGCAACAGAGACAGAGATGGACAGTGACACAGAGGAGGCTCAGGACCTGCAATCCCAAGGTTACCTGAAAGACAAGGAGTTTCATGGTGGGTGTTTGAGATGAGTGAGAGATCAGTTAGTGTGCTTCTTTTGTGGCCGACTGCTCAAGGCTGTCCATTATTTCAGAGCTTTCATCTACAGTAGGGTTAACCCTTTCCTTGCTTTGTGGGGTTATTGAATCTTTCTTGGAGGGGGGGATTCTGGCACCTTGGATTCTTGGCAGGGTGCACAACTCAAACTCTGTTGAGAGCTTCTTACAACTTACATTTTCCTGTGGAGGGTGGTCATCAGCATTATACTTCTGTAATGTCATCTTGTCATCACAACAATTACAGGGTATGCCTGGGGGATTCTGCTGTTCTCACAGATTAAAACAGATGGTCTTGCCCCCTGTCACTGCCCACTACCTTGCCCCTCACGGGAGTTTGCGCCATTGGATGCAGTCATGGCTTCTGGTCCTGCTCCTGTTCCCAGGTAGATGCAGATCAGGAATGCAGTACAGCCAACTCACTAAGGTGCCATACTATATAGTGTGCACCCCAATCTAAAAGTTTTTTTGCACTTTCCTTTGAAGCATCTCAGTTCAGTCACTGGAAACAAAATAATGGGTCATGTGAACCATTGGTCCAGCACTCTTTCTCTGGCTGGGGTCATCTGAACCCAGCATTCTTTGCTGCCTATGCAGGGGGTCAGACTCGATGATCTATTGAGATCTATGAATCTCATTGGCAACTCCTGTATTATTTGAAGAGACTGCAGACTGGTAGTATAGAGTAATCAAAGGGCTGCCCAGCTGCACATGCATGGTCTTTTTGCATTTTAATGCCATATGCACTGAGTGTGAATTGAGCAGCACTTAAATATTAGCTTGTTGACTGTTTAAATTCTATAATTGTGCTTCTTTCTAGAGAAGGTCAGAAATGTTCTGATATCGTTCAGAAATCAGCAGTTCGGGGTAAGTCCCATTTGTTCATTAACTCTTTTAGCCTGTCTTCTTTTTCTGTTGAATGCAATCTTTGTGCTTTTCTCATTATTCTTGTTCAAAGACTGAGAAACCTCCATACAGGGAGGCTTGATTTAGACTATCTGGATGCTTGCTTCCAGATTGGTCATTGTACCAAAAGTTTCAGTGTACAGAAATCCCTGATTCCCCCTTCCCACTACACCTCTCTTCATTTCTTAAATAATCCTGCAAGCAGAACTTACCCAGAAGAGACACACCGGTATCTGTACCTTAGTTCATGTTGCTTTGCAGTCCAGCCAGTAAACAGTGTAAATAGGGCAACTTTAGCTAGTTTCCTAATAGGATGGTTTCTGAGGCATAGTAGTTAATTCAGCAGCCTGTAGATGGGGTTGTGAGCATTGCAGAGGTAGGGAGAACTATGTTGTGGAACTGAGATGTGCTGTTGTCTCTGTTGGTGCTGTCTTGCATGATTCATTTAAGCAAAATATCATGGGTTCACTGAAAAAAACCCAGAAATTTGAGTCTTTTGACTTCTGATAGGATCACACTTCACATCATGTTGTCCATATAGGTATATTTGAAATAATCCCATGCTTGTCTGTAATTCCTGCATCTTTGTGGGTGCTTAGTAATTGTGCTTTTAATTACTGAACATGAAGCCCTCAGGAATTAATGCCTTAGTCTTTTTAGTGTGAGGTCTTTAGTCTGGTTTTCCTATCATTCAGCCTGTTGTATTTTGAAGGTGACTCAGTGGCTGGGACAGCGCTGGGAGTTACAAGATCAGGATTCTTACCTTTTTTTTTTCTATTTACTGAGTTTGACTAGGCAAATTTTTCTCCCTTGTCTCAGGTTCTTTCCCTTAAAAAGGTACATTGTTACTTAACCTCATTCGTGAGGTATGTTAAATGAATCTGGTGACAGACTCTGTAAAAACCCTTTAGATACGATCTGATGTGTAATCTACTGATGTCAATAGGAGGTGTCCTATTTTACTGTTGGTTTTGTGTCTCATCCCTTGAGAGCTCTTCATCCGTTTCTGTAGAAAGTAGTTTTCCTGTGACACCTTCTCATCCGCACCCTGAAGCCAAGAGACCATTCAGTTAATCATAGGCGAGAAGCCAGTGGGCAGTCTTGCAGCAAATTTCAAAATAGAATCTCAAATTTTTGAGGCATATGTTAATGACAGATGAGACATGACATCTCTTTTCTAGTTCCTCAGGACCTTAGAAACATTGCATTCTTGGGTCATGTGTAAATACATAACTTCTGTCTGAATGTTGCTAGTGTTAAAAGTAACACCCAAGCTTATTAGAACTGTAATGTCACATGGAAAAAATACTTTACTAGTTTATTTTGTACATTCCCCAGTACTACATGGAGGAAAAATGGTGAAACAGATGACACAGTGACTTCCCATTTTAAAAGGGCAATAGAGGGGAGAGGAAAAAGTTTCAAACTGAATAGGAAAATGCGACTATATAACTGCAAGAACTGGCATGGAGGGAGAGGGAAGGGGACTGTACATCACTTGAAGTAACTATATTTTTTAACTCGTTGCTGGAATTTCTAGGTGATGTCTGGCATTTTAGGCTGCCTATATACGTGCTTGGGCGGGAGGGGGGTGGCGTTCTAATTAGAATGGTTCCTGGAGATCCACTCTAATTAAAACACCTCACTGTCACATATATTAAGTCCCTGCAGGTTTAAAAATGGCCACAGGACACTTTATCTAAGCTTCATTCAACAAGATTTAGTTAAAGCGCCCCAGCAGCCTTTGTTAAACCTGCAGGGGCTTAAATACGTGATGGTGATGCCATGCTGGAGTGTTTTAATTAGAACATGAACCAACACATGTATAGGCAGCTGTAGTGTCTTCTTGGCTGAATGGTTGTCTTCTGAGAATTCCCCAAATTTGGTGCAAGACTTTGAAGGACACGCACAGCAGTGCTTTCTCAGTGACAGATGGCACCTGAGAAAGGTGCCATACTTTGGGCACCTGAGTCCTATTTCCACATTTTAAACTTTTCCCTTGGTTTCGTGACATCTCCAGAAACAAAACAACATCATGACTTACGATTGGTTTGTGTAGTGGGCCATGGGGAAGTGTCCTGCTGTGATCATCAAGTAGCTGAGCTAATTTTTTATGCTTTTCTCCTGCAACTGCACTTTCTACATATGCTGTTTTTTGAGTTCCATTCATCTTGTTCGTTGCTCTTTTAATAAGATGATGTTTCAAGCCTGTGCTTCTGTACAGTGTAGTCAAGTGGTAGAATGTAGTTAGGCGTCGAAGAAGAATCTTCCAAGTGTGTGCTGGATATTATTGCCATTTGAAAAATTTACTGTCAAACAAAAGGTTTTGATCTAAACTGATAGAAGCGTCTTTCATTCTCTGACTACTGTTTGAAGGCATTGGGCTGAAGCTATAGGGGAGACCACATGTGTCTGGTCTCAAGATAAGTCTAGTTTCCTGTGTGGAGGAACACAAGATTATTTGTTGTTTGTTATCCAGAAGGATGGATAATAATAACTTGCCCACACCTCCTTTAGTAAGCTTTAGAAGGCATGGTTGTAGCTGGTTGCCTGACCTCTTGGTTTTTGTTTCTTTTAACATGGAATTGGAAGAAAAACTTCTGTCCAACTTTTTTTAGGGAAGGAGTTCTGTCATTGGCTCTTGCAGAGTCAAAGATAATGATACTCAATTGATGTCATGGAACTAGTGTCTTTAAGGCAATTCTGATGCTTGGAAAAAGAAAGCTCCCTTCCGTTAGCTGGAATTTTGTCTGGAGTCTTAAAATCCTTTCCAGTATTACAGATTTAATTTTAAAATGCAATGTGGTAATGGATGGTGGTAGCCATGTTTGTTCTTGTGTAGTTTTGACAGAAGGTCTTTTACTGATGTCGTTATATTATCTCTGAAGACTTCTCTTAAACTAATGTTTCAGTGTTCCATAATGAATATCTGTGATGTCTTGCTCAGCATTTTGGAGGTTGTATTGTAAGTAAGGTCTTTGTGATGGCCCCAAAGGTGATTAATGTTCTTCTTCCCTTCTTTGCCATCCAATCTCCAGGCAGATTTTTTGTAAAACACTCACATCTTATCCTTAATCCACTTCATATTTATTAAGTCTTACATTAGCATTACATGTTCACGAGGTCGCAAGAACTACACAGTTAATTGAGGTGCTTTACTGAAAAATAATTTCTAAATGGCACACAGAACATATCTGGTTGAGTGGGGAGGGAAGGACAGTCAGATGTGGGACTACTGTCCTGCTCTTGCTCCATCCAATTTGTCTGGGCGTTTCTTTGGGATTGGGATTCCAAAGTCACTCTTCCTCCTTACTCGCTCTTATTACATGGACATAATACAATTTAGTTTAATTTAATGGTGAAAAGGATGACTAGATAATGGGCCTTTTTGTCACATTAGTGGCCCATGCTATTACTGAGCAGAGGAGGAAGTGACAGTACCAATTCATAAGCTGGGGGGTTGTTCTAATGGTGCTACTCAGGGTCTTGTGTCCTGAAGGAAAGTAGGAAAGATGGAGAGTGAGAAGTAGGAAAGATGGAGAGACTTGCCATAGTTGCTCTGTGTAGGAGGAGGAAAGCTGCTTGTTTTTGTTGTTAAAACTCTTGGCTCATCATGGGATGAAATTCTGCAGACTTCTCTATTATCTTCCCTCCTCTGCTGCTTCCCTAGTGCTGGATATGCCCAAGTGGAATTTCCATTTGTAACCAAAATCACATGCAGTGAGGTCTGACTTCACCACAACCCATTCAAGAAGTTCCACATGACTGATACTTGATGAAGGAAGTTCTGACCAGGGGCTGCAGATTCAAGCCACAGTAGCAATTGTGTGTGGTTTACTCATGGGCTTGGTTTGGGGTTTTGGTAACAACCTGTTTCATATGCTTGTTTTAAAGAGGATGCTTTCCTATATGTAAGATTGCACTGAAATAACAAACCTTGAAACCTTGAAACATTATGGCAATAAATAAGTATAAAGGGTACAAAAAAACATATGACTAGCCTAGAACTGCACAGAGAATTAGAAGCAAAACTAAGATTAGATATCCGGTATCCTGTGACCCAGTCTCATACTTCCATATCAACTTCATTGTGCCTGGAGCTTGTGTTGACCCTAAAATCAGATAAGTTTCCATCTAAACTTCTTTATTTAAAAATTAATGTGTGGCTCATTAAAAAATAAAAGATCATGATTGATAATACCAGTCAACAACAAGCTTAATGCAGACCCAAATGTTTTTGTTATACTGGTTCAATGCCAGTTTTAATTGTCAGTGGGTGTATCTACATGTGCACTTTACTGTGGAGATGACTAATTAGCTCGGCGGTAAAGCATCATCGTCTATATATGCTTCAGTATTAGGGTGCAATAAATTAACTCCACCAGAAGATAGTACTGTTGGGGACAGTACTGTGTTATGGCTGAGTAATTAACTGCAATCAAACGCTCGTGTAGATAGTGACCATAGGTTAAAATTGCACCCAGTCAGCCCATGGAGCAGGGGGCCAGAATCCTGCCTGCCACATAGCCACACAGCTCTTCCTGTTTGGCTCTCCTGTGCCCCAGCCAGGCTCACTGCCACTTAACACCACCAACCAGGGCCCGGGGCTGACTCCCTGAGCCTGCTGCCAGCTTAGGCCTGTTCCACCCTGCCTCATATTGATGCTGTCCTGGGCACATGTGTAGATGCTGCAATCAGGAACATTGTACTCCGTCCAGCTCAAAGTTCACTGGAGTTTATCAAGCCACATTAACTGCATGTGTAGATGCACTCAGTGTCAAACATCTGGTATGACTGACTGATGTCCACTGTTTTGAAGCCTTTTATGTTAATTTTTTTCCCGTACATTTTTGTATTGATAATGTCGGGTAAGCATTTTCACAAAACGGGGTAATTAAATGGACAACAAACTGGAGTGATGGAAAGAAATAGAGACTTTTCTCTGAAACTCAACAGAAGCAACATTGTTAACAGAGGAGCGAGATTTGCCTTATTATTATTTTTGCAAGACTTTCATCAAGGTGGTACAGCAGGTCAGTCCTAACCTGGCTGACTTAGAAACAACCTTCCATGTAAAGACAGTGTTCCAGTAACCTAATATTATTTGCCCCAGGCAAGGATTTTGAGTTAGATGCTTCATTGGGTACAAGTAGTTCTTACATCCCTGTGTTGATGAACTAGAGACATTCTTGAATGGGCTGCTGTTGATAAAATGGACAGTCTGAAATTCCAAATTGGACTGTAAAGTGGGAAGTGCATTCTCTGTAAGGTCCATGAATAGAAACATGTTTGCAGACAAATTACTCTCTGGGATCAAGACCACGGGTGAGTAAAATACAGCCCGCGGGCCGGATCTGGCCCACCAGGCCATTCTGTCTGGCCCATGGGACCCCTAAAAATTTTAGAAAATATTTATCTGCTCCTGGCTGCCTGTCAAAGGTGACATGATACCCCCAGGGGTAGTAGGACCCAGGGGGAGCCAACATCAGGAGACAGGAGCCCAGCCCGCCCCACTCCTAGCCAATTCCCTGCCTTCCTGAGCCCGCCCTATTCCAGCACCCTGTGGCTCCCAGCTGCATTGCTGGACTGGGATCACGGGCCTGTGCCAGTACCGTGTGTGTGTGTGTATGTGTGTGTGTGTGTGTGTGTGTGTTCAGAGGGCCCCCCCCCCCCCCCCCCATACACTGCCACCCATACCTGCTTCTCACTGCCTTGCACACAGACCCCCATACCTACCCACACTTCACGTATCCACACCCACATGCTCCCTCACCCCACATCTATCCCCCCACATCTATCTACCCCCACATCCTCCCTTACACCCCACACACCCACAGCCCCCCACAAACATACCCCCCTCACACAATATACAGGAATAAGACTTGATTTTAAGCTATTATATACAGTCACCTCTATGTGTACTACACAAACGCATGTAAATCAAAACAAAACCACACCCACATGCTCCCTCACCCCACATCTATCCCCCCACATCTATCTACCCCCACATCCTCCCTTACACCCCACACACCCACAGCCCCCCACAAACATACCCCCCTCACACAATATACAGGAATAAGACTTGATTTTAAGCTATTATATACAGTCACCTCTATGTGTACTACACAAACGCATGTAAATCAAAACAAAAATATTTTTTGAAATCAAAGTAATGAATGTTTTAGATGTTCACTTTTTAGAATATAATTTGGTATTTTTCTAGTTCCAAGATGGAAAAACCCCTTGCTGAAAGGAGTACTTCTGGGGGCAAGGGGAGGGACTTCCAGTGGCAAAAGTCAGGGGTTAGGGAGCGGAACTTCTAGTCCCAAGATGGCAACCAGGAGGCAGGGCACCTGTCAAGTGGCGGAGCTGCCAATGCAGCCCTCGACAGCTTGCCAAAATTCGATAAGCGACCCTCTCCCCAAAATTTCCCGCTCCTGAGCAAGACCATAGCAATCCTCATCTGAAATTTGGAGTTCAACCAGTTGCTTAGACAACTTCCTGCTGCAAGTGTTGGAGCGGCCAGCTAGGGGCCATGCTCTTCCTGACGTGCTGCTCACAAACAAAGAAGAAATGGTGGGAAATGTAGCAGTGGATGGAAACTTGGGCAGTTGTGACCACAAGATGATTGAGTTCAGGATCTTGAGGAAAGGAAGGATGTGGAACAACAGCATAAGGACCGTGGACTTCAGAAAAGCAGACTTCGGTTTGCTCAGAGAACTCAGGGGCAGGATCCCCTGGGGAGTCCAGGAGAGCTGGCTGTGAGGGCTGTCCCGGGGTGGGGGGTGAATTGGGGCGACTGTTCCAGGCCCCACGCTTTGGGGGGCCCCACAGAGCTAGGTGGAGTGGCCGCAGCGACTCTGTGCTGCTGTTGCCACCGGCTTTGTGTCCAGCTGCTCGCTACCCCCCTGTGGCGGTGGCTTCTTCGCACCCAGGGCGTGTGGGATAAGGGCAGGGCCCTGCATGAGCTGATTTGCCCTGGGCCTCACACCCTGCTCGGGTCAGCTCTGCTGGCTGTACTTCAAAGGAGCCTTACTGAGAGTGCAGGAACAAATCATCCTGATGTGCAGGAAGACTAGCAAATATGGCAGAAGACCAGCTTGGCTTAGCAGGGAACTCTTCAGTAAACTAAGTCACAAAAAGGAAGCTTATAAAAAGTGGAAACTTGGACAAATAACTAGGGAAGAATAAGAGCATTGCTCGGGCATGCAGGGATGAGTCAGGAAGGCCAAAGTGCAATTGGACTTGCAGCTAGCAAGGGGCATGAAGGGTTCCTACAAGTATGTTGGTAGCAAGAGGAGGATCGGGGAAAGTGTGGGCCCCTTTACTAAACGAGGGAGACAACCTTGTGACAGGTTGCAGAAAAAGCCAAAGTGCTTAATGCCTTTTTTGCCTCAGTGTTCACAGGCAAGGTCAGCTCCCAGACTGCTGCACTGGGCAGCACAGCTTCGGGAGGAGGTAAGCAGCCCTCAGTGGTGAAAGAACAGGTTAGGGACTACTTAGAAAAGCTGGACATGTACAAGTCCATGAGGCCAGATCAGATGCACCCAATGGTGCTGAGGGAGTTGGCTGATGAGATTGCAGAGCTATTGGCCATCATCTTTGAAAACTCCTAGCGATCAGGAGAGGTCTCAAATGATTGGAAAAGGGCAAACATAGTGCCTATATTTAAGAAAGGGAAGGAGGATTCAGGGAACTACAGACCATTCAGCCTCACCTAAGTTCCTAGAAAAACCATGGATCAGATCCTCAAGGAATCCATTCCTAAGCACTTGGAGGAGAAAAAGGTGATTAGGAACAGTCAGCATGCATTCACCAGGGGCAAATTTAATAGATTTTATAGATGTTAGGGCTAGAAGGGACCTCATAAGATCATCAGGTCCAGCCTCCTGCCAGAGGGGCAGGAAGTCAGCTAGGGTCAAAGGATCCCAGCGAGATAAGCATCCAAATGTTTCTTAAAAGTGTCCAGAGTAGGTGCTTGCACCACCTCTGGGGGGGGAGTCTGTTCCAGGCCTTGGGGGCTCGGACAGTAAAGAGGTTTTTCCTTGTGTCCAGCCCAAAACGGTCTTGCAGGAATTTGTGACCATTGGACCTTATCATCCCTTGGGGTGCTGTGGTGAACAGATGTTCCCCCAGATCCTGATGCACACCCTTTATGTACTTATAGGCTGCAGCTAAGTCACCCCTGAGCCTGACCAACCTGATTGCCTTCTATGATGAAATGACTGGCTCTGTGTATGCAGGGAGATTGGTGGATGTGGTGTACCTTGATTTTTAGTAAGGCTTTTGATATGGTATCCCACAACATTCTCACAGGCAAGTTAAGGAAGTATGAGCTGAATGAATGGACTGTAACGGGGATAGAAAACTGGCTGGAGCATTGGGCTTAGTGTAGTAATCAATGGCTCAATGTATAGTTGGCAGCTGGTATCAAGTGGGGTGCCCCGGGGGTCGGTTTTGTTTAATGTCTTCATCAACAACCTGGAAGATGTCATCTGCAAACTTGCTGAGGGTGCACTCTATGCCATCAAGCTGGCAGAGAGTAGTAGATATGCTGGAAGGTAGGACTAGGATTCAGAGTGACCTAGATAAATTGGAGGATTTGGCCAAAAGGAATCTCATGAGGTTCAACAAGGACAAGTGCAAAGTCCTGCACTTAGGTCTGAATAATCCCATGCACTGGTACAGGCTGGGGGGTTTCAAAACCTGGCTAGACAAAGCTTTGGCTAGGATGATCTAGTTGGGGATGGTTCTGCTTTGAGCAGGGGGTTGGACTAGATGACCTCCTGAGGTCCCTTCCAACCCTAACTTTCTATGATTCTGTGACACATTCTTAGTATGTTAATTATGCCATTTTAACTATCCTGGTATAGCTAAAGCAGTTAAATGTTCCCTAGGTGGATTGTGCTGGTTTAAAGGTGAATTATAACAGTATAGCAAGCTACACAACTAAAATACGATTGTATATGATTGCATCTAGATTAGGGGGTTTTAAAAGTTTATCTCTTTTGGTTAATTGATAGTTTTTAATGCAGCAAACTTTAAAATTTTGATAAGGCTTAAATGAGTTCTTTTAACTTTTAACATATTTTTATATATATATATATATATATGGCCAGCCTGGAGATGCTTAATGATTTGTGACATCCAGGCTGCATCTGAAACCTGACTTGTTACCCAAAACTTCTTAAGCATAATCATAACTGTGTGAATGTGTTAAACAAACCGAACTTCAGATAGGCACAAGAAATTTCCATTTCCTGAGTAGTTCTGGAACTTGTCCGATTGCTTTTCATACCACTTTTCATGTCTTCCCTGGAGAAGCAGGGTACAGGTCTCTTGTACTTTCTCTGTTAGCATCCTGAAAACAGATTTTTATCTGGAGGCCTCTTTGCACTGCATGATTCTGAAACATAGGTGAAGGTGGTGGTGGAAATTGCACGTGCCCTAGGTATGAATGTCTCCGTAAGCCAAGTGTGGTATCTGTAACAGGTTACCTATTCAGGGCCGGGTCTCATCCTCAGCCCGCTCACCTGTTCTGGAGCAGTCCGTGCAAATCTCGCCTGCCATGACTTGTTGTATAACGACTGATATAAAATGTGGGAAGCTGTCCATTTTAATGCCCAATGCCAAGGGCGGTACACACGACTCCGAACTTCCCTTATTGTATCCCATGCCTCTCAGATGTCATCTGAATTGATGTAACTCCCCACTGGAGCATGTGGTCATTGTGCTTTCACACTGGCAGGTCTTAACCCTGTTGCAGACATGGCCTCCGGCCCAACTGCAACCTCAAGTGTCTGTAGACTTACCTGGGCCTGGCTGCCCCCTCCCTGGGGCTTCACCCTTAAGTCAATTTCTCATGGAGATTGGCCCATGTTCTGCACTTCAGGTCACTCTTGCACCCCATACTCATCACACCCCCGGTGCAGCTCTTCAGGTCCTCCTTATCAGACCCTACTCTACACCAAACGTGCACGGCACTTCGGGTTGTCCTCATGCACCCTACTCTATGTGGGCCACTCTACTTCAACCGCTATGCTGCCCCCTTCCCCCCTATCCCCCATTGGTGCCACCGGGGTCTTCACTTCCTATGGGCTCAGGTGTCCAGACACATGCCTGGCCCTCACTTCTCTACCAGGGTCTAGTACCCCATGGGGTTCAGGTGTCTGGAGATGTACCTGGCCCCCACTGTGGGTAACACACCAGGGTGTGGGGGCTGGGGTTATAAGGTGCTCCTACCCACCTTTCACTGGGGAGGCAACTGGCCTGGCATTTCTGGGGACTGCCCCACCATAGGCAGTTCCACTAGGTCATCCTTCCCCAGTAGGGTGCATTTTTCAATCATACTCAGGACCAGGAGCCTCCTTCCATCCCTATATCTCCTGCCCATACCTCCAGGGTGTTCTAAGCAGAAGCTCAGCCAGGTGTTGTTCTGTGGCTGCTTACCACAGCCCTGAGCCCTGGATCTGGCCCGCTGAGCAATCCTTGCAAAGCCAGCGGATCACGGCGCTTCAGGGAGCCCACCCCTGCCCCAGCCCTGGTAAAATCTGTGGGCAAGGAAGGAGCCCCCCAGGGGGCACTTGCCTGCCTGTACATTAATGCCAGGAGCTTGGGGAATAAGCAGGAGGAGCTCATCCTCATGCTCAGTGCAAACAATTACGATGTCATAGGGATAACGGAGACCTGGTGGGACTCCACCCATGACTGGACCACGGGGATAGATGGCTATACCCGGTACAGGAGGGATCGTGTAGAGAAAAGGGGCGGGGGGGGTAGCTCTCTATGTTAAGGAAAGCTACACGTCCCTGCA